>NW_008328699.1:224063-261175 GCF_000622305.1 Nannospalax galili
TTTTATGTGTATGAGTATATTGCTTGCATGCAAGTAAGTGCACCTGTGTTGTGCAATGCCCACGGAGGACAGAAGAGGCTGTCGGATGCCCTGAAACTGGAGTTACGGAGTTGTTAGCTGCCATATGGGTGCTGGGATTCGAACCCGGGTCTTCTGCAAGAACAGTCAGTGTTCTTAACTGCTGAGCCATCTCTCCAGCCCCTACTTAAAAAAAAAAAAATTCAAAACTACATTTACTTATTGCACATACATGTGCACACATGAATGCATGCACATGTGCCATGCTTGCATATAAAGGTAAATGGGCAATCTGTAGGGGTGTTTTCTCCTTCCATCATGTGGAGTCATATTTACATTTTTTATGTGTATGAGTATTTTGCCTGCATGTATGTGTATCAGCTGCATTCCTAGTGCCTGCAGAGGCCAGGAGGTGTCAGAACTCCCTGGAACTGGAGTTACTGATGGTTATGAGCCGCCATGTAGGTGGTGAGAACCAAATACCAGTCCTCTGCAAGAGCAAAAAGTGCTCTTAACTGCTGAGCCATCTCTCCAGTCCCTACTGCTACTTCTATACACAATTCTTCTCTTAGCTAGGTACATTTAGAAAATAATGAGAATTCCAAGTAATAAAATCTCAACCTAGTGCTGGAGAGATGGCTTGGTGGTTAAGAGAACTTATTACAAAGCAGAGGACATGAGTTCAGTTCCCAGCACCCATACTGGGCAGCTTATAACCTGTAACCCCAGCTCGAGGATCCAATATCTCTTCTGGCATCCATGGGCACTTGAACTCACATCCACATACACACAATTAAAATCTTAAAGATCTCTACCTATTCAAATTTGAGCATTATAAATACACACACATGCAACAGTAGTATGTCTAACACTGACAAAAACATAGCAGCTCCATATAAACTATAACATGCCTTTAATCCCAGCACTCGGGAGCCAGAGGCAGGCGGATCTCTGAGTTCAAGGCCAGCCTGGTCTACATAGTGAGTTCCAGGACAGCTGGGGCTACAGGGAGACCCTGTCTCAAAAAAAAAAAAACAAAACAAACAAACAAAAAAAAAAAAAACTATTACAATCAAGGTACAAGTTTTCAAAATTAATTTATGTGGGAAAAATGTACATGTAGTTCAGTTCTTTCCTTCCACCACATGAGTTACAGGCTCAGCAATAAGTGCCTTTACCTGTTTAGTCATCTCCCAAACTCAAGTAATTTTTTTTTTAATTTTACTTATTTTTATTTTTAATTTGGGGGGGGACCTTTTTGACACAGGGTCTCCCTGCAGCTCCAGCTGGCCTGGAACTCATTATGTAGACCAGGCTGGCCTTGAACCCACAGAGATCCACCTGCCTCTGCCTCCCAAGTGCTGGGACTACAGGCATGTGCCACCACACCCAGCTTTATTATTTTTATTTTATGTGTATGTGTGTACTGCCTGCATGTAGGGAAGTGCGCCCATGTCGTGCAATGCCTGTGGAGGTCAGAAGAGGCTGTCGGATCCCCTGGAACTGGAGTTACAGACAGCTGTTAGCTGCCATGTGGGTGCTGGGATTCGAACCCGGGTCACCGCTAAGCCATCTATCTCTCCAGTCCCCCAACTCAAGTATTTTTATGTGTATGAGTATATTGTGTGTGTGAAGTGTACCTTTGCCATGCAATGCCCACAGAGGTCAAAAGAGGTTGTCAGATCCTCTGGAACTGGCATTACAGATGTTTGTTAGCCACCATGTGGGTGCTGGGAATTGAACAAGTGTTCTCTGCAAGAGCAGCCAGTGCTCTCAATTGCTGAGCAGTATCTCCAGACCCCAAATGGTGACTCTTAAAAAGGGGAGGGGCACATAAATTTATAATCTGTGTTAAAGATTGAGTAAATATTTTTAATTTTTTGATTTACTTTTATTTTTATGTGTATGAGTGTTTTGCCTGCATGTAAGTACACCTATGCATGGAACATCCATGGAGGCTAGAACAGAGCATCAGATTCCCTGGAACTGGAGTTAAAGACCATTGTAGGCTCCATGTGGATGCTGGGAATCAAATCCAGATCCTCTGCAAGAGCAGCTAGTGTTTTTAACTACTGAGCCATCCCTCTAGTTCCTTGAATAAAAATATATTTTACATATGGAGAAGCAGGTAAGAAACCACAATGCAACCTGAGCAAGTATTGACAACCAATGGCTCCTGGGAGCAGGAGAATCAGTCTCATATAAGGGTGAGACTCTTGGTAGGCAGACTAGGCTCCAGTGGATGAACCCACACCCAAGGGCATTTGGGGACACATACATACATAATTAGAGAATATAAAATTGGATGAGGTGTACTAAGAGAAGGTACAGATAGGGGAGGGATCTAAATATGGTAAAGATATATTGCATGCAGTTCACAAAAATTCAGTTTAAAAAGCTATTCAAGTATTTTTTTAAACCAACACAACTACACAACTAAAGAGCTGCTAAAGAAGTTACATAGCAGTCTTTAATCCTAGCACTTGGGAGGCAGAGGCAGGTGGATCTCTGTGAGTTCCAGGCCAGCTGGGGCTATAGGGAGCACCTGTCTCAAAAAGACCAAACAAACAAACAAAAAACCACCAAAAGTTACATAGCTGTCATCAAGCACCAAAATTAGTAGCCAAGTAACGAAGTAATTACAGTAATGCACTGGTTACAGAACATCAGTCAGATAAACATGGCTGATGCTGAGTCAGACATCTAAGTCCCTGGTGATTACCAGGTGCTATCTTTGGCAGTTAAGAGTCATCAATGAAATCTCTGCAATTTTAGAATTTCCTCCTTGCTGAGACATCATTCTAGTCAATTCCTTAAAAAGGTGAAAGCACTTACTAGAAAAAAAAAATGCAAAGGCTTTTTCAGAGTGTCTGGCATGTTCTAAAAACACCAAGGACTGGGTAAGATATACACCAGCTTCTCAGGAGGTTGAAGCAGGAAGGAAGAGTTCAAGGTCAGCCTGGGCTACCTAATGAGACCCTGTTCTCAAAACAAAAAAGGTCTAACACATTTTCTCTCTCTCTTTTTTTTTTCAGGGGGGAACTTTTTGAAGCAGGGTCTCCCTGTAGCCCCAGCTGGCCTGGAACTCGCTATGTAGACCAGGATGGGCTTGAACTCACAGAGATCTATCTGCCTCTGCCTCCCAAGTGCTGGGACTAAAGGCATGTGCCACCATGCCTGACTGGTCTAACACATTTTTAAGGTGGAGTGGTTGGAATGTGCCAGCAAAAGGGAAGCAGAGAGTGAAGGAGCCAGGAAAAGTCATGGCAGGAAAATGAACCTACTACTGGACTTGGGCGAGGAAGGGTGCCAGAGGAAGAAGCATCACCTCTACAAAGAAGCAACTGAGAGCACCTTTTTCATAAATTTGAGTTATCAACTAGCTAGCCAAGGGCAGGTGCATACAACCTCTAGAACTAGAGACCAGAACTGTAGGTAAGTTTGGGAATTGATGTGAAGATGGTTTATAATGCTGAGTCCCTCACCAAAGAAATGAATAGTACACATACAGAGAAGAACTAAGCCCTGAGGAGCTACAGGTTTTAAAGCTGCACAGAAGGCTGAGAAGAAGGCAAGTATACGTGAAATACCCTGGAAGTCAGATGAGAAGTCAATGATCAAGTGCCAAAGGCTGCCTGTCTAGACAAGAACCCAAACCAACACTGCACTTGACCACAAGGTGTCACTGAGCTGCCTCACAAGCAGTTTCAGTGAAGACGATAGATTAAAACAATCCAATTCATCTCCTTTTTCCTCCAATACTGTTCTAGATCCTAACCCAGCATAAGAGTAAAACTAGAAAATGCAAAGCCTCCAGTTCATTTAGATCAAGTCGGTTATGTTTTACCGGAACTACTAAGTATTGTTAAGCAAGAGAATTTACACTGTAAAATATTTCAGTTTAGGGAATTAAGATATTGAAAGAACATAAAATATTACTTTGTTTTAATATAAATGTTATTTGGAAGAAGGCTTAATTCACATTAAGGTCTTTATGTTTATAAAGAACTACTTCTCTGTCATTTAAATGTGCTGTTTTTCTTTTAGACTGTATAGATAAGTAGCAAGACATTCCTTTAAGCTATTTAGTTTCAGGGACTTCAGAAGCCCTCCGGTATCCTGATACCACACCCTGGACCTGAACAAATAAGCCAATTCATATGTACACCTGCCAAGATTTTCACTTCTGATTATCCTGTGTTAAAAAAGTTTTATTTTGTTTTTTTAAGTCACTTGAAACTCTTAAAGAGAGACACAGTAGATACAAGAAGGCAAGCATTAAGTTGCCAACTTCAAAGGACTCCAGCTCTCAAGAGGCTGAGAATCCTCTATAAGCCACTGGGTACTGCAGATAAAACCATTCAGCTTTGATTCCTCAAAGAATCTTTAACTATTGCTATCTACCAGTCTCCTTGCTTCCATGATCAAAGCTGGCATGAAAAAGTTTCTGGGAGATCTATGTTTCTTTGAAGCAGCAGAGGACAGATTAGTATATCAGGCACTAAGCTGAAATAAACACTTCCAAAGCAAGTATTCAGGCAGCAATTTTGCTCAGTTTCTCAATCTTTTTTTTTTAAAACAAAATCTTACCTACTTGCCTTACAGACACTTGAACTGCTTTCTCCATTCATCAAGTACTTGATGACAATGACTGTGAGATGTACCAAGGTGTTTACAAATGTAGTACAAGTGATCTCTACACCAATGTCACCAGGATATAGGACTAAGTAATGTGACTGGTACCAATTAACAAAAAGAGTGCATCTAAACAGTGTGTCCAGTTTTTACTAGAAAGTTACTCTCCAAGAAACCTGAAGGCACACCCTCTTCAATCAGCATTAGAAGTCCTTTACCTCCCTCAGTCATAGAAGACTGACCTAATATGTGCAAGCCTTGGGTTCAGTCCTCTAACCTTAATTAAGAAATCCTAGCCAGGGGTGGTAGCCCACGCCTTTAATCCCGGCGCTTGGGAGGCAGAGGCAGGTGGATTTCTGTGAGTTCCAGGTCAGCCAGGGCTACAGGGAGACCCTGTCTCAAAAAGACCAAAAATAGAAATCCTGACTGGCCATTCAATAGCATATGCATGTGGCAAGCACTCTATAGTCACCTAGATATGCTCCCTCTTCCCTTGGTTTTAACAAACCCTGCTCTGATTATGACCTTTTTTCTTTATTGAAACAGGGTCTTCCTACATAAGCCTGGCAGGCCTAAAACCTCACCAGGATGTGGACCAAGATAGCCATGAAATTGTGGCAATCCTCCTGCCATCTGCTCCCTATTGCTGAGATTATAGGAGTAAGTCACCTGCCTGGCCTCTGACTTCTATATTTCTATATTCTTTTCTCTTTTTTTTTTTGGTCTTTTTGAGACAGGTCTCCCTGTAGCCCTAGTTGGCCTAGAACTCACTATGTAGACCAGGCTGGCCTTGAACACAGAGATTTGCCTGCCTCTGCCTCCCAAGTGCTGGCATTAAAGGCATGTGTCACCATGCCCGGCTTCTGACTTCTATATTCTAAATACCTTAGCCAACTCTAGCCTCATTTTCATAATGCAAGCCACCAAGCCAGTCTACCTCTAGCAGCATATGTCTCACTCAGGGGCCAAGATTCACACAATTCCCTAGTACACTGCTACAGAGATCTGAAGAAATCTCCCACACAGTTCAAGATCAAAGTCATGTTCTTCTCCACTCCTCAAACACATTTACAGCTTTACCAGCTCTCACTGTTACAAGCCTATTCCATCCCAACAAACATCAACTAAAAATATTGTTCTGGAGACAGGTATCACATAGCTCAAACTGGCCTTAACTTCTTGATCCTCCTGTATGCTGGAATTACTAGTACACCAAGCCTGGCTCAATTTTCCTTAATTAACTGTGTCTATCTTACCTCAGCATGATCTCCCTGAACATCCTAATTTTACCAAATTTAAAATGTATTATCTCACAAGTACTATACCCTGCAGTCTTTCAAAAAACTGGACCAGCACCACTTGGAACATAATTTTACTAATACACTAATTATACCAAGTGATAGTTTGCTTTGTGTAGTGTCTGGCACTCTTCCTAGTCTATAAATTCTTTAAGAGCAAAGATCATGTCTCACCTTCTTTTCACCAGCATACAACTAGTGCTCAACAAATAACCTTTCTTCCTACCTCTCCTCCCCCACTACCCAGAGAGTCCTGCCCTCAACCCAAGTGCTAGGATTCTACAGGCATGGGCCACCATTCCCCACGTACTCCTTTCTTCCTTTAAATATTTATAAGCTACAGGCCTTCCCTATGTAAAAACCTATGATATCTAAGTAATACAGACCATTCTTACTATGTTATTTCCTTCATCAATTTTAGACACTGATGCAGGTTTCCCACATACACAATTAATGTCCACCACTTACTAAGAGATCTAGTAAGCTTTCAAAGTTCCAGGGATCTGTTTTCTTATCCACTTTGCTACGCTACATAAATGTGCTGCAGCAGATTCAGAGATCCCAAAGAGACAAAAGAGAAAGCTTGTCTTAAAAGACATCTTGGACCAGTAAGAGGGATCAGAGGATCAAAGTGCTTGCTGTGTAAGTCTGACTACTGAGTTCAATGATCCCCAGAATCCACAATGAAGAGAACAGAAGCCCAAAAGCTGTCCTCTGACCTCCACATGCCCAATGTGGCATGTATACACGTTCACACACGCACACTGAAAATCAAATGCAGACTTTTCAAATATACGGATTCATTCTTTAAAAAGTCTACACAGCAGGGCTGGACAGATGGCTCAGCAGTTAAGAACACTGGTTGTTCTTGCAGAAGACCCGGGTTCGAATACTAGCACCCATATGGCAGCTAACAACTGTCCACAACTTCAGTTACAGGGGATCCAATACCCTCTTCTGACCTCCTCAGACACTGCATGACACGGGTATACTTACCTACATGCAGGCAATACACGAATATACATAAAATCAAAATAATAAATAAGCCGGGCATGGTGGCACACGCCTTTCCCAGCACTTGGGAGGCAGAGGCAGGCGGACCTCTGTGAGTTTGTTCAAGGCCAGCCTGGTCTACACAGTGAGTTCCAGGTCACCTGGGGCTGACAAATAAATTAAATAAGTTAAATAAATAAATAAATAAAATAAAATTTTTTTTTGTCTCGAACTCAGAGATCTGCCTGCCTCTGCCTCCCAAGTGCTGGGACTACAGGTGTGCGCCACCACGCCTGGCTAAAAATAAAAATTTTTAAAGTCTACACAGTATCCAGTCTATCAAGTTTATTCCCTCAAACAAAACACGGAGTTCTATCCAGCTGCCATATGGCAAAATAACCCCTTCCCAAATGCTTAGATTTTTACTACTGGGTGAAAAAACATCTTGTGAATTCAAATTTACTTGAAACAGAAATGGGCCATTGTCTGACGCTTAAAGTCACTTTAGGGTTAGTGAGACTGCTCGGCACGCAAGCCTAAACACCGGATTCAAGCCTCAGAATCCACATGAAAAGTAGGATGTAGCAGTGTGTACTCCTATGGCAAGGAGGTGAGGATAGGCACTGTAGTGACAGAAAATAGAGATTCTGCTTCAAAAACAAGGTAGGGTGGGAGAGGTGGAAGGAGATAAAGGCCTCCTAAAATATCCTCTGCCCCACACCCACAAAATCTTTTGTTTTTGTTTTGTGTTTTTTTGGTCTTTTTGAGACAGGGTCTCCCTGTAGCCCCAGCTGTCCTGGAACTCACTATGTAGACGAGGCTGGCCTTGAACTCACAGAGATCAGCCTGCCTCTGCCTCCCAAATGCTAGGATTAAAGGTGTGTGCCACCACACCCGGCACGAAATCTTTTTTTAAAAAAACTTTTATCTTTAATAGTTTATAATTTTATTCATTTAATAAGGGAAAAAACTCACTAATCCACACAATGCAGAAAGGAAACATTATCTTTTTATTTTCAACCCTGTGACAGATTCGCTCAATCTCAGTATTCACAATTATCTTCAATTATATATTCCCCCTTTCTTCCCAAAGTTCTCTCACACACTCACCTTCCAGCATGGTCTTGATGGTCACAGATTGTTTGGCAATTTCTACATCAACTTCAAATATCTCTCCATCAGAACTCTGCAACTTAATTGAAGGCATCTAAAAAGGTATATTGAATGCAATATTTAAGCGATATTAATTCTACAGGATACTTAATCAATTAGCCTGCTAGACACCTATATATAACTTACGAATTGTAATGCATCTGTACAGAATCTTGTACAATTCTGCTGGAAGTAGTTCTTCACCAACCAGTCTACAAATGTTTTTATAAAACGTTCTCCCCAAGTATAACTCCTATGATCAGCAGCTTTTTTTAAAAATTATTTTTATTTTATGTATATGTGTATATTGCCTGCATGTAGGTAAGTGCACCCGTGTCATGCAATGCCGGAGGACGACAGAAGAGGCTGTCAGATCCCCTGGGACTGGAGTTATAGATGGTTGTTAGCTGCCATGTGGGTGTTGGGATTCAAACCCGGGTCTTCTGCAAGAACAATCAGTGTTCTTAACCGCCGAGCCATCTCTCCAGCCCTGATCAGCAGCTTTTGAAGTCTACTTAAAAGCTGTATTGAACTCAATACTGTTTAAAGAGCTATTTGTACTTTTGATTCAAAATGTTCTTTTTTACATCTATTTATTTGTTTGTTGTGTGTTTCTGTGATATGCAAACAGGTATGTGCTCAAGTGGTGTCAGGGGGCAATTTATAGGACCGAATTCTCTCCTTCCACCATGTGGGTTCCAGAGATCAAACTCAGGTCATCAGGCTTGACAACAAGCACCTTTACCTGCAGAGCCATCTCACCAGCCCTGCAAAATGTTCAAAATATATGCTTTCTGTTTGCCTTTCTGCTCCCACTGAGTAATGACTACACCACCTGAAAAATTAACTGCCACAATTAAGTATTTACACACCTGAAGGAAGTCAGTCCAAAATAAACAAAACTACCAAATAAGAGTGATCTTCCTACAGTGAAACCCACCAGTGTAAAATGAGTTCCAATCCAAAGTACAGAGCTGGAACACAATTCTGTCTGAATGAATGCAAGCCTACACAAGAAAGTAAAAGGCCTTCAGGTTAACACCATTCCCCAACACTGGGAACAGGCTTCAATTTCACAGGATACTTCATAGTTTTTCATTACTCACTATCCTGTGGTACAAGTTTGAGATCCTCTAGCAAAATCCCCACAATAACCTACTACCTGGTGGTGCAGGCCTTTAATCCCAGCACTTGGGAGGCAGAAGCAGGCAGATCTCTGTGAGTTTGAGACCAGCCTGGTCTACTACACAGGGAGTTCCAGGCCAGCTGGGGATGCAGGGAGACCCTGACTCAAAAAGACAGGAAAGGGCAAAAAAAAAAAAAAAAAAAAAAAGCATTAAATCATGGTGGCATACACCTGTAAATCTAATACTTGAGAGGCAAGAAGTAAAAGCCATCCTCGACTGTATAGCAAGATCAAAGTCAATCTGGGCTACACTAGGACCTGTTTCAAAAAAAAAAACAAACAAAATAGAAAATTTTGTTTTTTAATTTTATGTGTATGCATGTATTGCCTGCATGTAGTTAAGTGCACCCATGTCGTGCAATGCCCGAGGACAGAAGAGGCCATTGGATCCCCTGGAACTGGAGTTATGGACAGTTGTTAGCTGCCATGTGGGTGCTGGGATTCAAACCCGAGTCTTCTGCAAGAACAACCAGTGTTCTTAACCACTGAGCCATATCTCCAGCCCCACTAAATAGAAAATTTAAATGCATTTATTGGTGCATTTGGGTCTGGTGACATGGTCTTGTACCACAAGCTTTTTGGGAGGTTGAGGCCAGAAGGATTATATTTTCAATCACTATTTGGATTATATAGTGAGTTCAAGCCAGCCTGCAGAATTCAGTGACACTCTGCCTCAAAATAAAAAAAAGGGTTGGGGTTAACTCAGTAGTACAATACTTAACATCTGCAAGGCCCTGGTTCAATCTACAATACTGTCCCCTGCCTCCAACAAAGTGAGCTGGATGTGATAGTGACACATGCCTGTACCTAGCATTTAGGAAGAAGCAGGAGGATCAGAAGTTTAAGGGCATCCTCTACAACCTCTTTGAGGCCAGCTTGGGGGCTACATGAGACCCTGCCTCACCCTAAAACAATAACAAAAAAACGGAATCAACTCAAGATAAATTATCAGCCATTAGGAAAAAGATAACTTCACATAAAATTAAGCAACTAACCCCTAATATGACTTTGGCAAAAACAAAAACACAACCCCCCCCAACTCTCAAGGTGTTTGCCTCAGAGGCAGTCACAATCCTTCAATGGTACAGTTTACTAACTTAAGTATTCTGAAGCGTTCTAGGTGTGAGTTGTATTTTTTTTTATTTATTATTTTTATTTTATGTGTATGCCTGCATGTAGGTAAGTGCACCCATGTCGTGCAATGCCCGCGGAGGACAGAAGAGGCTGTTGGATCCCCTGGAACTGGAGTTACTGACAGTTGTTGGATCCCCTGAAACTGGAGTTAGGGACAGTTGTTAGCTGACATGTGGGTGCTGGGATTCCAACCCCAGGCCTTCTGCAAGAACAGCCAGTGTTCTTAACCGCTGAGCCCATCTCTCCAGCTCAAGTTGTATTTTTTTTTAAAATGTGAATATTCACAAAAGTGTAGTTTGGCATTTAAAACATTACAGCATTTTAGGTTCAAAGACTTAAGCCTCAGTACATCTCAAAGTATTCATTAATTTTCCTGAGACAAATGTCCTTACCCCTGAAGCAAACAAGCTATGAGAAGAGATAAACAGGTAAAGCATGATGCTTTACAGTCCACTGAAACACCCAGCTCTCATTCCTCCATAGTTGGAGAGAATCAGATCTCACTTTTCAGCTCACAAATGTCTGCTTCTCCATGGTACTTAGTGCCTGCCAATAATGCAGTGGTTCTGCTATAGAGGTGCCCAGAGCAGCGGACCTTCCCTATGATAAGGCAACAATAAAAGCTCCAAAAAAAAGTGAGGCCAATTTTTCATAGGGACACAGTTTTTTATATTCCCTAGTACTGAAAGAACATTCCAGAAGAAGGCTAACGACGCAGTTGACAAAATTACTTTAAAAGCATTTATTTCCTTGAAATAATTCACAATAAAGATGTGCTTAGTCATAGTCAAATTCAGGTATTAGGTTACTCCTAAGGGAGAGGGGACCTTATTAAATAACAGGGAGGCAATCAGTTAATCTGTAATTCAAAGCACTGGGTAATCCTAGACTTAACTTTTAGCGTTGCATTTAGTGTTGCATTTTAAGTGCAAAATTTTAAAGAAATAATCCATGAGATCTGGATTTGACTTTCGAAAGCATTTCTCCAATTCTTTAGGCTACTGGACTTGGAAATTAAATACCCTCGCCCAGGCTAAAGATTATTCCAGCATTTCATACTTAAAAAAACAAAAACAAAAACAAAAAAACCACCTCGCTTTAATAAGTGACTTGAAACTCTGACACTTGCTTACTAGACTGCAGGATAAAAGAGGCTCCATTGTTCCATAGACACACTCTGTTGTGACATTCTGAATGAAAGCTGCAGGATTTGCCCAAACCCACCCCAAGTCTCCACCAGAAACTGAACCAAAGCAGGTACTTTATTACCCCCTTCAAGAGCCCAGACACCTCCAGCTTTAGAGTAAAGGGCTCCTAAAAGGCGCACAGCTCTGACGACCGCGTCTGTTAGGACAGTAATCACTCGTGCGACTCCAGGACGTGGCAAAACTTAAAGGGAAACACTGAGAACAAGCCAGTCGTCTACCGACTAGAGGGTAGCACGGGCAAGCCCAGAGGGTAGCCAGTGACGCCAGATACAGGAGGAAGGGAAGGAGCCGAAAGTCCAGCGCCAGCCGGCCACCCTCCCAACCACCGCGGTGAGCACACGCCCACGCTCCCGCCCGCCTGGGACCCAGAGTCCCAGACCCGAGGCCTTCGGCCCCGGTGCACGGGACAGCCAGCTGGTCGCCGAGGCAGGACCACGCCTGGGCCTGAGCCTGGGCCTTGCGGCCGCTCTCTCACCAACCCAACGCAGCCCCGCAGCGGGGAAGGCCCATCGCAGGGCCGGGATCACTCTCCCCGAATACCGAGAGCGCGCGCGGCCACCAGACGCCTGGCCGAGTCAAGCACCGAGTGAGCGAACCCCGGCCGGGGGGTCAGCAACGGGTCTCTCGGCGCCTGAGGCGAGGCCAGGCCAGGCCCAGTCGCCGCCGGCCTCGAGCCTGCCACAGCCGTCGCGGGGCCGCCACCCAGCCCGCCCATCCGCGGACTCCGGCCCGGTCCAACTCCCGGGCGGCTACTCACCGTGCTCGCTGTTTAGACCGCGGGCCCGAAGCTGACCAGCGCAAGGAAGCGTGCACACCAGAAGAGAAAGCCGGACGACACAACCACTTCAGCGGCGCCTCCCAGCGTCAGCGTTTATATGACCGGGCGCGGGCGCCGAGGACCCCAGCTCGTGACGTCACACAGATGGCGGGGCTGTCCGCGACAATCGCCTGACGGGAGGCCGAGGGCGCCATAGTGGGCCCCGAGCGCCACAGGGGTCGACTGCAGAGAGGCTGAGGGGCGGCCTGGCGGGAGATGGGTTTTCGCCTTGCTCCGCTGCCCTGGAGAGTACGGTCCTCCCCTTCCACGCGGGCGCGGGCATCGGCCGGGGAACCACTGTGGACCGAAGGGTCTTTCAGGCAGGGGCTGTCCTGAGCGGAAAGAAGACCCCAGTTCCGGAGAGCCTGGAAGAAACAAACAAAACCTGGGTGTGTTTCAAGTAACGGATTCACCTGCCCCCCTCCCCCGCCACCGCTCCCCCCACCCCCGCTACTCTCCTAATCACCTGAGACAGCGAGGTTGCGTTGGCGGGCCAAGGAGTCAGGATTTGAACCTTACTCCGTTGTTTGACACTTATTTTTAATTATGTGGCATTTTGAGACAATGTCTCACTCTAGACCAGGCTCGCCTGGAACTCATAGTTTTGCCTCAGCATCCCAGATTACAGGTTTGCGTCGGTACACACTGGTCTCTCTCTTTCTCTCTCTCTCTCTCTCTCTCTCTCTCTCTCTCTCTCGAGACAGGGTCTCCCTGTAGCTCCAGCTGATTTTTGAGAAAAGGTTTCATGTAGCCCAGAATGGCCTCAAACTCGGTTGGTCTTGAATGATCGATCCCCTGCCTCTACTTCCTAAGTGCTGGAATTACAGGCATGCGTCACCACATTCTACCTTTCTGAAATTCTTAACCTTTATTTCCTACCCTTGAATTGTGAAGAAGCTTCGAGACCTCATATAACAGTTGTTGCAGTGCAACTCTAAGCCTAGAGAGAAGCCGTCTATGCAGCAGTATGGATCCATTCTTTGAGTAATCTTGCGCCCAGCCCTACAGGTGAGGCACTGACAGACTGTAGAATGGGCTGCTCACAGAAGGCTGTGATAAAGTCACTAGGATGAAACAGCTCTGAAGGCAAGAGAGAGGTCTGAAAGCACCCACCTCCCCTCACCTTAGAGACTGTAACTGTCCTGCCCTGCCCTGCCCTGTCCTGTCCTGTTTAGGGAGCATTACTGTCCCCACTCAGGCGCCTGGCTCACCCAACCAACAAGCACGTGATGGTATTACTGACACCATAAAAACAAAAGGCACATCCACAACGGGCCTCCTGAAGAAACCAGAGACTACGGTTTCTTTAGGACACTGGGCAGAAAGAACCAAGCAGTGTCTTAAGTTACCAGGTCTTTGTCTGCAGGCTATGGTATCCGGTGTCTGCCAGGTGCCACAGCTGATGACAGAAGATGAAAGGCCCACAGCTCTCAGGTTTTTTCTCTGCTGCGCTGCTGCCTGCCCTCCACAGCTCCAGTCTCAGACTTCCTAGGAAAGGCCACGTGGAAAGCTTTTCCTTTCTATGGCATACAGGGTGGCACCTTAGAAACTTGCTGAGCATCCTAAGCAGGCCTGACCAGTGCTAGGTCATTTGACCAGCCTGCTGATAGAGCACAGGGCTTAGCATAAAGCAGGTATGTTTTTCCGAATGTATGAGAACCCCCAGTGTAGACTCAGCAAGAGCTGCTTGGAGACAAAAATGGATGTTTGGGTGCTAGGGTGACACTTAGTATGCACAGGCTCTGGTTCAAGCCCCCCCCACATACATTACTTGTATGTACTTTTTTTTTGTCTTTTTGAAACAGGATCTCCTAGAACTCACTATATAGACCAAGTTGGCCTCAAACTCACAAAGATGTGCTTACTTCTGCCTCCCATGTGCTGGGATTACAGGCATGCACCACCATGCCTGGCTTGTATGAACTATTTTTAAAGATTTTTTATTTTATGTGTATGAGTAGTTTGCATGTATGTAAGTGCACCTGTGTCATGCAATACCCAAGGAGGTCAGAAGAAGACATCAGATCCCCTGGAACTGGAGTTACGGATGGTTGGTAGTTGCCATGTGGGTGCTGGGAACCAAACCTGGGTCCTCTGTGAGAGCAGCCAGTGCTCTTACCCACTAAGCCATGTCTCCAGCCCCTTGTATGTATTGTTTAAGATACAGATTATTGCAGGAAAGATACACAAGAAATTGGTTTTATAGTAGACAGGAACTAAGTGGCTAGGGACTGGGACAGTGATTTTTATTGTTGATGCTTTCTTTTTCTGCTTTTTAGATATGGATCCTCTGCAATGAGCTGTCTTATTTTACAAATTTTTACAATATTTTTACTTTCAAGGACTGGAGAGATGGCTCAGCAGTTAACAGGCACGTACAGATCTTGCAGAAGACCTAAATTTAGTTCCCAGTACCCATGTCAGGTGGCTCACAATCGCTTGTAACTCCAGCCCCAGGGGATATGCATTCATTGATACACATGATTTTTTGAAAGATAAAAGACTAAAGCTTCATTTTTCCTTGAAGAACTCAGGCATAGCACTGCAGTCTCCTCACCACTGTCTATCCCAAGTCAGCAAGAGACTGAGGATGTGACTCAATTGGTAGAGTGCTTACCTAGCAAAGCCCTAGGTTTGAGTCCCAGTGCCTCAAAAACTGCATGTGGCATGCCTGTAATCCCAGCATTCAGGAGGTAGAGGCAGGAGGATCCAAGGCTCAAGGTCACCATCTGCTACATAGTGATCTTGAAGCCAGCCGGCTAGATGAGAACCTTTCAAAAGAAAAGTTCTTAGCCTAAATTTGTAAATTAAAAGTGAAGCTGGGCATGATGGTACATGCCTTTAATCCTTACAGAGGCAGACAGATCTCTGAGTCTGAGGCCAGCCTGGTCTATATAGTGAATTCCAGGTCAGCAGGGCTACATAGTGAAACTGTCTCAATAAAAAATAGAAAATAATGTAAATTGGCTTCAAGTCAAGGAAAAGGCAGATTCCTGGGTCCATTTTCAGTGTAATGAATCTAACCACAGAAGCAGGTTTTCTGTCTTTTAAATTATCAAGGTGATTCTTAAGCTCAGGGTAAACAGAGAAACTTCCTCAGCAGAGCCTCAGAGAGAAAGCATTGCCAGGAGGAAGCCACCAGCATTTGTCAGAAGAGACTGGATCAGGGCCACCTTAGATCAACCCTACCTTCCCTCAGATCCTCCACTCGAGAGCCAGGGTGGCTGATGGATTGCAGGGTTTGGCTGGGAGAGACTCATCCTCACCCAATTTATCCATAATTACCAGTCCAGGTAAGAAAGGATGAGAGAGAGAGAGAGAGAGAGAGAGAGAGAGAGAGAGAGAGAGAGAGAGAGAGAGAGAGAGAGAGAGAGAGAGAGAGAGAGAGAGAGAGAGAGAGAGAGAGAGAGAGAGAGAGAGAGAGAGAGAGAGAGAGAGAGAGAGAGAGAGAGAGAGAGAGAGAGAGAGAGAGAGAGAGAGAGAGAGAGAGAGAGATTGAGATTTCTGAAGCTGACCCTGAGGCTGAGGCATCCTTCAGTCTCTCCACATACATGTAATCAATACCCCATGTTTGTCCAGCATGATGATGCTTGTCTGTGGCTCTAATGCTTAGGAAACACAGGCAGGAGAACTGGAAGTGGGAAACCAGTCTGGACTACATAGCCAGAGCTACACAAGGAGTCTCTTGTCTCAACAATAACAAGCCTTGCTCTATAGAGGAAGGAAACAAAACCAAAGAGAGGAGACTTTCCCAGTACCAAACCAAAAGGCCCAGATTTGTGGCTCCAACTCCAGCCACACTCAGGCCTTGACAGCCTGCAGCCTCCCCACCCCTCCTCCAATGCCACAAACATGTTCTGATTTGTGCCTATTCCTAGATTACTACCTCTAGGCAAAGGAAAAGCTCAGATTCAAGCAGGCTATCCAGGGAAATGGACTCATTTTGGTGAATTATTTCTGGAGATGATCTTCCAGCATCAAGCATCCACAGGAAGATTCCAATGAACAGCAAGCTTCCCAGTGTGCTTAACACAGGATTTGGAGTTGCGGCTGTAGCTCAGTTGGTGGTGTGCTTGTCTAGCATGCACAAAGCCCCAGGTTCAGTCCTTAGCACTGCATACTCAGCATGGTGGCACATACCTTTAATTCCCAACACTTGGGAAGTAGAGACAGGAGGATCAGTTCAAAGTCATCCTTAGCTACACAGCAAGTTTGATACATGAGACCCTGTTTCAAGCAATCCATCCAGCCAGCCATCAAATGGTACTTTGCAATTCAGAATTCAGTTTATGTTCCCTTTCTCAGGCACCCACTCATGGGTCAGCTGGACTCCTGATGTGTTCTAGGCCATAGGACAGCAGGTAAGCTAAGCAGTAATCCGGTGTGCTGGGTGAGGGATCTCCTGTCTCAGCCCACTGCTGTGTTGGCTCTCTTTCCCATTCCTGAGAGCCACTCCGCAGCCGCCTGGGTTATATAATCTTGGGTGAGCTGCCTGTGTGCTTTGAACTTCTTGTGTGATGTGGCATAGGTGCTTTCCCCTTGCCAAGTGTCAGTCTTGCCGTCTCTAAGTTATACCTTTATAACAATAATGAGACATCACTCAGTTTTGGGGAAAATTATTTTAGTCACCAGAATGGCTAAACTTAGGTTACCTAAGTGCTTAAAACAGCTGTATCAGTCCGTTTTTTGCTAAAACAAAATACTGAAAGATAGGAACTTTGTAATGTAAAGAAGTTCATTAGGTTCATAATTGTGATAGCTAGACAGCAGAGAGCATAATGCAGGTGTCCTGGTGAGGGTCCCCTTGGCTTCATCACAGGACAGTGAGAAGGAAAGGGAGCAGACTGCCTGCAGGAGCCAAGTGTGTAGGTGGCCTTACTCCAGAACAAGGGCTCTCTGACAAGAACTAATTCACTCCACAGAACAGTATCAATCCCTTTCCAGGGCGGTGCCCATGACCTAGTTACCATGCACAGTGTAACTTAACAGATAAGTCTCTTTAAGAGTTCTGCTTTCTCCAAGAGAGCCAAGCTTCCAGGATGCGAGCCCTCAATAGATCTACTCAGACCACAACCCAAAGCATTGCAGTGGCTTTATTCATTAAAATTAGAAAAAGGGGCTGGAGAGATGGCTCAGCAGTTAAGACTACTGCTCTTGCACAGGACCAAGTTCATTTCCCAGCTATGTTGGGTGACTCCCAACTGCCTGTATGTATGTGTATATATGTATGTATATCTATAAATGAAATTTTTAAAATCTTAAAAGTAGAAATAAACCCATCCACTGTCAAAATAATCTGCAGGATAGAGTATGAAAAAAACCCCGATAGAACATGGACGACTCAATGTTGAATGAAAGATTGGATGTGAAGGTTTACACTATGAATCCACTTAAAGGCAGAGAAGTTTCCACTTAAGGTGTGGGAAGCCAATGATGGGTGTTGAGAGCTGACAGGTGTTGAGGGAGGTCTCTGTAACACTAAACCCTTGATCCAGAGGGTGGTTTCCCCAATACAGGTGATATAAAAACACACTAAGCACCATTTGTGTGTGTATAACACGTTAAGTCAAAAGGGGAAAATGTGGGCTGGCAAGATGAATTGGTGGGTAAAGGCGCTTGCCCCAAAGCCTGACAACCTGAGTGGTGGAAGGAAAGAACTGACTCCAAGTTGTCCTGACTTGCGCACACACACACGCTCACACACTCACTTTTAATAGTGTTAATTTTAAGTGGGGAAGTGGCAGTCTGATAATTTGGGTGATGTGCTTTGCATGGTGCTGGTGTCCACTCGGGAAGGACCTTCGAACCTGTGACCTCTCTTTCGCATGGCTGCCCAATCATGCACAACCAAGGCTGGAAGAGCAACAGGACATGTTGGGAAGGGAGAGAAACCTCTGCAAGGTCCCAGCATCCCAGGAGAACTTACTTGCCCACAGTCCCAGAGTCCAATCTTGGACCTTGACCTTGGACCAAGCTACAGAAAGGTCCACTGGCTAGCTCCCTTGCTTCCACCTGAGCCACCCAGTGCAGTGCCACCTCATGGGTGGTGTACCTACCCTCAGGCCACTCTACGGAGGCTCCAGGCAAGAGTGGCAAACAAAATCTATGATCTGTTTGTAGCTCCTACCATCAGAGGCCCAGGTTGGCCTGGAAGGTCTTATGGAGCCAAAGGGGGAATCCCTGAGGCAGGACCTATAAAGTGGCAGCAGCTCAACTCCATTGGGGCACCCAGGGAAGCTCATTCATGTTCACCCTCACAACAACCCTAGGGTGATTGTGCTTGCCCCTGGCTATGTCACCTGCTCCAGGCTACACATGAGCAAAGTGAGGAAATGGGCTTTGAGTATCTCTCAAAGGGGGCGGATGGGTACCCCCATGTGCTCAGGGTGGGTGGCCCCCTGCAGTCCACAGAATCCTAGCTACGGCTCCAGAAGCACCAGCACCGACTCCTCTGACCAGCAGGTGGCGCTAAAGGGCCACGTGGCCGTGCATCTTCCTCCAGGGCCCTCCTCTCAGACTGGGGGCGGCACAGGCTTCTCTTTAGAATTCCGGAGTCCTGTCCAGAACTCTGGTCTGGCCATCAGAGGCCGACTACCATTCAGCTGAATGCCCTGTCCTTCAACGCTGGGCCAGGGTCCCTCTATGAAGGGGAGTTCCCAGCAGGGGCAGGTGGGCTGCTTCAGCAGCAGGAATGACATCTCTAGATACATGTCCCCCTAGCCTTCAGGCACTATGAGGGCCCTGCCTTCACATGACACCTGGAGCCAGTCCAGTGGGCAGACAGTTGAGGGCAATCTGAAGTCTGCAACCAGCCAGCCAGCCATTCTGCTGCCCCTGGAGCTCTGGCTGGGCCCGAGTTCCAACTAGGGTGCCATCAGCGGGTTGAAGGCCTATGTTACCTGAATATGCCTGCTCCAGTTTCATTTCTGTGGCTGTGATAAAGGCAATTTAGGGGAAGAAAAGGTTTATTTGGTTTACAATTCCTGGTTACAGTCCACCACTGAGGGGATGTTGAGGCAGGTACTCCAACACATCACATCCACAGTCAAGCAGAGAAATGATCTTTGCTGACTCGTTTTCTGCTAGCTTGCTTGCTTCTTAAACTTGAGGGGTCTAGGAAGTGGTGCCGCTCACAGTAGGCTGGGCCCTTAACATCAGTTAGCAATCAAGACTGTCCTTCAGACATGCCCAAAGGCTGACCTGACCTAGAACATTCCTCAATTGCTCTCCTCAGGTGATTCTAGGTCGTGGCAAGTTCACATTTAAAGTGAACCAGCATGGGGCTGGAAAGATGGCTCAGTGGTTAGGAGTACTTGCTGCTCTTGTAGAGGACCTGGGTTCAGATTCCAGCACCCACATGGTGGCTCACACCTGTCTAAAACCCTAGTTCCAAGGGATCCAATGTCCTAACCTCTATGGGCTCCCGCATGCACATGGCACACATACACACGTGCAGGCAAAACATAAGTTAAAAAAAAAATCTCTTTAAAATTAACTAGCACAATGTCCTGCAAGCCAAGTGCCACCTGTGACTGCTGAGGACCCGGGCAGGGAGGTCTCCGAGGATCTGCTGATGGCAGAGACTTCTTCAGGAGAGCCTAAGTCCAGCATGGCAGCTGCAGCATGGATCAATGAAGTCATTCATCCAACGAGTAATGATCTAGCACCTTCTCCTTTATGCTGTACACAGCAGTAAACAAGCAAGAAAAAGATCCCTGATCTGAGGAAGCACATCTTTTACTTTTTTTTTTGTCTTTTTGAAGCAGGGTCTCCCTGTAGCCCCAGCTGTCCTGGAACTATGTAGACCAGGCTGGCCTTGAACTCAAGAGATCCGCCTGCCTCTGCCTCCCAAGTGCTGGGACTACAGGTGTGTGCCACTACGCCCAGCCATATTTACTATTTTTACCTTATGGATATGACTGTAATCGCCTGCACTAAGTGCACCTGTGTTTTACAATGCCCGTGGAGGTCAGAAGAGTCAGATTCCGTGGGACTAGAGTTACAGACCATTGTTACCTGCCATGTGGGTGCTGGGAATCGGATCCAGGTCCTCTGGAAGAAGTCAGTGCTCTTAACCACTGAGCCATCTCTCCAGCCCCAGAAGCACACCTTCTAATGGGTAGAATGCAGTAAGTACATTAGGTGCATAAATGCTATGAAGAAAATGGGTTTAGAAAGTGAGGGAGAGAAGACATTAAAGCAGAAACCTATGTAAGGCACCAGTTAAGTCTTTGAGAAGGCTGGCTGGAACTACAGTCCCTGTGGTGCGCGAATGAATCCCTACCAAAGAATTCCATCAGTTTCACTTAATTTTTTTTTTTTTTTTCTTAGACAGGATCTCCTTGTAGCCCCAACTGGTCTCGAACTTAGAGATATGCCTGCCTCTGCCTCCCAAGTGTGTGCACCACATCTGGCAGTACTTTAAAATTTTTAGTTTTATGCCCAAGTGTCTTGCCTGCAATGTAAGTGCGCCCATGTCATGCAATGCCCACGGAGGCCAGAAGAGGGCACTGGATCCTTTGCAACTGCGGTTATAAACAGTTGTTGCTGCCATAGGGTGCTGGGAACCAAACCTGGGTCCTCTGCAAGAGCAGCCAGTGTTCTTAACTGCTGAGCCAACTCTCCAGCCTCCAGTTTTACCTAAAAAAAAAATTTAAACTTATTTTTATGTATTTTGTCTGCATGTTTATATGTGCATCACATATATACAATGCCTGCAAAGGTCAGAAGAGGGCATCAGATCCTCTGGAACTGGAGTTAGGGACAGTTGTTAGCCACATGGGTAATAGGAACTAAACCTGGGTCCTCTGCAAGACCATGTCAATGCTCTTAAACACGGAGCCATCTCTCCAGTCCTCAAATTTCACTTGATTTTTAGAGCCAAGTGTGGTGTATGCTTTCATACCCAGCACTTGGGAGGCAGAGGCAGGGGGATCTCTGTGAGATCAAGCCCAGCCTGGTCTACCTAAGTTTCAGGCTACAAGGATAACCTTGTCTCCAAAAACCAAAATCAAAACCTTCACAATCTCACTAGAGAGAATGCACACATGTGGAGGCCAGAAAAGGGTGCCCTATCCCCTGAAGCAGGAGTTAACAGTTGTGAGTCACTCAATGTGGGTGCTAGGAACCAAACTTGGGTCCTCTGCAAGAGCAGCAAATGCTTTTAAACACCGAGCCATCTTTTTTTTTTTTTAATATTATTTTTATGTGTATGAGTGTATTGCCTGCATGTAGGTAAGTGCAATGCTCGCATGGACAGAAGAGGCCATCGGATACCCTTGGAACTGGAGGTATGGACAGTTGTTAGCTGCTATGTGGGTGCTGGGATTCGAACCTGGGTCTTCTGTAAGAACCACCAGTGTTCTTAACTGCTGCGCCATCTCTCTAGCCCCTACTTCTCTGTTTAAAATCATGCTTCAGGGTGGGACTGTAGCTCAGTTGGCAGAGTGCTTCCCTAGCATGTACAAGCACTGGGTTTGATTTCCAGTACCACATAAACAGAGCACGTGTCTATTGTGTGACACTATTCCTGAGAAAACATGATCAAAACTCTCACCTCAGATTAGGGAACTGATTGATGACAGACCAAAGTAAGGATACCACCAAAGTCCAAAGAGGAGAACCAATGAATTTTATTTGGGTTCCTTACAGGAGCAGAAATGACTCAAAGGCAGCTGCATCACTCACCAGAGGCTGAGCCCAGCACAGATCAAGGTTTACAAGCTGGACTCCTGGAGCGCACTGCACAGCTTGCAAGCAGCTCCCCAGACAGGAGAGTGGAGTGTCATTTTACGGCAGTTCAGCAGTTTGTTGTTTTCTGCCTCTTCCAGGCGGCTGGGCTTGTCTCTTAGCAATCCTTACTGCTTTATGCAAGCTTGGGAGGGCCTAGTCAATCTCCAGTTTCAGGAACTTCTTGAGTTTTACCAAGCTTCCTTGCAGGATGGAATGTTTTACTTCCTTATAGAACATCCTGTGTCTTATCAAGCTTCCCAAGATGGAATGTTCTATTTAGAGGAAATTGCCACACAAGTGTTAACACACCTGTTAATTCCAGGACTTGGGAGGTTGGAGGCAGGAGCCTCAGGAGCTCAAGGTCATTCTTGGCTACATAGGGAGTTTGAGGCCAGCCTAGTGTACATGAGGGCCTATCTTACAAAAAGAGCAGGAAAGGGGGACAGGAAGGAGGGAGGAAAAGACAAGAAAAAGAAAATCCCTTTCAATAAACTCCAACTCTCTTCACTTACAAACATCAGGCCAGGTGTGGTTGTGCACTGGAGAGGCAGAGGCAGGAGGAGCTCTGTGAATTGAAGGCCTGCCAAGGCTACATAGTGAGAGACTTTCTAAAATAAGTCAGGCCTGAGTAAACTCATCCAGTTTCTATGCTATGTCCCGAGCGAGGCTCTCAGTCAGTCAAGAGTCTGCATTGTGTCAAATGGTGAGGGTGCGAAAGGCTCCTCTCTCTGCATGTAAGATGAAGGTACAGAATTCTGAAGTGGGGTGGCCGACCACCTTGGCTGAGAAGTGAAAACTGCTTCATGGGAACCCCAAGTCTTATGCAAACCAAGACAACTGGTCACATGTGTGGCAGCTCTGCCCAGCCATGGTCACATACCAGCAAACTGTTGAGTTAGCTTACTTTATAGTCTCTTTGCTTAATGAAGTTTGTAAATACTTTAGGGATGCAGTACACTTCCAATTCACTGTCTTTATTTGTAGGACAATTGGAACCTCATACTGGTTGGCACACTACTCGATTTCAACTCAAAAGAGAAAGTTCCAGCACTCGATCTGCTTTACTTGTTAAAGGGCTGAAAAGTACCATGTCATAGACAGTAGCCATGCATTGATATGCAAAGTCAACCGAGCTGCCCCCAGAGATAATTACTAGACACGATGAAGGGGGAGGTACTCAGACACATCCTTGCATATGTTCTGTGAGACTATCCACAACCATTAACTTCAACAGTAATGTTGGATGGGGCTGGAGAGATGGCTCAGCAGTTAAAAGCACTGGCTATTCTCACAAAGGACCCAGGTTCAAGTCCCAGAACCCACATGGTGGATAACAACTGTTCTGAACTCCAGTACCAGGTGAATCTGATGCCCTCTTCTGACATCTACCAGCACTGCACGACATGGGGGCACTTACATACATGCAGGTAATACACTAATAAAATAAAAATAGTATTTTTTAAAACACACACACCCCCTCTTCTGGCCTCTGTGGGCACCAGGACTACATGTTGCACACACATGTATGTGAAGGCAAAACACCCAAACACATCTTTAAAAAACAATAGCCAAGTATGGTGGCCCACGCCTTGTCTCAAAGCTCAGGAGGCAGAGAGAGGAGAATCTGAGTCTGAGGCCAGCCTGGTCTACAAAGCAAGCTCCAGGCCAAACAGTGCCACACAGCGAGACTCTGTCTCAAACACAAACTCCAACACCACCAGCGGAGAAACATTTTCTATGCAGCATTAGTTTTTCATTTTACTGTAAGAATACATTTTCCACTAAGAGTTTTGGTTTTTTTTTTTTTTTGGTACTAGAGCCTTGTGCATGTTAGGCAAGCCTGTCACTCAGCTGCATCCTCAGCCCAAGATCAGTCTTTTGGACTCAGTACCCATGCAGACTGGTTTGTGGAGTTGTCTTCTCTGCAACACTGTGGCTAAACTGGCACCAGGACATCAGACTAGGCACGAGCTGCCCTCTGACTCCTCAGAAGTCATACACGGCATGAGCCTCTGGACGTGACGAAGGAGTCATGAGCTTGTCGTTTCTGTCCTGGTCAGCCAGAACATCTCATCTAACATAGAATGGCATTTCATCAGTTACTTCCCAGCTATGTAAGAGCACCCTCAAGTCAACTGGGATTTCAGGAGGCAATTGAATTATTTCATTTAGGTATTTTCTCCTCCTCCCCCACCCCCTTCTCCACCTCCTTTTGAGAGGATATTGTTAGGTAGCCTGGGCTAGCCTCAAACTCACAGCATTTTGATTGCTGCCATTACTGACATGTACCACTAGGTCCAGCTCACAGCTTTGAAGTTGGAGACGGAGGTGCCTCATTCCAGAAGCCATGAATTTTCCTATCCAATATATTTATTATTCCTGGTTCACAGTGAAAGTTATACTGTACTACTAGGGTTTCTTCTTTATCATCATCATCATCATGTTGTGCAGTGCCCATGGAGGCCATAAGGAGGTGTCAGATCCCCTGGAACTGGAGTTACAGATGGCTGTTAGCTGCCATGTGGGTGCTGGGAACTGAACTGAGGTCCTCTGCAAGAGCAGCCAGTCTCTTAACAGCTGAGCCATTGCTCTACTCCCCCGACCTCTCTCTTTTGACCCGAGTCTCATTCTTTATAGTCCATGTTGAGCCCAAAGTTTATAATCTTTCCTGTTTTATCCTCAGGAGTGCTGGGATTACAGGTATGAGCCACCATAGCTGGCTCTCAGTTACCTTCATCAGCCTCAGGTGATTTCCCAGCACCCACACGGGGTGGCTCACAATGGCTTGTAACTCCAGTTCCGGGGGATCTAATTCCCTCTTTTGGCCTCTGTGGGCACTGCTTGCTTGTGGTGCACACACAGACAAGCAGCCACAGATACACATAAAGTAAAAATAAATATTTTTTTTCAGTCTTTTTGAGACAGGGTCTCCCTGTAGCCCCAGCTGTCCTGGAACTCACTACGTAGACCAGGCTGGCCTTGAACTCAGAGATCCGCCTGCCTCTGCCTCCCAAGTGCTGGGACTATAGGTGTGCGCCACCACGCCTGGCTAAAAATAAACTTTTAAAGCCAGGTGTAGTGGTACACACCTTTAGTCCCAGCACTCCGCAGGCAGATATCTGTGAGATAGAGGCCAGCGCCTGGTCTACTTAGTGAGTTCCAGGCCAGCTGGGGTTACAGGGAGACCGTTTCAAAAAAAGAAAAAAAAATTAATAAAAACTGTTTTTAAAATTTGGTTTAGCCGCCATGTGGAATCGAACCCAGGTCCTCTGCAGGAGCAGCTGCTGCTCTTAATTGCTGAGCCATCTTAATAAGATATTTTTTAAAAATTGGTTTAAACAAATCCCTTAAGAAGGTCAGTGCATGAACTTGAGGACAGGATACTTGACTTAGACCAATACTCAAGAGGCCTGGCACCTAACTGAGTTCCAAACACAGGTCACTTTCTGGGAACTCAAAAACTGTGTGGGCTCTTGCCAGCCCTTCAAACCCCACTGAAAGGTTCCACCAACAGCAAGAAACTACCAGAGCTTTCTAAAACCCAGGATCTCCAGAATGGCCAGAACACTCTAGTAGCAAACCCTTCCCTGTTCTAAACTGCACTGAGACTTCTCAAGAAAATAACCCACATTTAAAAAAAAAAAAAAAGAGGAAAGCACACGGACAGCTCAGGCTATGTAGTCTTCAGTATCAGCCGCCATCCAGGACTGCTCATCCAGTATCTCCTGCCTGTCCAGTACCCTCCAACTCCACCACCTGCAGCCATCCTTACCACAGCCCTGAGCAAAGTGTAAACTGACTCAGAATATGCCAGCTGCCCCTGCAGGGTCGCATCATCAAATTTACATATTTCCAAAGCCACAGTTCACTTAGTCTTCTGATGCACCAAATGCAGCAGGCCACCTGCCACTCAGGCTGACAACAGAAATGTCTGTTTCTAAGAGGTGGCTTAAGCAAACCATTTGAAAAACCTACATGCTCCTGATTTACAGCATAGCCTCCATCCCTTCCAGGATGAGATGAACTTGGAAAAATTCAAAAGACCTACAAAGGCCTAGGCATGGTGGCACACACAATTAATCCCAGCACTCAAGAGGCAGAGCAGGCAGATCTCTGTGAGTTTGAGGCCAGCCTGGTCTACATAGGTGTTCCAGGACAGCCAGGACTACCCAGTGAGACAAACACCAAAACAACAAACTCTCCCCACCCCGCCAAAAAAAAAAAAAAAAACCCCACTAAGATCTGAGGGCCAGGCAGATGGCTCTTTGACCTGAATTTGATTCCTGGGACCCACATCATGGAGAACAGAATTGCACAAGTTGTCTTCTAACCTTCAAATACATGCTATGGCACAGGTGACCCCACCACCCACCCACCCAATAAATAAAAGTAAATCCCAACAAGATTCTAAGCACTTGTAGTTCAGATGCAAGATGGAACACCCATACTCTTAATCTGACAATGCAGACTTCAAGCCATACTTAGAAACTAACAAAGATTATTACAATATATTGGTAAGGGGAGAAATAGATTAAGAAAATTGATAGTGGGGAGATAAAGCACTTGCTGTTAAGCCTGCTGACCTGCTTAATCCCAGGACACACATAGTGGAGCAAAGAGCTGGAGTTACAGACAGTTGTGGGTGCTGGGATTCAAACCTAGGTCTTCTGCAAGAACAGCCGGGACTCTTAACCACTGAGCCATCTCTCCAGCCCTGAGAACTGACCCTTACAAGTTGTCCTCTAACCTTCACATGCGTGATGTGGCACACATGTACCCCACTCAAACACTTGGAATACAGGTACCCCTGTAGCCCCAGCTGGCCTAGAACTTAACTATGTAGACCAGACTGGTCTTTATCTCACAGAGATCTGCCTCTGCCTCCAAGTGTTAGGATTAAAGGCGTGTGCCACCGTGCCAAGCAAAATAAAAAAATAACAAGTTTAAAAAAAAAAAACAACAAAGCCGGGCATGGTGGCGCACGCCTGTGGTCCCAGCACTCAGGAGGCAGAGGCAGGCAGATCTCTGTGAGTTCAAGGCCAACCTGGTCTACATAGTGAGTTCCAGGACAGCTGGGGCTACAGGGAGACCCTGTCTCAGAAAGACCAAAAAAAAAAAACAAAAAAAACAAAAAAAAAACACCACTCAAAAGAGATTGTAAATAAACACATTGAACACTGGTGTACCCGATTTTATAAAACACTATTGAACATAAAGTGATACTAGTGGGTAACTTCCTCAGATCATTCCATACATAGAAGGGCTTGCCTTTGGTTACTCCTTGAAGCAATTATGCTGGTTCCAAACTCTGATAAGGACACAACCCAAAAAAGAAAAAACAAAGGAGGGGAACCACAAAACAAAAGACCAATAACCTCGACAAAAATTCTCACAGGCTGCTCTTGAAGATGACCTGGGTTCAGTTCCCAGAACCCACATGACAGCTAATAACATCCTCAACTCCAGTTCCAATGGATCTGATGCCCTCCTCTGACCTCTGTGAGCACTGCACAACACATACAGGCCATACACTCATAAAGTGAAAATAAAATGTTTTTTAAAAGATAGTTCATGGGGCTGGAGAGATGGGTCAGCGGTTAAGAACACTGGTTGTTCTTGCTGAAGACCTGGATTTGAATCCCAGCACCCACATGGCAGCTAACAACTGTCTGTAACTCCAGTCCCAAGGGATCCAACAGCCTCTTCTGACCTCCACAGGCATTGCAAAACGACACAGGTGCACTTACGTACATACATGCAGGCAATACAGACATACACATTAAAAAAAAAAAAGTTCACACTGGGCGTGGTGGCGCATGCCTTTAATCCCAGCACTTGGAAGGCAGATCTCCGAGTTCAAGGCCAGCCTGGTCTACATAGCAAGTTCCAAGCCTGCTGGGACTACAGGGAGACCCTGTCTCTTTAAAAGACATTTCACATAATCAGGCTTAATGCAGGGATGCATTTTCACCATGTGAAAAACCAGTAAATGTAACTCAGGACCATAAACAAAAATCAAAGAGCAAGGCATGGTGATTCATGCTGGTAATTTCAGTGCTCAGAGGATCAGGGTTCATGGCTAAAATGCCTACTTAATATGCAGTCAAGAAGGGCTGGAGAGATGGCTCAGCTGTTAGGAATGCTTGCTGCTCTTTCAGAGGGCAAAAGCTCAGTTTTAAGCACCCATATCCTGAAACACCTGTAACTCTAGCTCTAGGGAATTGGAGGCCCTCTTCTGGCGTCCTTGGGAACCACACAGATAACACATTTAAAAATAAAAAATCTAAACTGGCTGGGTGTGGTGGCGCACGCCTTTAATCCCAGCACTCGGGAGGCAGAGGCAGGCAGATCTCTGTGAGTTCAAGGCCAGCCTGGTCTACGCAGTGAGTTCTAGGCCAGCTGGGGCTACAGGGAGACCCTGTCTCAAAGACAAAAAAAAAAAAACCAAAACAAAACAAATCTAAGCTGGGCATGGTGGCACATGCCTTTAATCCCAGCACTTGGGAGACAGAGGCAGGAGTTTAAGGCCAGCCTGGTCTACATATGAGTTCCAGGCCAGCTAGAGCTACAGGGAAACCCTGTCTCAAAAAGACCAAAATAAATTTTTTAAAAAATGCAGCCAAGACAAGCCTTTGTGCATAGTAAGGAAGGTGGTGAAAGGGAACCGATAATTAAATGGAAGCAGGAAACTCTGGATATCAGTACTGTACTGTGCACTTCAAAAAGCCAGGACTTTCAAAACTTCCACCCTAAATGATAGATGTTTGAGGTCCACTTAACCTGATTTAAATATTACACAATGTTGGGGCTGGAGAGATGGGTCAGTGGTTAAGAGCACTGGTTGTTTTTGAAGAGGATCCGGGTTCAATGCTCAGCACCCACATGGCAGCTAACAACCATGTGTCATGACTCCAGTTTCAGGGGATCCAATGCCCTCTCCTGACCTCCAGAGGCACTGCACAATACAGGTGCACTTAAAACACATGCAGGTAATACACACATACACATAAAATCAAAATACTAAATATTTTTTTAAAAAATTACACAATGTACATGTGTACCAGAACATTACCCGGTACTCCCTTAACAGCATTTTTTTTTATATATCACCTTAAAAATAAAAACAATATGCATTAAATTTGCTTAAATACTGTATGTATTTAGTTCCATTTTTTTTTTAACTTTAAAGACGTATCTTTTCATTGTGTATGTGCTTCTCTATGCGTAGGTATGTGCATTTGAGTATAGGTTCCCAAGGTGGCCAAGTCAAAGCACTGGATCTACTTGGAGCTGGAGTTACAGGCAGTTGAGAACTGCCACTTGTGGGTGCTGGAAACTGAGCTTGGGTCCTCTATAAGAGCACTCCATGCTCTAGACTGCTTAACCCTCTCTCCAGGCCCTAAAAAAAAAATTTTTTTTAAATTATATTAGTTGTGTATGTGTGTGTCCATGCCATGGCAAGTATTTGGAGGTTAGAGGACAACTTGCTGGGACACCTTACTGGCCCCAATGCAAACTTCTGAACATGCATTCTCTCTCTCTTGTTCTCTCTTTTTCAGTGCTAGAGATGGAAACCAGGGCTTTGCATATGCTAGGCCAAGTGTTCTACACACACACCCCAACCCATAATAGTGATTGTTTTTGAGACAGGGTGCAACTACATAGCCCTGGTTGGTCCATTGAGGCCTGCCTACCCTGTCCCCCTCCCCAAGTGTAGGATTAAATGCTTGTGTTACCACACCTGTTTAACACTCATTCTTGACCAGTCTTTGTTCTTAGAAACTTTAAAAATGTATTATGGAAAAAGCTACCCACCGAGATCTTTTCACCTTACTAATTTTCATCCAACCACAATTACAGATCTTTAGAAGTTACTGAATTTACACATTCTTACCCATTCCATAAGCAGGTTAAAATGTTAACACTTTCTAGTTTATATAAGAAGCCAAGTAAGTCTCTTCCATTTGAGATTTTTTTTTAAAAAAAACTTTTTTTAACTAACTTAAAAAAAAAAATATCTCAGCTGGGCGTGGTGGCGCACACCTCTGATCCCAGCACTCGGGAGGTAGAGGCAGACGGATCTCTGTGAGTTCAAGGCCAGCCTGGTCTACATAGTGAGTTCCAGGACAGCTGGGGCTACAGGGAGACCCTGTCTCAAAAAGCCCCCCCGCCCCAAAAAGTAATTTTTGCCAAAAGCCCCCTTCTGAGAATTTGTACATAGATGATATATATCAACTATTAAGAAAGGGACTCTTTAAAGCCAATTCTTTTCTCACAGGACCTACAGGGCAGCTGGTGGGTGTCCAGATGACACAGATATTGGATTTAAAGTACCATACATTATAAGTCAGGCATGGTGGCACATGGAAGCAGATCACTCATTAATACAAGGCCAGCTTGGTCTAAAGTAAGAAGTTTCAGACCACCCAGTCAGACCCTGCTGCCTTGCCTCTGTCCTTCCTACTACAAAACCTCATCCCCAAAATGAGATTTAAGATACAGGGCGGGGGGCCCTGTATGTAGATGCTATTTGTTTGGCCAGTAAGACAAAACAAAATAAATAAATAAAAAAGACAGGGGTGGGGGTGGAGGGAGGTGCTTTTTTTTTTTTTTTTTAATGCAGGGTATGTAGTCCAGGCTGTCCTCAAAATCTCAAGAGATCTGCCTTCGTCTGCCTCCCAAGTCCTGGGATTAAGGGTATGCACCACCATGCTAACCAAGGATGTATTTTTTAGAAAGCAGATTAGCATGGAGACAAGTGGAAAAACTAAGGGCCTTCAGAGTTGGACAATGAACTCATTAAACCAGACAGCTTCTTTACCAAGGGGAATGTCAGAACTTCTCTTTTGGTTCCAAATTCAACACAGTACAAAGCAAGGAAACATTTATTTACTGCACTCACACAAATAATGATTGCGCATCCTGAAGTTTACCCAGGTAGCTTAAAATATCAAATATTCAGTTCCTACTGAAGAACTGTCTTCATTTTCAATGCTACTCAGAGAATAAAAGAAGGGAAAATTCATTCAATGTTGAGCACTAGCACGTCAAGTGCCACTTCTTTCTCTGGGACAAAACACGAAACCATGATCCAACAATTGCTTTCCATTTGGTTTCACTGATTACCACTTAAAGAACTTAACACAGGCTAATGCTCTAACAGCTTTCTTATCTGAGACAAATTTAACTCTTAAGATCACATGATTTGACAAGTAATGTACAAATATTTGTTAAGAACTTACCAATCTGTCAATCATTTCAAAGAGTTCATTAATATACACAGCAATATATTTATAACCAGAAACTATACTAATTAGACACATCATTTGTTAAGCTCTACCTGAAAACATGCCATTTTAAATAAAACCCTAAAAATTTCACTCTCGCGTTCTATGGTTTAACAATGAAGTCGCACTGAAGCAGCAGAGATCTCCTTGCTTATAGGAGCAGACCAGCAACAGGACAGATCACAGTATATGTGATACAGATGAGTCTCGGAGTTCTCGTCAAGAACGCCAAGGAGTTGCCAGAGAGGTTATACAGTGGCTTTGATTTTTATTTTTTTAACCTGGAATTCTACAAATTCCAAAGTGGATCAATTGCTTCATCTTTTGAATGAACAGCACCAGTCTTGCCCACTGACAAAATTAAATCTGACCTTCTTTCTTAGTTCACAGGTTTATTATGAAAAACACCGCAGTGCTCTTGTGCAGTGACATCATCTTACAGGAGGGGAAACAGTTCTGTTCAAAACAACTCACCAGGTTTTCTGACAATAACGAACATGGGGCTGAGATCTGAGAAAGGGATAAACTGAGTGCAGACAGATCATACAATTAAATTAAATGGTATCCCTGAAAATAAACAGAACAAAGAGGGGGGGCCTTGGTACTTATTTAAGCTCCAATGATTGCTGCTATCCTTATCTACAGTCATGCTGAGTAAAGCTACAGCTAAATGAAGTTAAACTGTACTCACGAGGTGTTACTGTTTACATCTTATTATCTGCAGTCTCTCAGAGAAAGCAAAAGTAACTACAAACAGCGTTATGCCAGAAACTGGTTTCTTGACCAACAATGTCGCTTCAGCATGCAATGAACTGGTTCATTCTAAAGTGGTCACGGCTGTTGATGACAAGAGGCTTTGTATTTTTATATGGCACATCTTTTGGTCCGTGTGAAAACAAGTTTTTTGAACGTTAACTATTTTCTGACACTTTGGAGTTACTGTTGCTCTTCCCATTTCCATTAGGTCAATATACGGTTCGTGGCAATACTGTACAAGTTTAAAATTCCATTACAGGAAGTAGTCTGGGGTACGACGAGTAACATGTGGCTCACCTCTGCGAGGTGCTGGGTCAAACTGCAAGCTGAAAAACAAGAAAGATTCACCGTCTCCATCCCAAGTCATCCATGTATTTATCAAAATTAAGACCTTCAATTTTTCAAACTCTACATTTTTTTTCCTATCCGATTTCAGTCTTAATGTCTTAACAGAATTCTACTTCAGAGCTAGGCATGGTGGGGCACAACTATAATCTGAGCATATGGGAGGCTGAGGCAGAAGGCTCACAGTTCTGTACAACCTCAGACTACAAATACAAGGCAAGAGCCTGTCTCAAAATAAACCAAAACCAACCAAATGAAGAAAGAAACCTACTGCAGCAGAATCATGCATTTAATCATAAATGTCCTCTGTGCATGTGTGTGCATGCACTTGAGAGCTTGTGTGCGTGCACAGAATCACCTGGAAGAGTTTCAACTGAGCAACTGTCTGGATCAGGCTGTCCTGTGGGGACATGTCAGTGGTTAACTGTCTTGTTAAAAACATCAGTTCATAACTGAAGTAGGAAGACCCAGTGAACTGTGCACAGTACCAGTGCCTGGGCAGAGGGTCCTGAACTGTGTAAGAATGAAGAAAATCAGCTGAGCAGAAGCAGAAGCAAGGATGCAAATGTTTACTTCTCTCTATGCTCAACTGTAGATGGCATATGACTAGCTGCTTTGACGGACTGTAACTTAGAATTCAAAGTTGAATAAACCCTTCCCTCCCCTGTGTTGCTATCACAGCAACAGAAAGAACAATAGGCACCTATCCTCTGGCCTCTGCCTCCGAAGTGTGAGGATTGCAGGCTTCAACTACCACGCCCAGCTTATGAGGGTCTTTTGGGTTTTATTTGAGACAAGGTCTCATTGTGCAACCCGGGCTAGCCTTGAATGCAAGAGATACTCCAGCCTCTTAAGTGATTAAAGGCATGTGCCACACTTCACTCGTGAGGGTCTTTTAACTTCACTCCCTTCAAAAAGCCAAGACAACTTTTAGTCAGAGAGGCTATTTTTATACAATGGGGCACCTTCTAAGATTTAAAGAAGGGTTCTACTCAGTAAATTTAAGTGTCTAACATACTGGTTTGGTTTCTTATTAAGTCCGTAATAAAAACATGGGTTTAGAAGTTGAAATCCTAGTAATTTGTATGGGGCTATATATCAGGTAAGTTAATTTCTGTTGATGTGTAGGTCTGTTCCAAAGAAAACTTGAAGCTGGGTTGTAATCTGACTTAACAAGAGCCAGAACACTTACATCTATTGAAACTGATTATTCAGTACTGGCTTGGGTGTAAATACTTACAAAGAGTATTTTAGAGTATCATCAAGCTCCATGATTGCAGCCTGGTTACCACAACGATAGCAATAGTTTGGAGCACTGAAAATTGTTACTACATTCCGGTCATGGCACCAGTTATAGCCCTGTAAGGAAAAGGCAGAATACTTTTATTTACTCACATACACAAATAAATATGACTGCATTCAAGAGAGAAAAACAATAGCTTCCCACAAAGGGGCCTAATTTTCTGTGTTTTGTATAACCTATAAAATACACATGTATCCATCCACCTGGCTCTAAACCAAAAAACTTTTTTTTTTTTTTGCATTAAAAAACAAACTTAAAAAGGCTTAGGCTGCAGTGCATTGTTACAGAAGGCAGTGGAATCCACATAAAAGTCCAAGGACCCAAGATCCTGTGGGCACGCTCTCAAAGGACTACGGGAAACAGAAACCCGGACTCTGCTCTAACTTGAGATGCTACATGTGGTACAACACTACCACATGCTAAGTGTGGAGGTAAAATGACAATTTTCAGAAGTCAGTTCTCTCCTTCCACCAGGTGGGACCCAGGGATCAAACTCAGGTCACCAGGTTCAGCATCAAGTGCCTTGACCTGCTGAGCCATCTTGTCAAAGCATGAGATTCTAATTCTAAGAGTATGGTGGTAATGGATGTTTCATGTTAAGAACCCTTGCAGAATCAGCGCTACAGAGACAGCTCAGCGTTTAAAAGCACTGACTGCTCTTGCAGAGGACCGGGGTTTGGTTCCCAGTACCCACACTGTGCCTAACAACTGTCTGTTACCCTAGTTCCAGGGGATTTGATGCCTTCTTCTGGCCTCCTTAGGCACTGCACATATGACACAGTTATAAACATGCAGGCAAAACACCTATACACATAAATTAAAAAAAGAAACCCTAGCAGAAGAAACCTTTAGTTTTTTTTCTTTCAAATTACCTATAATCCAATGATCCAAAGGACCACTTCAATGTATACATAAGTATACATGCTAAATATACAAAACTTTAAAAATGTAAAATATCGTGGGTCGTGGTGGCGCACACCTGTAGTCCCAGCACTTGGGAGGCAGAGGCAGGTGGATCTCTGTGAGTTCAAGGCCAGCCTGGTCTACACAGTGAGTTCCAGGACAGCTGGGGCTTACAGGGAGACCCTGCTTCAAAAAAAAAAAAAAAAAAAAAAGGAAAAAAAAGTAAAATATCACACCCCTCTCTATCTCCCTACATCTTACCCTCTCTCATCAAGTCACAAGTCCTTCCCAGTCATTCAGAATTCTCTGAAAATACATTAAATATATACCACAAGTTTGATTTTAATTTCAGAGTTCATCTACTGGAAAGGCTCCAGCTATAGTGGCAAACTCTCTACAAGGAATATATAGAATGTTTCCCTAACAGCATTAATGTAAAACCCCTTTCCTTCAGTTACTAAAAGGTAAATTGTACTTCAAAGAACAGAACATACCTCCATCACCAGCTGGTGAGCTCTGGACACCAACGTGAGGCCATTGGCATGATTAAATGTCTCAGAAATATCTTGGCCAAAGGTGTAACCAGCTCCTCGAGGAGATATACCCCATCCACCACGATCATCTGGATCTGACCACAGTAAGTCACACATTGGACCCTAGAAAGCAGGTTCAAGTTACAAAAAATGGGAAATTCTTGACTTGATAATTCAGACACAGCATTCTATAAAGCCACTTTCTGAGTTGTGTCTGCTAAACGCAGCAATAAGCTCTACAGCTAAAGAGTCTCTGAAATGATGAACAATTCCTATGAGGCACAGCTAACCTAACAGTACTTCCAACAGTTAACATGGCCCAAGCTACCTGTGTATCCAAGTTCCAATATTAGGTAGTAAGGAATAGTAGCTAAGACAGATTTGTTATTGTTTTTTTGAGACACTGTTTCCCTCTATAGCCCCAGCTGACTGTAACTCCCTTATGTAGACCAGGCTGGGCTCAATCTCATAGATACCCACCCACCTGCCTTTGCCTGTTGGGATTAAAAGTATAGGCCACCACATCCAGCAGACAGATTTTTAAAGGCAGATAACCTAGGTCCTGGAGTTCTAAGCTTCTTCTGAACAATGGGATTAACAAAGAGGGCTTAATCTTACCTTGTTTGGAGAAACAGAGTACACATAATGAACTAAGTTAAAATTCAACATTCTTTCCCTTTTCCTGAAGTTTTCTGAGAATGTATTAAACAGACACCATACCTCATGAGGAACTTCTTGTAGGCGATCAAGCGCTCTGATGTGATCCAGTGTATCTATGGATGGTGAAAGACCACCATGTAGACAGAAGATCTGAAAAGTGATTAAAAATGTTAACTACACCTTAAAACAAACTTAAAATACTTGGACTAAGCTTAAGGCAGGAGCCTTAAGCATTGGCAACAGCAGAGTCCCTCAACAAGGTCTGTCGCTCAAGAACTGGCCACTGCAAACACCCACTCTCAACTACTGAGTATCCATTCTCTTCTTCCTGATAAACCAACACCATGGCATCCACTGTCTTCAGACTCAGACCACCTTCTTACAACCTTGTGCACACATACCTCTATCAGGACTAGCAGACAGTGCTTTACAAGTCCTAGACTCATCAAGAAACAACCTTCAAGGCTGGATTTCATTTTCCATCCCCATGATCCCACCCTATACAGCTCAACACCAGATAGCCAAGAAAAATTTAAGACCAGCAGCAAGTTCTAAGATGCACAAACCTGCCCATCCACCAAGGCAGTGAGAGGAAGATAGTCAAAAAGATCTGTGAAATATTTCCAAACATTGGCATTTCCATATTTTCTTAAACACTCATCGTAGAAACCATAAACTTGTGTGATCTGTCTGCTCTCATGATTCCCCCGAAGAATGGTGATGCGCTCCCGGTAACGAACCTAAAACAAAACGGACAACACAGGCAGCTAGCTCTTTCATCCAACATTTCAGCAAACTTCCCATAGGGAAATCCAGAGTCTCAATTTTGTTAACCCCCCCCCACCCAATCCCCAACATTAGAATGAACTGAAACAAGTATTTTAAACGCTCACCTTTTTTTTTTGGTATTTTTGAGACACAGTTTCCCTGTAGCCATAGCTGGCTTGGAACTCCCTATGTAGATCAGGCTAGCCTTGAACTCAGAGATCCACCTGCCTCTGCCCCACGAGTGCTGGGACAAAAGGCATGCCTCACCACACCTGGCTTTAAATGCTCACCCTTTTTTTTTTTTTTTTTTTTTTTTTTTTTTTTAAAAAAAAAAAAAAAAAAAAAAGAGGACGATAAATCTTTCACTGTGATATATCAAAATAA
>NW_008328699.1:261266-274075 GCF_000622305.1 Nannospalax galili
GGAACATACTTAGAAACAAAACTAACATAGTGGAAGACTTAAACACTGAATACTATCAAACACTCTAAAATATTTTTTTTGTCTCTTTGAAGCAGGGTCTCCCTGTAGCCCCAGCTGTCCTGATGGAACTCACTATGTAGACCAGGGAGGCCTTGAACTCACATAGATCCACCCGCCTCTGCCTCCCATTATGTCAAGTTTAATCAAATGAATTTTTTCCAGATCAATGATTCTTACTAAATTTATAGCTATGCAATAATCATTACAACCTAGACAAGCCTTGTCTCACTCCCAACACATCCCTTACTCGTGTCCACAGCCCCTCTCCACTCCAGTTCTCCTGGCTCCTAGAAACTACTGACTTTTGTCTCTTGAGAATACCTTTCCTAAGAAATTTAATATAAATGGAAAAATACAAGTCTCCTGCTACGTATTGCTTGGGAGTATGTTTGAAGCTCATCCATGCTGTAGCACAGATCAGTGGTTTATTCCTTTTACAGTACACACCATTTCACCATTTGTCTACACCACATTCTGCTTCCATACTCACAGCAGGACCAGCTCCCGTTTCCATGTTTTCTGCCCACTACTTCATTGTTAGTTACTGAGGTCATTTGTGCAAGTTGTTCAGATACATGCTGTCATTTCTCTTGAAGAGATTCCTAAAGTAGCTGTTGGGTCATATGGTAGGTGTACGTCTAACTTCCTGAGAAATTACCAAACTTCTTCAAAGTGGCTGGACTAGTTCACATTCTTGACAGGATAGGAAGTTTCTATCTCCTGGCATATTCATCTGCATTGGGCATTATCATCCTAATCGATTAATAGCCACTGTAGCAACAGATAGAAAGCAGCTATCATCTCATAGGACTTTAATTTTCATTCCCCTAATGACTAAATGATGTTAAACACTTGTTCTTACTAACTACCTATCTTCTAGGATAAAATATCTATATAAATATTTTGTCCACTTAAAATATATCTGTCTTAGCCAGGCATAGTGGCGCACACTTTTGATCCCAGCACTCAGGAGGGAGAGGCAGGTGAACCTCTGTGAGGTCAAGGCCAGCCAGCCGGCTCCAAGCTAGCTGAGGCTACAGGGAGACCCTGTCTCAAAAAGATGACCCCCCAAATAAATAAATAAAGATCTTCAGGCACCGTGGTCCATGCCTATAATCCCAGCATATGGAGTGGCAGTTCAGCAGGATCTAGAGTTTGAGGTCAGTTTCAGGTTACATGAGACACTGTCTTAAGAAGTCTGCCTTGTAGCAAAACATGGCAGCACAGCACTGGGAGACTGAGGCAAGAAGACTGCTGCAAACCAGAGGCAGTCTGGGCTGGAGACCATACATATGTATATGCACATGTATATATACACATATCACCCGTCTTAAAAGGTTTAAAAAGGACTGAGCCTTGTGGCTCATGCCTTTAATCCCAGCATTTGGGAGCAGAAGCAGATGGATCTCTGTGAGTGCAAGGCCAGCCTGGTCTACACAATGAGTTTCAGGCCAGCTGGGGTAAGGGAGACCCTGTCACAAAACAAAACGAAACAAAAAGCTTAAAAACAAAAGATATTTGCAGATTGGTAGGATGACTCAGCCAGTAAATGCCACCAAGACTGACAACTCTACAATCCCCAGGACCCAAATGGTGAAAGAAGAAAACAAACTCCAATTACTCTCTGACTTCCATACATGCTCTGCAGCACGCTTGTACCCACAGAATAATGAAATAATTTTTAGAAGCTGGGCTTGGTAGTACATGTTTTTTAATCACAGTACTACAGAGACAGAGGCAGGCAGATCACTGTGATTTTGGGTTCAGCCTGGTCTAGAGACCCCAGACTAGCCAGAGCTACATAGTGAGACCCTGTCCCCCCACAAAAAAAGTTGTTGTTTTTTTTTAAGAACTTCAGAGTAAAGATATAGGTCAGTGATAGAACCTGTGGTTGGTATGTGAAATGCCAAGTTCAATCCCCAGCACTGAGAAATTTAAAAAAACAAAACAAAAAGGAGGGGGCTGGAGAGATGGCTCAGCGGTTAAAAACACTGGTTGTTCTTACAGAGGACCCAGGTTCAATTCCCAGCACCCACATGATGGCTAGGAACCGTCCTTAACTCCAGTTCTAGGGGAATCTGATGCCCTCTTCTGATCTCTGGAATTTCACAACATGGGTGTATTTACATACATGCAGGTAATACACTCATACACAGAAAATAAAAATTTTAAAAAATTATATATTTAATATCTATTACTTGCTTATTTTTTATTTTGTATGCGTGTATAGTCAGTAGTCTTAACCACTGAGCCATCTCTCCAGCCCCAAAATTTAAAAATTTAACCAATTTTTCTTCATAACTTTTTATATTTATTTTATGTGTATGAATGTTTTCCCTGCATGCAAGTGCATCCATGTCATGAAATGCCAAGGGAGGCCATTGTGTTATGGACAGTTGTTAGCTGCCATGTGGGTGCTGGGACAAACCGGGGTCCTCTGCAAGAGAAGCCTGTTCTCTTAACCACTGACCCATCTCCAGCCCCCATAAGGGGTAGGGGTGTGTGTGTGTGTGTGTGCGTGTGCGTGTGTGTGTATGGGGGGGTGTTTTTGAGACAGGGTCTGTCTGTAGCTCCAGCTGGCCTGGAACTCAGAGGTCCGCCTGACTCTGCTCCCAAGTTCTGAGATTAAAGGCATGCACCACCACGCCTGGCTTGCCCCCATTTTACATATACATATACATATACATACACACACACATATATGTATGTATCTATTTTTTTTCCTTTGGTCTTTTTGAGACAGGGTCTCCCTGAAGCCCTAGCTGTCCTGGAACTCACTATGTAGACCAGACTGGCCTTGAACTCACAGAGATCCGCCTGCCTCTGCCTCCCAGGTGCTGGGATTATAGGCGTGCGCTACCACACTCGGCCCCCATTCTATTTTTAAGAACAACAAAACCGCTAATTTTGACAAACTGAATTCCCCTGATTTCATGAATCAAGTGTTTTGTTTTGTTGGACACAGGGTCTTACTGTATAGCTGTAAGACTGGCCTGGAGCTTGTTATGTAGACCAGGCTGGCCTTAAATTCAGAGAGATCCACCAGTCTCTGCTTCCAGAGTGTTGAAATTAGAAATGTGCTACCATGCCTGGTCTTATGTTTTTAAGACAGGGTTTCAAGGAGCCCAGGCTGGCCTTTAACACCTGCCTCTACCTCTAGAATGCTGGGATTGCAGACACACACCATTTTGCCTTAGGCAAGCACTGTACCAACTGAGCCACATCCCCAGTCCCTGCACCATCGTTCCTATTAACCTGGGTGAGAAAGTTCCTATTAACCTAGCTGAGAAAGTTGCACCTACCCAAGATCACAAATGTTGTCTCCTACAGCCTTACAGCTTTTGCTATTGAATTTAAGTGAGCAATCCATTCTGATACATCTGTTCTGACACAACTTGCTGATGACCATCTTTCCCCAGCAATCATTTACTAAGGGTTGCCACAACAATGTCTAGGAGCAGGTGCTTAAACTACAGAAATGCATTTCCTCACAGTTCTGGAGGTAGAAAAGAAGTCTAAGATGTCAGCAGAGCTGCTATCTTCTGAAGGCCTCTCCCCCTGATTATGGACAAGTGATTTTCTCCATGTGTCTTCCCTCTATTCCCTAATCACTCTCTTTTCTAGGTGTGGGGTTTGAGGGGACGGTGTGGTGTGTGTGTACGTTTGTACACCTGTAGGAGACCAGAGGATAACCTTAGCAGTCATCCTCAGAAATAGACATCTACCTCCTTTGAGTTAGTCTTTCATTGCTTTGGGCCTAACTAGGCTCCAGTGCTGGGATTACAAAGAGAACTACAAAGGGATAAATAAATTTCTCCCCCAAAGGTAAAAATCATCCCACCATGCCTGGAATTTTTTTTTTTTTTTTTTTTGTCTTTTTGAAGCAGGGTCTCCCTGTAGTCCCAGCTGTCCTGGAACTCACTATGTAGACCAGGCTGGCCTTGAACTCACAGAGATCTGCCTGCCTCTGCCTCCCAAGTGCTGGGACTACAGGCCACCATACCCAGCTATGGCATTTTTTTAAAAACATGGATTCTGGAGATGGAAATCAGATCCTTCAACCGAACACATCTTACCACCACCCCCAGCTCCCTAATCTCTTTTGATAGGGACACTACTCACTTACCTATAGGACTTCATTTTACTTAGTTACCCAAGTAAAGAACTAGTACCATGGAGCTGCACAGCTGGCTCAGCAGTTAAGAGCACTTGCTGCTCTCACAGAGGACCAAGGTTCAAATCCTAACACCCACATGGCAACTAATAACTGTCTGTATCAGGGAATTCATTGCACGATACAGGTAAAAATAATAAATAAAATTTAAAAAAGAACTAGTACCACATATAGAAATATCCTGAGATACGGGGAGTTAGGAGTTCAGCATAGGAAATCTGGAAGGTGGCATGAAAACAGAGGCAGTGTGTCCCTTCCACTTGATCCTGTGCCATCAGCTTCTTTCATAGCATCTAGAGTCACTGCAGAAATCGGTCACCATCTAATTCAAATTTTTCACTTTAAAAATGTAGAACACACCGGGCACGGTGGCACACGCCTTTAGTCCCAGCACTTGGGAGGCAGAGGCAGGTGAATCTTTGTTGAGTTCAAGGCCAGCCTGATCTACACAGTGAGTTCAGGTCAGCTGGGACTACAGGGAGACCCTGTCTCAAAAAGACAAAAAAAAAAAAGTAGAACACAACGATCTCCAAAGTTTTTCAACACTGCATATAATTCAGCTCTTGTTGAAATTACATCTCACTGCCCCAATAGTAGAAAAGTTGGTGACAGCCATTATTTCTAAAAGTGAGTCTGTTGCATGGGGAAACGGGTAAATAAGTTTCTTCCCCAAAGGTAAAGTCAAAAGGCAGAAGTAGCGTTCCACGCTGAAATCAATGCCATTTGCTGTTTGCCTTCATCTGTGCTTCACGAAGCTACAGCTGGCATACATAAATTGTGGGACTTGTAGTAGCAGTAGTAGCACTAGTAGTAGTATTGTCTTTTTTGAGACAGGGTCTCCCTATAGCTCCAGGTGGCCTGAAACTAGCTATGTAAACCAGGCCTTGAACTCACAGAGATCAGCCTGCCTCTGACTCCTGAGTGCTGTAATTAAAGGCGTGTGCCACTATGCCTTTAATTACATTAATCATTATTTTTTAAAGACACAATCTCATATTAGCCAGGTGGCCTTGAGAGCTTACATGTTGCCTGAGCTGACTTCAACTCTCAAGCAACTCTCCAAGTGCTGGGATTACAGACATCAAATCTCATTTCTAATCATTAGGTAATACGTAAAGGCCAAAAATTATTCCGTCAGAATAAATTACAATATAGATAATCAACCACTCTTGGATATTTAGATAAAAATGTCCTTTCTAGTATTAAAGATAATGCTTTGAACTCTAGAGTTCAAGACCAGCCTGGTCTACATAGTGAGTTCCAGGCCAGCTGGGGCTACAGAGACCCTATCTCAAAAAGAGCCCCCCCCCCCAAAGATAGTGCTTAAGTAGCCTCACATAACTGTTCCTCACATAACTGCTCTCTTTTCCAAATTTTATGTAATGGACAGTTGTTAGCCACCATATGGGTGCTGGGAATCAAACCTGGGTCCTCTGGAAGAGCAGCCAGTGCTATTAAACACTGAGCCATCTCTCCAGCCCCTCTTCTCTTTAAATTCTTCCTCATCAAAAGTCTCAGAGGATTATTGTCAAATGATATGAATGTTCTAACACTTGGTATGTTTGTACTTTAATAATACTTCAATGTTACTACCTTTCTATAACCAATGTACTCGACTAAAATTTCTACTTGAGCCACTTGCTAGCATTTTTCAAATCATCTGAGGTACTCTTCAGGGACTGGGTTCTGAATCACCCCTTATTCAGAATGCAGACACCCTTAAGTACAACGTGTGTATCACTTGCATTCCTAAATGTGGAGGTCTGTTCTAAAAGTTTAACATCCAGATGAAGATAACAGCAAATCATTGGGGAAAAGAACATTCCAGAGAGCTATCTTACCTTACCCAATTCTAAAGACCCAAACATAAAACTGGAATTACCTTAAGAGCTACAAGCAGGGTAACTGTTTCAACTGAATAATATCCTCTGTCCACATAATCTCCCATAAACAAGTAATTTGTATCTGGTGATTTGCCACCAATTCTAAACAGTTCCATGAGATCATGAAATTGCCCGTGCACATCTCCACAGACAGTAACTGGACATCGAACCTCTTGCACGTTGGATTCTTTTGTCAGGATTTCTTTAGCCTACAGGTAGAGAAGAAAAAAAAGCAATACATTTAGTATTAAATGAAGACACATTTATTCACACTTAAGGGCAAACCTCGCAGAATATGAAATCACAAGCATTTATAACATAGGACAGGCATTAAATTTCATTTTTTAAAAACTTATTTATTTTATTTCTCTGAGTGTTTTGCCTTCATTTATGTAAGTGCACCCTTGCCTGCAATGCCCACAGAAGCCCGAAGAACTTGTTGGCTCCCCTGGAACTGGAGTTAAGGACAGTTGTTAGCCACTATGAGGTGCTGGGAATCAAACTCAGGTCCTCTGCAAGAACAGCCAATGCTCTTAACCACTGAGCTATCTCTCCAGCCCCTTTAAAAACTATTTCTAAGCTGGGCATGGTGGTGCATGCCTTTAATCCCAGCACTCAGGAGGCAGAGGCAGGTGGAGCTCTGTGAGTTCAAAGCCAGCCTGGTCTACATAGTGAGCCAGCTGAGTACAGGGGAGACCCTGTCTAAAAAAAAAAAAAATTTTTTTTGAATTACACTTTATTGTGTGTGTGTGTGTGTGTGTGTGTGTGTGTGTACGTACGTACGTACGTACACAACCGCCACAACCACATATGGAGGTCAGATGACAACATCTGGGAGTTGGCTCTCTCATTCTACCCATGTGGGCTCCAATGATTGAACACAGGGGCATCAGGCTTGGCAGTAAGTGTCTTTACCTGTTCTGCCATCTTACTGGCCCAAGACAGGAATTTCTAGGACAAGATATGGCTAAATTCTATCCACTGGCTACCTAACCAATGATATCTAGAGAATATGACCAAGCTAACATTCACTCACCAGTACCAGTTTGTAAAGACCATCAAATTCCCATCTAATGAAAACATGAAATCATTAGCACCAACATGGGCTTGTGAAATAACGAGAGAGAAGCTCAGCTTTGAGTTCCAAGTTTAATGCCAGCATTCCAAGTTTTCAAGTTTCTTGGTCTTGACTTTATTTGGGAGGGGAGCACATTAAAATTTTCTCCCTTATATTTCTCTATACTTTTTATGCCAAAATATAAAGTTGCTTTTTAATTAGACTATTCCATATGTTAAACATGCTTTTAAGGCTGCTTTTAGAAACTGTCAGTAGGCATTTATTGACCATGTATTATTAGTACATGCTAGAAAACAAGTACACTGGGAGACATTTGCTCAACCACCTACATGTCTATGCCCTGTGCTAGGCATGGGACACTGGTATAACAAGGTAGGTCATTCAGACAGAAAGGCTGTAAGGAAACAAGCAAAAAAAATTTTTTTTAGGAGGCAGGCAAGCAGGCTATGCTAAGTATCATGAAAAAAAGGAAGCTCACTTTAAATCAGGTATTACAACCAGCTGCCATAGTGAAAGCTGCTAGCTACTGCCTGTAATCCCAGCACTCAGGAAGCTAAGACACAAGTCTTGCCAAAAGTTCAAAGCCAAACTGGACCACAAACAACTGCCCCTCCTAAACAGAAAGCAATGCTGCTAATGAGACAACTGGCGACACCAAGGTTTCTAGAAGTCCAAGGCAACAGCCTACAATGAGAGCTGCACGCTAGAACACCACTATCTTGTGCTCTCATCCCCCAATTAGGTCAGAATCTCTGAAAGTGGAATGTAACATTAAGTCCCTCCCCACACCTGCCAGTGCCATCCTATATACAACCAAGAATCACTGTTTTCTATTCTCTAAAGACTCCAAGAAGCCCATTCCAGACATCCACCTACCAGTGGACACCCCCAAAATAATTAAGTTTACAGTTTCAAAGAGATTATTTCCTAGGAAATACACAACCCCATTGTTAAAAGTTATTCTTAAGTTTTAAAAAAGAACATAAGACAACAGATGTCACATACAGTGTTTCTTGCCATGACATAATCTTCATATTTAATTCTATCAGAAATTGAATTTCAAGGATGGGGGAATTGAGTTGGGGGAGAATATGAGCAAAGTACAATGACATATGAATGAAAATGCAAAAATGAAATAACTACTCCTCTTGGCTTTTTAAAAACTAAATATCCGCCTGGCATGGTGAACCACGCCCGAGTCCCAGCACTTGGGAGGCAGAGGCAGGCAGATCTCTGTGAGTTCAAGGCCAGCCTGGTCTACATAGTGAGTTCCAGGACAGCTGGGACTACAGGGAGACCCTGTTTCAAAAAGACCAACCCCCCCCCCACTAAATATCCCCTTATTCCACATGCTTCATAATCCCATAATCCTTGGGTGAAGTAACCAACATCTGCATTTTGTTGTGTGTTCATTCAAACTTTGCGTAGAAATTTCCCATATATATCGCCTACAGAAACTAATAGTTTTCTTTTGTATTTTAACGCTAACAATTTTTCTAACAATGCTTCTCAGGCTGGGCGTGCCCTGGTAGCTTGCACCTGTAATCCCAGCACTTGAGAGGCAGGTGGATCACTGTGAGTTCCAGGCCAGATGGGGCTACAGGGAAAGCCTGTGCCAAAAAAGACCTAAATAAATAAATTAATTAATTAATTAATCATTTTTCATTCTCACATTTTCACTTTTATAACCACCAAAAGCACTATCACCCAAATTCTGAGAAGTAGAAGCAAAAGACAACACATTTTTAAAATGCTTTATTACATTATTTATTTATTTATTTATTTATTTATTTATTTATTTATTTATTTGGGTGTGGGTGTCCCATCATGCACAAATATGGAGTTCAGGTAACTTGTGGGACTAAATTCATCACACGGGGCCTGGGGAATTAAACTCTGGTCATCAGGTTTGGTGGCAAGTACCTTTACCTGCTGAGCTGTCTCATTTTTAATTTTATTTATTACTTTTTATTTTATGCGTATGAGTGCATTACCTGCATGTATGTGAGTATACCCATGCTGTGCAATGCCTACTCGGAGGTCAGAAGAGGGTGCTGGGAACTGAATCCCAGTCTTCTGCAAGAGCAGCCAGTACTCTTAACCAATGAGCCATCTATCCAGCCCCAGACATCTTGTTTTTAAAAATTAATACAGTTAGTAGCACGACAAACAGTGTAGACTGGAATAAAATTTAAGCAAAAAAATATTGATATGAACTTCTTAGAACAAGGTTAAAACTAGCAACATGCTATTCTATTAAAAAACTAACAATATGGACACTCTCTTGAGTGTGATTCAGGCATCATACAATCTCCTTTATAACCTGCCATAAATCAATCGGCTATAAAGTAAAGGGCTTGGGCAGGAGAGATGGGTCAGCATTAAGAACACTGGCTGTTCTTGCACAAGACCCAGTTAGTATCCCAGCACTCACATGGCAGCTAACAACTGTCCGTAACTCCAGTTCCAGGGGATCCGACAGCCTCTTCTGTCCTCCTCGGGCACTGCACAACATGGGTGCACTTACCTACCTGCAGGCAATACATGCATTTACATAAAATAAAAATAATAAAATATTTTTAAAAATAAAGGGCTTATAGACTGGCCATTCCTAAATATAGGCCATCCTGACAATCAAAATAGGCTGAAATAAAAGCAGGCTTATAACTCATCCATGTCAGGATTTTTTCTTTTCTTTTTGTTGGTCTGAGACCAGGGGTCTCCCTGTAGCCCCAACTGACCTGTAACTCGCTATGCAGACCAGTCTGGCCTCTGTCTCCCAAGTGCTGAGATTAAAGGCGTGTGCTGGCACACCCAGCCAGGATCTTTCTTTTTTAAATTTTTTTTTAAATTCTTAGTTTACGTAAGTTTTTTATTCAAAATATTTATTTATGGGGGTGGAGAGATGGCTCAGAGATTAAGAACACTGACTGTTCTTGCAGAAGACCTGGGTTTGAATCCCAGTACCCACATGGCAGCTAACAACTGTCCGTAAATCCAATTCCAGGAGATCCAACAGTGTCTTCTGTCTTCCGCAGGCATTACACGACACTGGTGCACTTACCTACATGCAGGCAATACACGCATACACATAAAATAAAAATAATAAATGAAATATTTAAAAAATACATATTTATTTATTTATATGGGTATGAGTGTTTGGCCTGCATGTATGTAAGTGTGCTAAGTGTGTGCAATGCTGGTGGAGCCCAGAAGCGGGTTTCAGATCCCTTAGAACTGGAATTACAGATGTCAGCCATGAGGTGGGTGCTGGGAACTGAACCTGGGTCCTTGAGAGGTGAAAGCATGTACTCTTAATCACTGAGCCAGCTCTTCAGTCCCTCATGACAGGACTTTTCAAGGAAGATAACTAAAAGAAAATTTCACATACCAACAGATTCACCAATCAGAATTCATTTTCTTAAGGGTCCCCAGCTACATCTAAACCTGTAGAGAACAGCCACACAACTCATGAATACATGAGTCCAATGATGTCAAAATCATCCATCCATGCATCCATATCCACCCCAATCAAGCTTATCACCAGGGTGGCACTGGGAAGCAGCAGTTGTTCCTGCACCTCCCAAAGCCAAGGCTTTGAAACCACAAAGGTGGTGTGAAGAGGCATCTACAGCCGTAACAAAGGCTTACAGGTTACCCACCTTCCAACAGCCCAAGAAGCTACAATTCCAGAGGCCATCAAACATCCTCAGAAGAATGCCCCAGAGCAGCAAGTGCATCCACTAGACCCCAAGTTTTCCTTGACCACCTGGTTAGCCAAGAGGACAGAGACAACACACCTGCACTCACTGTGGATGTCAAGGCCCAAACAAGCACCAGACCCAACAGCTATGAAGCAGTTCTACGGCACTGATGAAGCCAAGGACAATACCCTGGCTAGGCTGGCTGGGGGAAGGGAATAGTTCAACTGGCTCCTGACCATGAATGAGGCTTGGGAGTTCAGTTGGTTAAGTTTAAACATACATTTTATTTTCCACCATTAAAAAAAAAAAAAGAAGACTGAAGCCAGATGTGGTTGTAAATGCCTCCAATTTGGGAGGCAGAGGCAGAAGGATTGAGAATTCAAGGCTATCCTGGGCTACTGGGTTCCAATGAGCCATGGGATATTGACTCAAAAAGCTCAAGGTCAATGGACAATACAGTGAGACTCAGAAACAAACTGATCACATAGCAAAAGCAATTCTGACAGGAGTGCCAAAACAAGAATAAAAGAGTCCTACCTTGTTTCAAACACTAGCTCCATCTTTAAATGTTCATTTTGGGGGCTGGAGAGATGGCTCAGCGATTAAGAGCACTGGCTGCTCTTGCAGAGGACCGGGGTTCAGTTCCCAGCACCCACATGGTGGCTAACAACCATCCATAACTATAGTTCCAGGGGATCTGACACCCTCTTCTGACTTCTGTGGGCATTGCAGGACACAGGTACACTTACACACATGCAGGCAATACACTCATACACATAAATAAATTTAATGAAAAGTAGTTCTTTCCTTCCTAGCCAAGGGTTCTGCCACTAATTAGCTATATCACCAGCCTTTGATTTTTTTTTTTTTTTCCGAGTTTCTCTACACAGCCCATGTGGGCCTTAAGCTCATTATATAGCCTAGGCTGGTCTAGAATTCAGCCTCACGTGACTTAGATGCCACCCTCATCCCTCACCCCCTTTCGGAGACTGGGTCATTATATAGCCCTGGGCTGGACTCCAACTGGAGACCCTGGGGCTTCAGCCTAATGAGTGTTGGGATCAGAGGCATGTGCTCTTGGCTAGATGCACTTTCTTTAGGAGTATGTTAAAAGTGATTTCCTCAAAATAAAGTGCTCCTGGCAGGCTGTGGAGCACATGTCTGGAACCAGCACTCGGGAGGCCAAGCAGCAAGATCTTGAATACCAGGGTAAGCTAAGCTAGGCTGTACAGTATGACCTTGTCTGCCTACTGCCTCCCTAACCCCCCCAAAATTAAAATTAAATAAAACGAAGTGCTCCCAAAAAAGTAGTTTCTATACAGGTAAAAAATAGAACCTTAAGGCCTATATTGAGAGAATGTGCTGAGGCTTCTTACACATTCAACAATCTGTGTTTTACTACAGAAACAATTATGCGTATCACAAATCTGCCCTTGGTAGAAAAAGTCCCTGTTAAGTAGACACAAGCAGCAACCCTTAAAGAGGGAGCCAATGTTGATCTCTCCGTGGGTTGGGACACAAAGCCAAGTACCAATGACCTCTTTCCAATCCTAATGCTACTCACAACTATTACTTGACAAAGGGATCTGTGTGTATGTTGAGCTAGGGTCTCACTATATATCCCTGGCTGGCCTGGAACTCACTATGCAGACCAGGCTGGCCTCCAAATAGAGATCCTCCTACCTCTGCCTCCTGTACCACCATACCCAGCAGGGAATCTATATTTTTAAGTTATTTTACTACTTACCTGATTAATTCTAATACTCACTGCAACTCTAGTTCACATAAATTGAACACTTCACATTCTCACTACATAATTAACATACCTTCTAATACAATCATTAAAAAGGCTGAAAAAAATACAACTAATTTTTTAATTTCATTTTAGGCAGATTTTAGTTTTTTTTTTT
>NW_008328699.1:274107-281963 GCF_000622305.1 Nannospalax galili
AGATTTTAGGTTTTTAAACAGCAAAGCAAATTCTCAGGCAGAACATTTCTTTAATACCCTAAGAGAATTTCATTTAGCTGTGCAAGATGAAAGGTTCTTTGAAATGCCATTTTCATAGTTGTGCAAAATAAAAATTAAGGTCTGTGACAGATTAGTATAAAAAGGCCAGATCTGCGTGGAGGCCAGTATGTAAGAGAGGAAGTATATTACCTTGAAGCAAATGATCTTAACTTCAACTAACATTTTCCATACTGCTTGTCTTCCATTAATTACCCTCAACAGGTGCCTCTACTATTGTGTGAAAGTTCTGTCTCATACTCTTTATTCTTTTTGTTCTTCTGAGACAGTGTCTTGCTATGCAGCTCTGGTCAAATTGACACTCACTAACTATGCAGCCCAGGCTGGTCTCAGAGTCAGGACACTCCTATCTCAGTCTCTCAAGTATTTGGATTACAGGCACGTGTCTCCATGACCAAGCTCAATTTTTTTTTAAAAAAAAAAGTGAAAATGCACGCTTTTTAATCAAAGTATTATATCCCACTAAGCAATATTTTAGAACTTTACAGTTTAGGGTCTGAGTGAAAGAAAAATGCCAGGAATAAGGGATAATACTAAAATGGTATTGAAAGAAAACCTTGAAGTTTTTGCTTTTCAGTTTGTGTCATATAACCATCTTTTCTGTGGCCAAACAACACTCTCATTAAAGCTTGACCAAAGGAACTGATCTCTAGACGCGCCAACTCCATATGTATGAATGGACTGAGCATTCCCACAGGGAAAGTTATCCATTCGACAAGTGAAACAACACTGCCACCATCATGCAAACTACGTCATGACAAACCAGGAGAAATGAAATCCCCCTGCTCTTGCCTCTAAAGACAATCTTCCTGGTGTGGTGGCACATACCTTTAATCCCACTCAGGAGGCAGAGGCAGGTGGATGTGTGTGAGTTCCAGGCCAGCTGGGGATAGGGAGACTGTCTCAAAAGAACAGAGCTAGCCAAGATGGTGTTTAAGGTTTCTTCCACCTCACAGCCCTCCTATTCAACCTTCGTGGCTGGGGCTGTCTGCAGCACCAGGTCTCAATTTCAGGGCCCATCATTCTTTTTTCTTTTCTTTTTTTTTTGGGGGGGGGTGGTCTTTTTGAGACAGGGTCTCCCTGTAGCACCAGCTGGCCTGGAACTTACAGAGATCCGCCTGCCTCAGCCTCCCAGGTGCTGGGAATAAAGGCATGTGCCACCATGCCCAGCTATCCATCACTCTTTAAAAAAAAAAAAAAAAATTATCTTTAAAAAATGTGCATGAGCCAGGCGTGGTGGTGCAGATCTTTAATCCCAGCACTTGGGAGGCAAAGGCAGGCGGATTTCTGTGAGTTCAAGGCCAGCCTGGTCTACACAGTGAGTTCCAGGACCACTGGGGCTACAGGGAGACCCTGTCTCAAAAAGACAAACAAAAAAAATGCATGTGTGTATTGCCTGCATATGTGTAAATGCAGCCAATGCTCTTAACCACTGAGCCATCTCTCCAGTCCCCCCAGCAGCAGGATTTCAAAAGATTTTATTTTATGTGTATGTATCTGCATGTATGTATATTACATGCATGTAGTATCCTCAGAAGCCAGAACAGGGCAATGGATGGATCCCCTGAAACTGGAGTTATAGGTGGCTGTGAGCCACCATGTGGGTGGATTTGAATCCTTTGCAAGAGCAGCCAGTGCTCTTAACTGCTTGCTGAGCCATCTCTGCAGCCCCAGGGTCCATCACTCTCCCAAGCACAAAATGCACCTATATTGCCAATCTTTGATCCTCAACAGAGAAATAGGGAGGACTGGGGAACCGGTGTATGTGAATACAACTCTTCTCCTTTCTCATTAAGTTGATTCAAAACTGCAATACCACATCATACCTGGGAGCTCAGTAAGTACTGTCAAAAAAGATTGTGGACACTATGGCGATGAAAAGAAAGGTTTGTTTTTGTTTTGTCCTTTTAAAAAATTTTTATTTTATGTGTATGCATGTATTGCCTACATGTAGGTAAGTGCACCTGTGTCATTCAATGCCCGTGGAGGACAGAAGAGGCTGTCAGATCCCCTGGAACTGGCCCCCCCCAAAAAGATTAAAAAAAAAAAAAAAAGTCCAAAAGGGGCTGGAGAGATGGCTCGGCAGTTAAGAACACTGACTGTTCCTGCAGAAGACCCAGGTTCAAATCCAGCACCCACATGGCAGCTGGCAACTGTCTAACTCCAGTTCCAAGGGATCCAACAGCCTCTTCTGTCCTCCATAGGCATTTAATGACACGGGTGCACTGACCTACATCCAGGCAATACATGCATACACACAAAATAAAGATAATTTTTTTTTTAAATCTTTTTGAGACAGGGTATCCCTATAGCCCCAGCTTGCCTGGAACTCAGAGATCCGCCTGCCTCTGCCTCCCAAGTGCTGGGATTCAAGGTGTGCACCACCATACTGGACTGTATAAACTCCCAATGATGATATAAAAGATAGTTGCCTTTATTAGAATATTTTACAACTCCATCTCATAATTTATACTAAGACAACCAAAAAAAGACCAGGGGTTTTTCTTTTCTGGGAACAGGTTCTACCTATGTAGCCATAACTGGTCTTGAACTTGCCACTACAAGGCTGGCTTTGAACTCCCAGAGAGTTCTGCCTGCCTCTGCTGGGACTCTGACACACACACACACACACACACACACACACACAGGCTTGATAATCTTTGAGGGGCAAATGTAGTTAGCCACCAGCAAATGGAAGAATAATTACTTTCTCCAAGAGGAAGAGGACAGTATCTGAGAAAGCAGGAACATAGGCAATGCTTCACGTTACAGAACCATCTACTTCACAATTCAGGATGGCCCAATTCGCCTGCCCCTTTCATCATTAGCACCTCAAAAGAGGAATCTGCAATGCAAGACCTCATCACCCCAGGCAACCTCAGTTTTAGCCCCTGCAGTCAAGCCTGTTCTGAGTTTAGATTTGTATTTACAACCAAGAATGGTAACTGCATGTCAGTCTAATGAAAAATTCTGTAGCATGTGCCCACTGCCTGCTTGTTCTCAATATTCTTAACTAGCTCTTTGGAGTAAGTCAAACCGCTTCTAAAAGTAACATAAATACTCAACAGACTACTTCATATAAAGAGTTCAATCTTGGTCAAAAATTTCAGTTTATTGCAGCTGATAACAGTGGCTGTTTTAACCCCAGCACTTGGGACGCAGAGGAGGCAGTTCTCTGAGTTCTAAGCCAGCCTGGTCTACATAGTGAGTTCCAGAGCAGCTGGAGTTACAGGGGGACCCCGTCTCAGTAAGACTGAAACAAAAAGCTGGCTGCGGTGGCACAAGCCTTCAATCCCAGCGCATGGGAGTTCCAGGCCAGCCTGGTCTACACAGTGAGTTCCAGGCCCCAGTTGGGCTACAGGAAGACCTGTCCCCAAAAGACAAAAAACCCCCCAAAACCCACTGGCTGTTCTTACAGAAGACCCGGGTTCAAATCCCAACACATGGCGGCTAACAACCATCTGTAATTCCAGTTACTGGGGATCCAACGCCCTCTTCCGTCCTCTGAGGGCACCGCACAACACGGGGGCACTTATGTACATTCAGGCACAACACTCATACACTTAAAAATAAAAAAAAATTCAGCTAACCAAATTATAAGGCAGCAACCTCTCTCCCTTCTCCACACATAACAAATGTTCAAACTAAATGAGCCATAATGCCTGTATTTATGTCTGTATTTTATTTCCAGTGTTTGCAATGAACAACTGCATACCTAAGTAGAGAACTCCTTTGGAGAAAAAAGCCCAGTCATCTAAGAACATTCTCCAAGTAGTCAGAAGACCTGAAAGCACAAGGCCAAAACCTGAACCCAACCCAAAACCAGTGCTTAAGTCATAATAAAAAACAACTTTACTGTAGTTATCGAAAAGCAAACTGATACTTCAGGCAATAAACTGATACACACAAAATAAATTGTTTAAAAAAACTTCTTATACTGCCAGACGTGGTGGTGCATGCCTGTAGTCCCAGAGCTTGGGAGGCAAAAAAATAATTATAATAATAATTCTTATACTAATGAAAAATTTAGCTTAGTGTTTTCAAAATTACAGTTTAAACTGGGTGTGGTGGCACATGCCTGTCGTCCCAGCATTCAGGAGACAGAAGTAGGTGGTCAGTCTGGGGGTATATAAAGACAGGTGTCTCGACAATAAAATAAATATTTAAAGGCACTGGGCGTGATGGTACCCGCCTTTAATCCCAGCACTTGGGAGGCAGAGGCAGGTGGATCTGTATGAGATGGGCTCAGCTTGGTCTACAGTGAGTTTCAGGCCAGCTAGGGCTGCATAGTGAGACCCTGCCCTGTCTGTCCAAAAAAAAAAAAAGGCAGCCACACCAAAGAGTAAATGTACTTTTCAACCAGAGATGCCACTGGCTATACAAGTATTACCAGTGAGAAGTAAATTTCAGTTTTACTGGGCCTTGTACAAACATATCAAGCCAAGTATCCCATATATCTAAAAAGTCTTCATATTAATTTTGTTTGGGAAGTTTACATAGTTCCCAATATTTCAACTTTGGTTTGCTTTTTTTTTTTTTTAATGTGTGTGCGCCCGTGTCCTGCAATGCCTGCAGAGGACAGAAGAGGCTGTCGGATCCCCTGGAACTGGAATTATGAACAGTTGTTAGCTGCCATGTGGGTGCTGGGATTCGAACCCGGGTCTTCTGCAAGAACAACCAGTGTTCTTAACCGCCCCTCAACTTTGATTTTTATTACAATTGAAAACATGAAAGTTGGGTGACAAAATGCATCAAAAGAAATCTATTTCATAGAAACTAGCATAGCGCCAAGCTCCAAATATTGTTTATTTGGCTCTCAAAACCAAAATCTGGAGTTGGGAGATAGATGGCTGAGTGATTAAAAGTACATACTGCTCATGCAGTTTGGTTGCTAGCACACAAATAGGTCTGCTCCCACCCACCTAGCTCCAGCCCCAGGTGGTCAACGCCCTCTTCAGGCCTCCACACATGTGCATACATAAAAAGCAAAAACCTGGGACTGGAGAGATGACTCAGTGGTTAAGAACACTGTTCTTGCAGAAGACCTGGGTTCGAATCCCAGCACCCACGTGGCAGCTGACAACTGTCTGTAACTCCAGTTCCAGGGGATCCAACAGCCTCTTCTGTCCTCAGCCGGCATTGCAGGACACAGGTGCACTTACCTATATGCAGGCAATACATGCTTACACATAAAACAAATTAAAAAAAAAAAAAAAAGCAAAAACCTAAATCTGTACGTATTGAGAAAGAGGGATCTAAGCTAATTATACTTTCTACATCTTGAGCTCCACACTGTGGCAAAAATAAATAAATAAATAAAAAAACCACCACTGGATCCGCTAAGCTTCAGTCCTTCCCACTCCAGCATCCAACATTATGGTCTATCGTCTCCAAAGTAAACCTACTTCATAGTCATCTCTTACTTGCCTCCATATTTAGATTTATTTCCTGTTGTGAAAACAGCCCGACAAAAGAAACTTAGGGGAGAAAGAGTCTATTTTAGCTCTTAGTTCCAGGTTACAGTCCATCCCACTGGGAAGTCACAGTGGCTCGAGTTAGTTAATATATCACATCCATAATTAGGAACAGAGAGCAATGCATGCATGCTTACACTTAAAATTAGATTTATTTGTGTGTGCATATGTATAGATCAGAGGACAATTTGCAGGAGTCAGTTCTCTCCTTCCACTATGTGGGTCCTGGGGAATGGAACTAGGGCCAGCTTACCCACTCCTACATAGGTAATAGTGCCACCTACAGTGGGTAGATCCTCTGACTTCAAAGAACATGATCCAGACAATCCCCATACATCAACCAGATCCAGATGATTCTTTGAGACTTCCCAGGTGAGTCTAGATTTTGTTGAGTTGACAATGAAAACCACCACACAGTCCATGCTAGTCTTTCCAATTAGATTCAAAGCTGCTTGAGAATATGTATAACTTATTCTTTGTTGCTTTCTGATTCCCTTCAGTGTGCAATCTTGGACATTCAGTAACAAAGTACTAGTTTAGAACAGAATCCTTCCTATCTCTCAAGATTAGTAAGTGACCTCAGGATGTTTTAACTCTTCATTTTACAGTCAGGAAACAAGGACCAAGAAACTACCTAAAAGTCACAATTACTCACTTGGGAAACAAAGAGGACCAGTGTCCAGGTCCTACTAGCAGTGAGTGAGTGGTCTTAACAATGACATCATCATCTCTATTTTTATACAGAGGATCAGTCATCTAGCTGACTCAAAAATGTTCAAAGTCCAAACTCAAGTCAGTTACTAGAAGCTCAGACCTGGCAATATATGTTAAATAATGTTTAAAGGCCTACTTCTAAACTTTAAAAATACCTACCCTCATGTGACAGGAGAGAATTAAGGTCAAAACAGGAGATTCAAGTGGGGCACAGTGCAGCACATGCATTCAACCCCAGCACTTGGGAGGCTGAGAGAGAAGGGCACAAGTTTAAGGCTACTTTGGCTATATTATATGACCAGTACCAGGCCAACCAGGAATACCACCGTCCCCCACCCCAAAAAAAAAAAAAAAAAAAACCCAAAAAAAAAAAACAAACCCAGAAAAAAAAGACAAACAGGAATTCAATATACTGCTTATATTAAATTCAACTCTAAGAGATGTGTTACCTCATCAACTAGTCGTGTTTTGTACAGACAGGGTAAACATATCTAAATTTGACTTAAATTTCTATTGTTCTTAGCGGTTGCTGAGAAACTGTCTTCTGAATACATGCACCAAACTCATGAACCTCCTTTTCCTATCAAACCACAAAGAGAGCATGTCTCCAAAAATTCTTCCCACTAATACAAGATACCAAAATATTCCATAATTCCGCACTATAATTAAACGTTAAAATTAACTGTGAAAAGCAAAGCTAAAACGTTCGCAGTGGAGACAAACATTTTATATACTTTAGAAAATCGAATTAACAGAACTTCAAAAATACAACACAGCTGACAGCTGAGGCGCCTGCTTCCCCAACCCCTTGGGGAAACCAAAATGGAATTAGTAACGTGCACTACAGAGTTTAGCGGGATTACACGGACTACAACAATCCACTTCCAGCATCCGAGAGGCTTGAAGGCTCAGAGCGGTCTAGAATGCAGCGAGAGGTCGACACAGGGATCACCACCACTACCTCGGGCAGCCACAAAAACACAACACAACCGAGCAACTTTTTCAGCCAAGAGGGAGAACACAAAATCTGACTCTTACCGTTTGTGTTGCTCATTCTCAACACAAATGGCAAGATGCCAAGCATGTTAAATAGAGAAGGCTTTCACACTACCAGTTTGAGTCAGCATATAAATCATAAATTAAACTGACACTTGATTTCCAATCCAAAAGCTCCTTGTGTAGTATGACTCACCAAATCCTCCATTTCTTCCAACTATGAAAACTTTATACTCCTTCCTTCAAACTACCACCATGCCCTTCGTAGAAATTAGGTGAGCCGTTTTTCTCCCGGTCCTTAAAGGCACACTTTTAAGTCGGGCGCTGGGAGAGCTCGCCGGCGAGGTGACCTCTGCAGAGCGGCTGGCCTTCCCGCCGGTCTTCGGGGGACCCTCAGAGCAGCGCCGGCTCCGTGAACCAGGCCTGCGTGCGAGCAGAGGCCCCCACCCACCTGGCCCCACGCCCGGCCTCGCAGCTCCCGCGGCCCCGCAGCCCGGCGGAGCCGAGCCCAGCCGGGCCAGGGAGGCTCCGAAGCTCGGGAGCCCTGCGCGCGGCGCCATCTTAGGCGGCGGCGGCGGCAGCCAATCAGCGCGC
>NW_008328699.1:282007-309022 GCF_000622305.1 Nannospalax galili
GGGCCCGGCGGGCCGCGCCGCCATGTTGCCCCGTGCCTGCGGCCTCCGGGTGGGTCCGCGGAGGTGCCTGTGGCGCGGAGCAGCTCACCTTCTCGCAGAGGCTCTTGACCTGCGACTCCGACAGCTGCTTGCACTCGTTCAGCTGCTCAATCCACTGGTCCAGCTCCTTGGTGAACAACTTCTCGTCCATGATGCCGCCCGCCCGCACCGGCTGCCCCTCCGCGCTGCTCCCGCGCCGCCGCCCGCAACCGGGGTCCGCGGAGGTGCCTGTGGCGCGGAGCAGCTCACCTTCTCGCAGAGGCTCTTGACCTGCGACTCCGACAGCTGCTTGCACTCGTTCAGCTGCTCAATCCACTGGTCCAGCTCCTTGGTGAACAACTTCTCGTCCATGATGCCGCCCGCCCGCACCGGCTGCCCCTCCGCGCTGCTCCCGCGCCGCCGCCCGCAACCGGGCCACAGGCACACGCCGCCGCCGCGTCCCGGGGTACTTCCTATGGCCCGCGCGGCTCCTGGGCGCTGGCGCCGGTCCGCTGGCTGACTCCGCAGTGCTCGGCCACCGGCCGCTGTGCCTCCTCCTCCGCTCGCCCTAGCTCCCCAGCTCGGCTTTCTGTAATGGCGGCCGCCCGGCGTGGTGACGTCACGCCGACGTCAGGCGGCAGCCCGGAGGGGAGCGGAGCCCAGACGCGAGCGGCGCGCGCCGGGGCCTGTGCGCATGCGCGGTGCAGCTGCCTGCCGACCTGTGCCTTCGCTTTTGGGGCGTGGTCCTCGCTGAAGAGGGACTGCCTGGACCGGGAAAAATCAAGTCCAGCGAGCTCGGAGGTCGAAATCGCACGCCCAGCTGGTCTGGCCGGGTGCTCCGCGAGGCGCCTGCGCGGAGTGTGCGCAAGCGCCGTGGGTCAGGGGGGGTGCTTCCCTGCTCCCGGGACCGCGTTCCTCCCTACGGCCGCCTAGGGACCGCGCCTCCGCTCTCGCCTGGGCCCGCGGCCGCGTCCCTGGAAGGAGGCGCACAGCCCTGTGACCCTACCAGAGTCCGGCCGCGCCTGGAAAGGCAGGGCTCCCGTATTTGGGGCAGGCTGCTCGGAGTGACTTCCCCGCCTCCGGGCGCCGGCGGCTCCGGGTAATTAGGTCACTAGCAGGCGGAGGAGGGCGTACCTGCCGCGGGAGTGCTGCCCTGCACACCTGACTCCCCCAGCGCACACCTGCCCTCGCCCGCCGCGCCGAGGTTCTGCCTTTGGTCCTGGCCTTGTCCCGGGCTTCCTCTCCCCTCCTGTGGCCTCCTGCTCCTCTGGTGAGCACTTTTCTCGCAATCCTGCGCCCACTGAAAACGATCCTGGCCTACTTTCTAGAGGTCACGCCTGCAGAACGTGGACGTGCGGGTTCTGGCTGCGTTCTGGTTAGAAGCGGCTACAATTTGCGCAGTGAAGGAAGCTGATACTCTAGGGATCGTCCCTTGTCCTGGTTATGAATCTCTTTTGGGTTTGCGAAACGTTTTCACATTACACTGTCTCTGCATTACAGAAATGTTTGGCTCCGTAGAGCGGTAACTATTTGCAAGATCCCATGCCTAGAGGGTAGAGGGGTCATTCAAACAGACGGAGCTACTTTCCTGGAGAAGCCTGCATTTTCCCAACTGGCTGGGGTCGGATGAGGTAGATGGGGATTATAAAACGCTCTCCCAGGGTTTGAGAGGTGTAGAAGCTTTCTAAAGGACGTCGAACCGTGAAGGCAAGGCAAGAGTTGAACCTCTAAGGATAACTGTGGGGAGTGCTCAAGCCTGTCACAAGTGCTCAGGGACACTGCAGCTCTGTATAAATCACCCTGACCCATAGGCTAAGAGAGGTGAGTTTCAGTGGTCCCATCCACAAATGGCAGGGCTGAAAATTCTCCTTTATCCAAGACAACCTGCTTGACCAGGTGGACTGGCTTGGCCTCCCCAAGTTGGTGATGGAAATTCTTCTTTCCCTTGGTACCTCCCACTAGTGTGCCCAGAAGAAAGTACCTGATAGCTACTGGACTGGGAAAGGTCCTTTCAGCTCAAACTCTGACTCTGTTTTGCAGTTAACCCCAAATAACAGAAAAGTTGAAAAGTTAAAACCATGGGAGTGAATGAGGAAAACCATTTGGTGCCCATGGTTCTGAGGCTATGACCAGTGTGCTGCCCTACTTATCTCTCACCATTGCCCTGTAGCTTTGTGAGAATCGATTCTGTCCCATAGTTAGGCAGAGAAGAGAGGAAACTTGTCCAAAGTAGTGGTCAGATTTGAAAACTTCATGCTTATGACTCAGCCACAGTCATATAGCTACCTTCCGGGGGCCTAAATACAGAACAGAATCAATACTGGTCCCCTTGTCTGAGTTCTCTATACAGAACAATCAATACAGGTCGCCTTGCCTGAGTTCTCTACACAGAACAATCAATACAGGTCCCCTTGCCTGAGTTCTCTATACAGAACAGTCAATACAGGTCGACTTGCCTGAGTTCTCTACACAGAACAGTCAATACAGGTCCCCTTGCCTGAGTTCTCTATACAGAACAGTCAATACAGGTCGACTTGCCTGAGTTCTCTACACAGAACAGTCAATACAGGTCCCCTTGCCTGAGTTCTCTATACAGAACAGTCAATACAGGTCCCCTTGCCTGAGTTCTCTATACAGAACAATCAGTACAGGTCCCCTTGCCTGAGTTCTCTATACAGAACAGGATCAATACTGGTCCCCTTGCCTGAGTTCTCTACTCAGAACAATCGATACAGGTCCCCTTGCCTGAGTTCTCTATGCAGAACAATCATTACTGGCAAGGGTGGTGATAATGTTAGTTTGGCAGATTGAAAAGTATTAAACACCCACTATATATGCTAAGATTGTATAATGAGGGTTCTTCCAAAGTACTAGGAGCTCCTTGCTGGTAGCATTAATGTGTTATTTATTTTCTCTTGATGCAAATTACTTGGCTCACCACCATCACAAAATGGAAGATGTAATTATATGTATTTAAAACATCCTGCCAAATAATTAGATGCTATGACTTAACTTCTTAAGGAATGCATTCTAGGAAGCTCTCATTAGCATCAGGCAGTGAAGTAAAGCAAACATGGCTATAAACAATACAGAAGTGTGTTAATCAGAGTGTCTTTTCCTTTAGAAGACGTCCAGAGTGCTTTCATACTCTGTAGAACCTCAAAATAATCAAAGAATTTGAAAGTTAGGTTTGATCAATCTGGCCTTAACTAACTTGACCCAAATGACTTCATTCCAGAGTGAGGAATACTTGGAAAGAGCTGAGTGATGGCTCATGCCTGTGATCCCAGCAATTAGGAAAACGAGGCAGGAGGATTGCCTCCTTTTCAATGCCAGCCTGGGCTACAGAGTGAGTCTAAGGCAACCTGTCTCCAAAAGCCAAAGAAAAATTTTGTTTTAGAAAAAAAAATCATCCTTTTAATTTCTTTGCTAAAAACAAAGAATAAGGCAATTTTACTTTGAGAGGATCATTGCTTAGATGACAAATCCAGTGTACAGCGAGTCTGTGTTGACCATGATGTTTAAACATAGCTATAAATAAAAATCATCTGATGATGGGGGCAGGGTGGGCGGATAACCTTGAGCAAAGAGCTTTATAATAGGCACTCTTAGCCAAGATATAAAAATTGACATCAAATGTGGAGAAGGAATGAGACTTGCCTTGCCAGCAACTCTCTTGGACTTGTTACCTTTTGTTAGTCCTTCTAGTTCATTAAACCTACTGACAAAGAAGGTAGAGGAGTGTGAGAAATAGCTCTGGAGTCAGATGGACCTGGGTTTGAGTCTCTGTTCTGCACATGCCCAGCCAGGTGAACTGTAAGTCATCTAGATCTTCCTTTTTCTTTTTTCCTTGGGCAGGGTCTCGCTATGAAACTCTGCTGGCCTGGAACTGGCTATGTAGGCCAGGCTGACTTCTAACTCACAGAGATACACCTGCTTCTGCCTTCTGAGTGTTGGAACTAAAGGCATGCATCCCCATGCCTGACTTATCTCTATTCTCTGAGTCTTGGTTTTCTCATCTATGAAGCAGGATAACTGTGAGAGTCAAGAAACTTTCTTCTGGGACTGGAGAGATGGCTCAGTGGTTGAGAGCACTGACTGCTCTTGCAGAGGACCTGGGTTTGATTCTTAACACCCACATGGCAGCTACGAACTGTCCTTAACTCCAGTTCCAGGGGAACCTGAAGCCCTCTTCTGACCTCTGCAGCATTGCACGACATGGGTGCACTCACATACATGGAGGCAATACACTCATACACATAAAATAAAAATAATAAAATATTAAAAAAGGAATTCAGGCTTAAAAATACAGCTTAAAAAAATTAAGTTTCTTCTGAGAATTCAGTGAAAAACACCAAGTAGTCAATATTTTTTTTTTCGTTTTTAAAATATTATTATTTTGTCTTTTTGAGACAGGGTCTTCCTCTAGCCCCAGCTGGCCTGGAACTCACTATGTAGACCAGGCTGGCCTGAGCTCACAGGGATCCGCCTGACTCTGCCTCCCACGTGCTGGGATTAAAGGCATGCACCACCACACCCGGCTATTATTTTTATATTTTATGTGTATGAGTGTATTGCCTGCATGTGTGTAAGTGCACTCATGTCATATAGTGCCCTCAGATGTCAGAAGAGGACATCAGATCCCCTAGAATTGAAATTATGGATTGTTGTTAGCTGCCATATGGATGCTAGGAACTGAACCCAGGTCCTCTGCAAGAAAAGCCAGTGCTCTTAACCACTAAGCCATCACTCCAGCCCCATTTTTATTGTTTGGTTGTTTTTTTTTAAAGATTTTATTTTTAAAAAATATTTTATTATTTTTATTTTATGTGTATGCATGTATTGCCGGCATGCAGGTAAGTGCACCTACAGGAGAGGCCATCAGATCCCCTGGAACTGGAGTTAGGGACAGTTGTTGCAGCTGCCACGTGGGCACTGGGATTTGAACCCATGTCTTTCTGCAAGAACAGCCAGTGTTCTTAACCGCTGAGCCATCTTTTCAGCCCCTTATTTTATTATTGTATGAGTGTAATGCCTGCGTGTATGTAAGTGCACCCATGTCGTGAAGCCTGTGTGTATGTAAGTGTACCCATGTCCTGCAATGCCCTCGGGGTCAGAAGAGGTCATCAGACTCCCTGGAACTGGAGTTAATGGACGGTTGTCAGCTACCATGTAGGTGCTGGGAATGGATCTCAGATTCTGTGCAAGAGCAGCCAGTGCTCTTAACCACTGAGCCATCTCTCCAGCCTCTTAGATATTAAGTCTGAGTTTAACTACACCCACCGCGCTTTAGAGGCTCTTGTTGTTTGCTGTCATATATAATGCTTTGGGGTAGAGCAAAGAGCTCTGGGACATCAAAACATGATGTATAATCAAACCACGGAAGGAAGGGGATATGGAGAAGATATTTGGGCAAAGAGGTAGAAACAGAGCAAAAGAACACTCCTCTTCCCTCGTTATCAACTTGTGTGGAGACAGTTATTTGGGAATGAATCCAAGAATTAATACAAGTCTGTCACATGTTCCTGTTATCTCCAAATCTTGTATCTAAAAGGGTGCCATACCTTTTTAAAAATTTTATTTATTATTTTTATTTTGTTTATGCATGTATTGCCTGCATGTAGGTAAGCGTACCTGTGTCGTGCAATGCCCGTGGCGGTCAGAAGAGGCTGTTGGATCCCCTGGGACTGGAGTTATGGACAGTTGTTAGCTGCCATGTGGGTGTTGGGATTCGAACCCAGGTCTTCTGCAAGAACAACCAGTGTTCTTAACCGCTGAGCCATCTCTCCAGGCCAGGGTGCCATACTTTAAAAGGATATGTTCTTTGCATCCAGGTCTCCCATACCCCAGAAGTCCCTTAGTAAAGTCCTGGCCCTGCTCAGAAAAAAAAAAAAGCCTGTCATGCGCTAGCCAGCTGGGCCTGCCCACCTTCTAGCTTTCTGTGCTCAACAGCCCCTGCAATCTGTTGGTATCTATCTCTTCCTCTTTGTATTTTCAGAAAACTTAAGCTTCTGCTGCTTTTTCACCTAGAATTAGAACTTTATGGACGTGGCTAAAGTTTTGTGGCCAGGAACTTTGCCACAGATACAGTACTGACCTTCCTTCCAGCTCCTGTAGTTTGGCTAAAGAAGAGAGAGTGAGAGAGGGAGAATCACATCCCTGGTGATGCAGATCACATTCTCAGATGCAGAGGGAAACAGTACAGGAAAATAAAACTGAAATGACAGGCAAAGGTCAACATTCCAGGAGGCAGGGTGAGCTTTACAAATGGTGCTATTAGCTCTGCAGCTCTTAAAAGTTCTATCATAGCAGTCTGTTTATTGACCTAGAATACTATTCATAGCTCAAAAAGTACTTTTATAAAATGATACGTATATCTGGGTGTGGTGGGACACACCTGTATTCCAAGCTCTCAGAAGGCTGAGGTGTGAGGATCATGAGTTTGAGGCCAACCTAATCTATACAGTAAGACTCTATTCCAAAGCAAAACAAAAAACAAAACAGCAGTATGTATGATAAAATTTTATTGAGCATATTTTATAAGAAGCCAGGTGTGGTAGTGTGTAACACCTTTAATCCCAGCACTTGGGAGGCAGAGGCTCATGGATCTCAGGTTAGCCTGATCTACAAAGGGAGTTCTAGGCCAGCTGGGACTGCAGGGAGAGCTTGTCTTAAAAAACAAAGAATAGCCAGGCGTGGTGGCACATGCCTTTAATCCCAGCACTCAGGAGACAGAGGCATGATCCCTGTGAGTTCAAGGCCAGCCTGGTCTATATAGTGAGTTCCAGGACAGCTGGGGCTACAGGGAGACTCTGTCTCAAAAAAAACAAAACAAAACAAAAATATATGCTTACAAAAGACTTTAGAAGGCTACACATTGCAGTAGTAAAGCTGAGTGAGATTTTAAAATGTTTTTCTTTGTACTTATTTGATTCTTCTGTAATGAATACATATTGTTTCTACAACTGTGAAAAGAAAATGTCCAGAATAGCAAGGCATCTCTTAGAATCACAGGCCGAAAGACTCCGTAGCTAGGGTCCAGAGAGATGGCTCAGATTAAGGCCATTTGCCACCAAGCCAATGACCTGAGTTAAATTCCTAGGATCTCCGTGGTAGAAGGAAGTAGCTGACTCCTGTGGGTTGACCTCTGACCACACATGCACTGTGGCATCTGCACATACACACTCACAAGTCTTAAAAAAGAAAAAAACTCATAGCTAGGGAGTCAGCTAAGTATTCCTCTATGCCCAGGAACATTATGACCTAAGGTTGCACTTCCTTATGGAAAGGAGTCTCAGTTCTCATCACCTCCTCACAAGGTTTTGCAAGTTGCCTTTCCTTCTGCCTTCCCTCTCACAAGCAGCTCTGTCCTTAGCCCAAGGACTCCATTACCCAGGATCCATCTGTATTTGTCCGTGCTATTCCCACTCTTGGCCTTCACCCTAGGATGCCCCCTTGCATCTATATGAGCCCTGCCAGTCCATCGTCAATTTGATCTCTGATGACTTTAGGTCTCTCTTCTCTTTTTAACTTTAAAATATACATATTTTTTATTTTATGTGGATGAGTATATTGCTTGCATCCATGTAAGTGCACCTATGTTGTGCAGTGCCTGAGGAGGTCAGAAAAGCTTGACAGATCCCCTGGAACTGGAGCTATGGATGGTTGTTAGCCGCCATGTGAGTGCTGGGTCCTCTGGAAGAGCAGCCAGTACTCCACTGCTGAGCCGTCTCTCTAGCCCCTTTTATGTTTTTTAAAGTATTTTTGTTGTTTTGTTCCTTTCTCCTTTCTCTTTCTTCCTGCCCTTTCATTCCTTTCTTCTTCTTTCCTCTCCCTCTCCCTCCCTCTCTCCCTTTCTTGATGTTGCTTTCTTTTTTTAAACAAATATTTTATTTTATGTGTGAGAGTATATTGCCTGCAAGCCAACAAGTGCTTTCACATTTATTTATTTGTTTGTTTGTTTATCTAGTCTCTTTGAGGCAGGGTCTCCCTGTAGCCCCAGCTGGCCCAGAACTCACTATGTAGACCAGGCTAGCCAAAATCTCACAGAGCTCCACCTGCCTCTGCCTCCCAAGTGCTGGGATTAGAGGTGTGAGCCACCACGCTGGCTTCTTTCATTTATTGATATCCCTAGTTTCCTGAGTCCTGGGGACTTCAGGTATGTGCCACCGTGCCCAGCTGGACAAGTCACATTTAATTAGTATTTACCATACGGCAGGCATAGGGATACATGAGGGTAAGACGTGATGACAAGATAAGGAAAAAGGAAGGAAAACCCAGAGATGCATTACATAGCCTGTTATGGTTTGAGTCCAAAATGGCCCTCACAGGCTCATGTTTTAAACCCTGTGCTGTTTTGGGAGGCCAAGGAACTTCTAAGAAGTAGGGCAGTTGGTAGAAGTAGAGACAGGACTTTGAAGATTCCGGCCCAGATGCTGGTTCTGTCATTTCCCTGTTTCCTGGTCCACCATGGTGTGATGAAAGGGCTTCAGCCACATGTCTTCTACCAGGAACTCTGCCATGTCTTCGCCTCCATGATGGACTATGACCCTCTGAAACCATGAGCCAAAATAAACCCTTCCTCTCTTAAATAATTTCTGTCAGAATGATGAGAGAACCACCAAAAACAGAAACATTGATACCAGAGAAGTGGGCTTATTTTTGTGGCTAAAGCTGCCTGTGGAACTGGGAGGTGGAATTGGAAGAGTTTGGCGATACAAACTACAGAAGCCCTAGAAAGCCAAGGGTGACGGGGAAAGCCAAAGCTTGAGGGTGATGCGGTGGGAGTGCAAAAGGCCAGAATGCCTGCAGAAATGCAGACAGTAAGCACTGTGCTCAGGAGGCTGCAGGTGGGAGGAACTGGCCCATAAGCCGTTCTTGTTACATTCTGCGAAGAATTTGTCTACTTTTTTTTTTTTGCCCATGCCCTCAAAAATTTTAGTGAGGCAAACTACTTAATTTGGTGGAGGACATTTTAAGACAGCATAACATCCAGGCTGTAACATGATTATTGTGAGCTGCTAACAAGTTTACAGTGGGAAACAGGAGAAAAAGCTGAACAGAAGGATTTGAAAAACATACAGTTTGGCCGGAAAAGGCACATGTTTAAATTAATGGGCAAAGCAAGTGTCCTAGTTAGCTTTAACTGTCAACGACACAGCCTGGAGTTGCCTGAGAAGGGAATTTCAATTGAGAGACTGCTCGGATCACACTAGCCTGTCAGATGTCTGTGGGGGATTCCCTTGATCACTTATTGATGTAGGAGGGTCCAGTCCACTGTGGGTGGCACCATTCCCTGAGCAGGCTGTCCTGGGCTGTATAAGAAAGCTAGCTGAGCTGGGTGTGGTGGCATACACCTTTAGTCCCAGCACGCAGAGGCAGGTAGACTGCTGTGAGTTTAAGGCCAGCCTGATCTACGTAGTGAGTTCAGTTCAGCTGGGACTACAAGGAGACCTGTCTCAAAAAGACAAAAAAAAAAAAAAAGAAAAAAAAAAGAAAGAAAGAAAGAAAGAAAGAAAGCTGAGTATAAGCCAGTGAGGGAGACATAGATCAAGGCAGCAAGCAGTACCCTACATACTTCCTGTATTTCCTTGACTGAGTTTCCTGGTTAGAGGTAATGCTGAAAGGAATAGCAAGCAGCCCTGCCTTGAGCTCCTGCCATGACTTCCCTCAAGGATGGACTGTGATCCAAAAGTGTAAATCAAATCCTTCCCTCCCTAAATTGATTTTTCCTGGAGTATTTTATTACAGCAACAGAAGGGAAAGTAGAACAGCCAGTGTGGACAGAGGGACTGTGATTGTTAAAGAGATTAGAATCTGGGGCTGGAGAGACGGCTCAGCAGTTAAGAGCACTGGCTGCTCTTCCAGAGGACCTGGGTTCAGTTCCCGGCACCCATATGGCAGCTAACAACCATCCATAACTCCAGTTCTAATGGATCTGATGCCCTCTTCTGACCTCTGTGGGCATTGCATGACATGGGTGAACTTACATACATGCAGGCAATACTCTCATACGCAGAAAATTAAAAAAAAATAAATTTTTTTTAAAAAAGTGAAACCTCACACGTTGCATTGGGACAAGGCACAACCACACCCATCAAAGGCTTCCCGATGAATCAGAGCACACCTTTAACCTCAGCACTTGGGAGTCAGAGGCAGGTGAATCACTGTGAGATCAAAGGCCAGCCTGGTCTGCATAGCAAGTTCCAGGCCAGGTGAGGCTACATGGGAGACCTTGTTTCAAGGGGCAGGAAGGGGGAGGGCCTTGAGGATGCAAAAGTGAAAACCAATTTAAATGGTTTTCTTTTTCTTTGTTGTTGTTTTTTGAGATAGGGTCTCACTATGTAGCCCCAGCTGGCCTGGAACTTACTATGTAGATCATCCCAGGCTGGCCTCTATCTTACAGAGCTCTGCCTTCATCTGCCTTCCTAGTGCAAAGGTGTGTGCCACAATGCCCAGTGAAAAGACGTGCTTTTAAAGAGAGAGAGCTGTAGTGTCATTCTGTTCAAGTGGGGCTGCCCACGGAAGTGTTCTTCCTAGTTTAACTGCCCAGACTTGCAGAGGCCACTGCAACTGTGGTCCAAGGGGCCAGCTGTATCTAGAGCTGGCAGTATAACTTGGCATTGTCCATATGGTTCAGGTTGGCAGGCTGGAAGAGTTATGGGGTTCTGCACCCTGATTTTTCAGGGACGTCTCAGAGGCTAGGCAGTTGTGCAGCAGAATCAGGCTCTCTGCAAGGAGCCACTAGACGGGCTATGTGTGACGTCATGAAGGTGAAGCTTAGGTTGTGCTAGAATTGCCAAGGAGGGGGAGCATTTACTGAGGAAAACTGCAGGCCCAGGACAGAAGCCATGTGTGCTCCACGTGACAGGACCGTAGGGTATGTGATGCTCAAGCTTCTAGAAGCTCACATGATGTCACATGTACTCTAGATGCTAGACACAAAGCCACAGGATTTGTTTGCCCTGATGGTTTTGATCTTGCTCTGGTCTAATATCTCTTTGCAGTGTTCCTGTTCTTCCCTCTTGGGGTGGGAATACTCACTCTGTGGCACAGAACACTGGAAGTACATAACTTTCTTTTCCTTTTCATATATTTATATTATTTTTATTTTATATTTATATGCTGGATAGCTTTAGTGTCAACTTGACACACCTGGGTTGAGGGAACCTCAGTTGGGGAATTTCCTCTATTGGACTGGCCTGTGGCCATGTCTGTGGGGCATCTTCTTGATGAGTGATGTGGGAGGGCCCAGCCCACTGTGGGTGGTGCCACCCCTGGGCAGGTGGGCCTGTGTTGCATAAGAAAGCAGGCTGAGCAGGGGCCAGGGGAGCAAGCCAGTAAGCAGTGTTCCTCCATGGCCTGTGCTCCAGTTCCTGCTTCCAGGTTCCTGCCCTGACTTCCTACCTTGGGCTCCCTGAAGAACTGCAACCTGGGAGTTGTAAGCTAAATAAACCCTTTCCTCCCCAAGTTGGTAGTGGTCAGAGTGTTTTGTCACAGCAGTGAAAAACAAACCAGAACAATGTATGAATGTCCTGCCTATTCAGGGCCTGCAGAGATCAGAAGAGGGCATTGGAGCCCCTGGAACTGGAGTTATGGATGGCAGTTAGCTGCCATGTGGGTGCTGGGAATCAAACCCAGGTCCTCTGAAGAGCAGCCAGTGCTCTTAACTGCTGAGCCATCTTTCCAGCCCTCTTTACCTTTTAAAAAACATTTTTTGCTAGGTGTAATGGCACACGCCTTTAATCCCAGCATTTAGAGGCAGAGACCAGCAGATCTTGGTGAGATTGAGGCCAGCCTGGTCTACATAGTGAATTCTAGGCCAGCTGGGGCTACAGGGAGACCACTGTCTCAAAAAAATTTTTTTTAAATAATATTTTATGTTGTGTATGTTTTGCCTGCATGTATATGAGTGCACCACATGTGTGCAATGCCTGCAGAGGCCGCAAGAGGGAATCAGATCCCCTGGAGCTAGAGTTAAGAATGGTTGTTAGAGTTGGGTGTGGTGGTGCGCACCTTTATTCCCAGCACTTGGGAGGCAGAGGCAGGCGGATCTCTGTGAGTTCGAGGCCAGCCTGGTCTACATAGTGAGTTCCAGGCCAGATGGGGCTACAGGGAGACCCTGTCTCAAAAAATAAATAAATAAATAAATAAATAAAAAGGGACTGGAGAGATGGCTCAGCAGTTAAGAACACTGCTTGTTCTTGCAGAAGACCCAGGTTTGAATCCCAGCACCCACAGTGGCAGCTAACAACTGTCTGTAACTCCAGTCCCAGGGGGATCCGACAGCCGCTTTTGACCTCCACAGACACTGCATGACACAGGTGCATTTACCTACATGCAGGCAATACACACATACACATAAAAATAATAAATAAAATTTAAAAAAAGAGAATGGTTGTTAGCTACCATGTAAGTACTGAGAACCAAACCCAGGACCTCTGCAAGAGCAGCCAGTGCTCTTAACTACTAAATCATCTCTCTAGCCCCATAACTTTCTTTTTTATTTTACAAGGTCTTACAAGTAAGAAATTGTTTTGAGTTTCATTAGTGATTTTGGACTTCAAAAAAAATTTTTTTTGTTTTGTTTTTTCGAGACAGGGTCTCCCTGTAGTCCTAGCTGTCCTGGAACTCATTATGTAGACCAGTCTGGCCTTGAACTCACAAAGATCTGCCCACCTCTGCCTCCCAAGTGCTGGGATTAAAGGCATGTGCCACCACGCCTAGCTCAAAAAAAATTTTTTTAAGATTTATTTTTATGTTACCTGTGTGAGTGTTTACCTGCGTGTATGCAAGCGCACTATGTGTATGAAATGCCTGAGGAGGCCAGAAAGAGAGAGTTGGATCTCCTGGAACTGGTTGGTGTTAAAGACAGTTGTCAGCTGCCAGGTGGGTGCTGGGAACTGAACCTGGGTCCTCTGCAAGAGCAGCCAGTGCTCTTAACTGATGAGCCATCTCTCTAGCCCTGTGGTTTTGAACTTTTAAGCAGTGTTGGGACTGTTAAGACTACGTGGAATCTTGAAGTTGGTCTAAATGTATTTTGCACTATGAAACAGCCATGAGCCTGCAGGTACCAGGGCAGAATTTATGATTTGAAACCGAGATGTGCCCCACAGGCTCTTGAGATATTTTTGTTTTATTTCATTTTTGGAGTTTCTGAGACAGGGTCTTGCTAGCACAGAGTTGCTTCCAATTCAATTTGTAGCCCAAACTGGCCTTGAACGTTCAAGGCCAGTTTGCCTCAGCCTCCAAAGTGCTGGGATTACAGGCATGTACCACTATGCTGGCCACTTTATATTTTGAGTGCTCAGTCCCCGCTTATAGCACTATTTGGGGAGGCTGTGGAACCCTTAGGAAGTGGGTCTGGTCGGGAAGAGGATAGCGCACTAGGGGCAGTTCTTTGAAGGTGATAGCCTAGGCCCTGGATCCAGCTCTCCATCTGCTTCCTGGTCCACCATGTTGTGAGGAGCCTCTGCCACACACCTTCCCTACCATAACGGACTGTGAGCTCTGACACTGTGAGCCAGAGTAACCTTTCCTCTCTTCGGTTTGGTTGTTTCTGTCAGGTATTTTATCCCAGTGACAGGAAAAGTAATTAATACCCAGTCCATTGAGCTTAGGTTCCAGCAGGGAGACAGACAGTCCAATGAGTAAACAATCATTTATTAATCACGTGCCCAAGAGAGATGACACTGTTGTCTGGTGAATCTGGGAAATCATTTCCACAGAAGTTGGTGTCCGAGCTACGTCTCCAAGGACAATCCAAAATTCTTGAGCTGAGAAGAGAAGAACTGGCTGTTACAAACCATTTCCTCTTAAACCACATCTCATCTATTCTCAGTATTTGGAGAAGACATAGGAAACCAAGCCTACATTTGTTTACAATGTTAAGGTGTCAGATGCTTCAACTCCTGCGTGCAAGAGCTGAGGCCAAAAGATTTTTTCCCCTTGAGTCTGTTTTCCACTATCTTGTCCAAGTTGGATACCAGATCCTGCCTGCTTAGCTTGAGGAAGGCATTTTCTCTCTGGCACCGCGATCCCATCAGGGCTTATATTTAAAGCATGAGAGATGAGAAGAGACCGAAGTGAAGTCCTTAACTCTGACCCATCGCTGTGGCACCTCCTTCTCTCCACAAGACTCTGGAGGCCATTCCTTCTATGGCTGCTGGTAGTCAGAGCTGGCCATGCCATGAACAAAACATCTCAGCCCTCCAATCACTTTTCTCCTCGAAGCCTTTCCATCAGAAGCCCCCCGGGCTGTGGGCGACTGTCTCCTCTTTGTTTGCTGGTTAACTCCCTTGTGTGTGCTCTGGCCAAGACACCCCAGGGATTTCTGTGTGGACTTCGGATTCCCCATAAGGCTGTTCAGTTCTCAGTACTGCTCTCCCAGAGACCACTCTCTAGTGAAAACATCTCTAGGTCCGGGAAACTGACTCCCCAGCAGGCCCATATGTCAGCAGCCTCTGGAACCCTGGTGCAAGACATCGTTTGTCTTTACAATCTCTGTGTCCTCCCGCAGGTCATTTAACCTCCTCAGCCTCAGTATTTTCATCTGGGACACTGTATCTGTAACACCATCTTCCCAGTTTTATTTTAAACTTTAAATAAATGAGCTCAGGCAAAGCGCTTAGCTGGTAACTGGTTCTCAATCTATACAAGCTGTTGGTGTTTATTTTTATAATAAAATTTTTGTTATTATAAGAGGATTAACGCTCACTTAAAAATGTGTGAATTAGGCCGGGCGTGGTGGCGCACACCTTTTATCCCAGCATTTGGGAGGCAGAGGCATGGGGATCTCTGTGAGTTTCCGGTCAGCCTGGTCTACAGAGTGAGTCCTAGGCCAGCTGGGGCTACAGGGAGACCCTGCCTCAAAAAGACCAAAAAAAAAAAAAGTGAACTACTGTAAGTTAATAGGAGACATAATCAAAATATCCAGAAATAGTGCTGTGTTTTTTGTTTGTTTGTTTTGAGGTAGAGTCTCTCTCTGTAGACAAGGCTGGCCTCAAACTTGAAATCTTGCATCAACATCCCAAGTGCTGAGATGACAGGTGTGTGCCATTATGCCCATTTGCCCAACTTTCTTTTTTTTTGGTGTGTGTGCACATACATGGGGAAATTAAAGACTGAGTTATATTGTGTGAACAATAGAAAACGGGTTATATTTCATAACTTGTTTTATTCAACTGATAAGTCACGGGAACTTTCTCGTGTGCTCAGCTTCTGCCTAGTTCTCTAGCATATTGATATAACCTGATTTATACCATTCACAGCTCATTAGCTCTGCACTTAGATTATTGCCTATATCTAGTTCAAGACAAATGTCATTGCTCATAAACTTGTGTGTATGACTGTATTTCTTCAAGATAAAGACTAGAATAATTGTTTTGTTAATATTAAGTGCGAAGACTTATACCATAATCCCTGGTTTGTGGTCCGTTCTCATAGTTGGTAGGTGAATGGTCCTATCTTACTAATGTAGGCAGTAAATTCATTAATTTACTAATGTAATGTGCCTATAACTACCATGATGGGAGCCCGTATGCAAGCACAGCCCCTCCCATCTCCTGTCCACTACCCAAGGGGCCACCCTGAACCCACTGCTCCATCCTTGCAGTTCTTCTTGTGTGGTTTCATTGTATCTCGATACATTGTATCTCTAATGCATGATTTTACAAAATGAATGTTTACACAGCTGGGCATGGTGGCACACGCCTTCAGTCCCAGCAGAGGCAGAGGCAGGCAGATCTCTGTGAGTTTAAGACCAGCCTGGTCTATGTAGCGAGTTCCAGGCTAGCTGGGATGACGGGGAGACCTTGCCTCAAAAAGACAACCACTAGCCAAAAAATGTGTGCTTAGCTTTACAAAGGGGATATCATATTGTATGTAATCTTTTAGGACTTTTCTCTGTGTTTTATATTAACTTGTGGTTCATTCACTGACAGACACAAAGCCTAAACATACAGTTTATTATCTCTCACCCACGGATGGGCACATGGCGTTGTGTCTAAGAGTCTGTTCTTTGGCACATTGTTTCGGTAACATGACCATAACTGTCTCCTGCTGTACACTTGCACCAGCCGTGGATGAGAGGCCCTCTGGATCCTCATCTGGTATTCCTGTCTCCAAGGCTTGGGATCCGTGTTGTCAGGCTGCTCTCCAGATGAAGAGACCAGCTTGCTTCCCCTCCAATCTTGATAATGCCCATCTCTCCAGACTCTTCCTAATGACAAGGACCATTTCAGCCCTTTTGACTATTCATAGGAGAAAGGTAGATTCACCTGGTCTTGTGGCAAGGTACCGAGTCCTCTAAAAGCTGAGAAAAGGGTTTTGGCTCTGAAAATTGTTCCCAGTCTGATAACTTCAGTGACATTTCTGGAACTGATTTTCCAGTGGCTCAGCTGCTTTCCCATGTCCTGAAAGAGATGACACTGTTGGAAGGAGGTAGTGAGGGGAGCCAGGATGGGAAGCAAGCCCAGCTTACCACAGTGGACACTTGTCTTCTGGTCCCAGCCCTGCCAGTGTCAGATCACTCCTAATGAAAGTCATTCTCTCCTACTCGCTCCCGGGAAGAGCCAGTATAATGCTACCCTTTGTTATTGAATTGATAAATTTAAACCTCCTTCCCTGCTCTGCAGTAAAAGAACTTTCTATTTTGGGCTTAGTGACATAGCCGAAACCAAGCAAGAGCAGCAGACTGTAGCATGAGTTAACAGCTCTCTTTAAGGGAGAGAGAGGATCCACAAGCAAACAGAAGGTCCTTCCAAAATGCGTCTTCTACATAGCAACATGCAGTCCATTTGCCTGTCCTTCTGCTGATGGATGTGTTTAAGACTGAAGGCTATAAACTACTTAACATTCAAAGGAAGCTGGGGTTAACCCTGGGTGAACAAATCTCTCTCTCTCTTTCCTTCCTTTTTTTCTCCCTCCCTTCACTCTTTCTCTCTTTCTACTGTCTTGTGTACTCCAGCCTGCCTGTGAACTCCTGATTCCCCTGCCTCTACCTCCAAAATGCTGGGATTACAGGTGCGAGCCACCACATTCAGCTTAGATTTGTTACTTAAATCCAAGAATTTGCTGATGGCCCCTATGTGCCTAACACTAGGCTAGGTACTGTCCAGGAAGATAGCTCTGACCTTAAGAGATTTCTAGATACTGAAAATGAAGCTGATTTGAGGAGGGCCCTGAATATGTTCCTAAGCATTGGATTCCTTTGCTGGTCTGTTTCTATGTGAGAAATCCTCCACATGGGTAGGTTCTGGGTCTCAAGAAGCCTCAGGCACTTAGAGAAGGCATGTTTATATCTGCTTAAACCACTGGCACCAGTTAACACAAACCCGTCCTCCCACTCTCTCTTTTGTTAAAATTTCTCTTATGGAACATTTCAGGTGTGCACAGAAGTACAGATAACACTGTAATCAGCCTGCATTTTCCGTGCCTGGTTTCAACAATTATCAACATTTGACAATCTTGCTTCATCCATCTCCCACCCCTCCCTCATCTCCATTTCAAAGCATATTACAGACATGTTCATACTTACTTTATATATAGTTGTAGGAAATAAGGACTTTTTATTCAATAATCATTACATTGAATCTGAAAAGGTAGTAATTTATGAATGTCATTTATTATTTAGTTAGAGGTCAAATTAACCTGGGGTTCCTAGTTCTTTTTTTTATATTTTGTTTATTATTATTTTTATTTTATATGTATGCGTGTATTGCCTGTGTGTATGTAAGTGCACCCGTGTTGTACAATGCCTGCAGAGGTCAGAAGAGGGTGTTGTAGCCCCTAGAAGTGGAGTTACAAACAATTGTTAGTTGCCATGTGGTGCTGGAAATTGAACCTGGTTCCTCTGCAAAAGCAACCAGTGTTCTTAACTGCTGAGCCATCTCTCCAGCCCCTTGGTTTTCTTTATAAAGATTTTTAAATTTTATTTATTTATTTATTTATTGTCCTTTCGAGACAGGGTCTCCTTGTAGCCCCAGCTGCCCTGGAACTCACTATGTAGACCAGGCCGGCCTTGAACTCACAAAGATCTGCCTGCCTCTGCCTCCCAAGTTCTGGGATTAAAGCCATGTGCCACCATGCCTGGCCTTTAAATTTTATTTTTATGTGCATGTGTGAGTGCCTACATAGATGTATCTGCACAACATGCATGCAGTCCCCTCAAAGGCCAGAAGAGGGCATCGAATCCCCTGGCACTGGAGTCATGAGTGGTTATGAGCTGCCATGTGGGTACCGGGAACTGAACCCAGGTCCTCTGCAAGAGCAGCAACTGCTCTTAACTGCTGAGCCAGCTCTCCAGCCCTGTGGCTTGGTTTTCTAATAGCACAGAAGTCTCAGGAGGAATCAGATTTTTTTTTTTCCTGTATGTGCTGGGAATCAAAGTCAGAAACTCACACATGCTAGGTAAATGCTCTGTCACTGAGCTACCTGCCAAGCCCCAGTTAGTGTTCCGTTCACAAAGGTGGATTCTGTATCATTTTTTATGACCAAATCTCAGAAATCACAGTGTGAGTTTTGATGTGCTCTACTGCATACAAGTTCCAAGTCCACTCAAGTGGGGTGGAATCAGACTCTACCTTTACAGTGGCAAGGTTCCATCAGAACATGTGGGATGGTCCAGTTGAAGATTAGGATGGCCAATTGAGGTTGCCTTTTTTGCACCAACCAGGAAAGATGTTGTAAACAGTGGAAACCTGGTAGAAGGGAGGAAGGAGGAAGTCTGTAAAGCCACATTTTACAGTTGTACACATTGTATCAGAAGAACTGAGGGGTGGATTGAGTTGAACTCAGCATCACCTGAGGTGCTTCTCCAGAAGGAATGTGCACCTTTTCCACTTCACATCAGACACCATCTGGCAACAGGTGTCTAATGGACTGTAACTGTTACATGAGTACATCTTACTGGGCAGCTGTTGAGCATATGCTATTTTGGAGACTATTAGGCCTTGTGGTTTGAGCTATATCCACTAGTTCGCCAAGAAATATCTCAGAATATCTAAAACCTGATGGTAGATTACTCAAATATTGTTTTAAATGGTAGACTTTTTTTTTTTTCGGTCTTTTTGAAACAGGGTCTCTCTGTAGCCCCAGCTATCCTGGAACTCACTATGTAGACAAGGCTGGCCTTGAACTCACAGAGCTCCGCCTGCCTCTGCCTCTTGAGTGCTGCACCACCACGCCTGGCTCTAAATGGTAGATATTTTTAGCACATAGGACTTTTTTTCTTAACACAAGATCTCATGCTTTGTATTTTTACATTGGCCTAGAATATATAACCCTATCTTAGAAGTAGAGATGCTATGTCCTCATGTCAAAGGGCCCAGCCTGACCCATCAGCTGTAGCTGGATGCAAAGAATGGACATAGAATTCTAGGACACACTGCTGGGTGTGGTGGCACATGCCTGTAATCCCAGCACTTGAGAGACAGAAGCAGGCGGTTCTCTGTGAGTTCAAGGCTAACCTGGTCTACATAGTGAGCACCAGGCTAGCTAGGGCTAGAATTCTAGGACACCAAGTCACAGAATTGAGCATTCTTCTTTCTTATTTTTTTCAGCTCCAATTAATCGTCAGCACAGCTTTCATATGAGGGATAAATACAAGACCAAATATATTTCTACCTCTGAATAATGCAAAGCAAGGTAATTTCCAGCCATTCTATTATTTTTCATTTTCTTTTTATGTGTAGGAGTCTTTTGCCTGCATGAATGTAAGTACACCTGTGCATGTGATGCCTGAGGAGACCAGAGAGGGCACTGGATCCCCTGGAACTGGAGTTATGGATGATTGCTAGCCACCATGTGGGTGCTGGGAACTGAACCTGGGGTCCTCTGCAAAAGCAACAGATGCTCTTAACTGCTGAGCCACCCCTCCAGCCCCCAAGCATTTTTAAAAAATTCATTTCATTTTTAATTACGTGAATATGTCTGTGTGTGTGGGGGGGTTGTGCACTTGTGAGTGCAGGTGCTCACAGAGTCCAGAAGAGGGCGTCAGATTACCCAACCTGGAACTGAACTCCAGTGCTCTGCAGGAACAGCAAGTGCTCTTAACTGCTAAGCCATCTGCCCAGACCAATTTCCAAGTATTTAGTAGATGCAAAGTAGCATCATACATCCCCATGTCTGACAAGGGCAGGTATGTTGAAGACACAGGCAGAATCCACATTTCAACTTCTGTCAATGAAATTATAAAATGATGTGGCCAGGCTGTTATAGCTGCACTGGCAGGCAACATCTGGGTGGAGGAGAACCTCAAATGGGCATGGCCCATGACATTTAATTTTCAAAGTTTTTAGTTTTTTTCCTAACTCATTAGGCCTCAGACTTTTCTGTTTGTGACACATTACAGTAAATCATTTCATTTATTTTGTGTATGTGCTAATATGTGCACTTGTGTTAGTCCCATTCCTCCCTCTGGTCCTTCCCTCATGGGCAATCATTCTAATATATTTAATTATATCTCCTGGGGATGGAGAGATGGCTGAATGGTTAAGAACACTGACTGCTTTTCCAGAGGACCTGGGTTCAGTTTCCAGCACCCACGTAGTGGTTAATAACTGTCTATAACTCCAGTTCCAGAGGATTCTATGCCCTCCTCTGATCTCCACAGGAACTGCACACACCTGGTACACTTACATACATGCAGGCACAACACACATACACATAAAATAAAACTAAATCTATCAAATTTATTTATCAAATCATATTTCCTGGCTTATGTGCCCATGCGTATACCTCCATTTGTATCAATAGTTTTGTGTTACGTACCTCACCTTGTCTTCCTTTTATTTTTCTCTCTTCACTTTGTTTACTGGACCTGTTCATGTTGCTACCTGCGCATTTTATGTATCAGCCTGACTGCTAAACAGCATTCCAGAGTGTACACCCAACACATTTATCATCTCTGCTTCCCAAGTCCTGGGGACCCTGGTTTCTCCAGCTTCCCCCTAGACCATGCTTCCAGGAGCAGCCACCTGGGAGATCCGTATCAGACCATGTGGGAATCCTTTTTTATTAGTAATAATTTTTTTAATTAAAAAAATACTTTATGGGGGGGATGGAGAGATGGCTCAGTAGTTCAGAGCACTGACTGCTCTTGCAGAGGATCCAGGTTTGGTTCCCAGCATCCACATGGTGACTCACAACCATCCATAACTCCAGTTCCAAGGGATCCAACATGCCATCCTCTGGCCTCTTTGGAAATTATATGACACAGGTACACTTACATACATGCAGGCAAAACACTCATATACATACAAAAGAGAAATAATTTTTTTAATTAAAAAATTAATTTTTTAAGAATTTTATGTGTATGAGTATGTACATGTGTGCAGCACCCACGGAGGTCAGAAGAAGGCATCTGATTCCCTGGAACTGGAGTTATGAATTATGGACAGTTGTTAGTTGCTGTGAGGGTGCTGGGAACCAAACCCAGGTTCTCTGCAAGAACAGTTGAGCTGAGCCATCTCTCCAGGCCCAGACTTTTTTAAAATTAATTTTATTATTATTATTTGCGTGTGTGTATGTGTTCAAGTACAGGCACATGAATGGTGCATGTGGAGGTTTAAGGACAACTTCTGAGTTGGTCCTCTCCTTCCACCTTGCTGAGGCAGAGTCTCTTCTTGTTTCTACCATGCTGCATACTCCAGGGTACCTGGCCTGTGAGCTTCCAGGCAATTCTCCTGTCTTGGCCAGCCATCTCCCAGATAGAGTGTGGGGATTACAGATTCATGCCACAATTTTTTTCCCAAGTTCTGGCAATCAGGCAAGCACTTTTATCCTCTGAACAATCTCTCAGGCCCCCAGGTGGGAATCTCTTTAGGCAGTCTCTCAGAAAAGGCCCATCTTCCTCCAGCAGGACAAGCTGGACACCGCTGGAAGGGGTCCCACAGCCCCAAGGCACAGCACAGGACTAGGTAAGGTGGAGCTGAAGCTGGGGTTTGGCCTCCATTCCTCCCTCCAGAGGGGGCTGTGGGAGCACAACCAGCACAGTTGCAAACAAGCTTCCCCATGACCCATGCCATGCTTCTATGGTCTGCATCTTCTCTCCTGGCCCAGGTAGAAAAAGGATGGTGTCCACTGACTGCAGAGATTTCATCACAGGACAGGGTGTACATGCACACATACTTGATTTGACCCAGGAGTGCCATACTACTAGAGCACTGCACACAGGTCTGTACGGTCCATGTGGACCTCGGAGCTTAGGTGTGAGCCCTGCAGGATCTAGGGAGTCAAGTGTAGCTATAACACACTGGTGGAGGTGCATTTTCATGTGCAAAGATTTCACTGCCAATGGTTCCCCTAGCAAACCCACTCCCTCCCATAGTCAACCCATACACAGGAAGCTGCACTCAGAGGCTTCCCCTTACCAGGCCCCTTGCGAGATCCCATGAAAATACCCAGGGACAGGCAGATGTGGTGGCACACGCCTGTAGTCCCAGCACTTGTGAGGCAGAGGCAGGCGGATCTCTGTGAGTTCAAGGCCAGCCTGGTCTACACAGTGAGTTCCAAAACAGCATGGGCTACAGGGAGACCCTGTCTCAAAAAGACAAAAAATAAAATAAAAAATAAAATAAAAAAGAAAGAAAATACCCAGGGCTAAGGCAAGGGGTCTAGATGCAGTGCGTCCTTTTTCTGTCTTGGAGATGGCAAAGAAGAAACATTTTTCCCCTTACCACTGCTTTCTCTCTCTCTCTCTCTCTCTCTCTCTCTCTCACACACACACACACACACACACACACACACACACAGGCAACATGGCTGGAATGGAGACTTGACTCTGAGCCATCCTGTGTTTATCCCTTGATGAAAGTCTTGTGATGGAAACAAATATGGATGGTTTCTAGTCAAGCACATCAGAGTAGCCTTGGATCCAGCAATCCAGGTAGGTCAGCTTTTAAAAACTGGTCAGGTTTGAAATCCACCAGAGTTCTTAGTGACTGTGTAAATATATTCAAGCCCTCATAAAGTATAAAATTATGTGTGGAAGAAATTATCTACTCAAGTATAATTAGAATGCTATTATTTGTTTTATTGGCTTTTTGAGACAATAATCTTTTGGGGGGCTCTTTTTTGAGAGAGGGTCTCCCTCTAGCCCCAGCTGGCCTGGAACTCACTATGTAGACCAGGCTGTCTTTGAACTCACAGAGATCCTCCTGCCTCTGCCTCCCAAGTGCTCAGATTAAAGGCATGCACCACCATGCCCTGCCTGAGACATATTATGCAGCCCAGGTTGGCCTCAAACCCAGGGTCTTCCTGCCTCAGCCTCTCCAGTGCTAGAATTACAGGTATGACTTGTCCTTCCTGCGGGAGTGGCTGCAGTGTAGCTTCGTCCTCACTCATCAGCCTCTTTTTTGTTTTGTTTTGTTTTTGTTTAGCATGTCATTATTGCTTCATGTATTAACCAGAGGCACATCCTGTATTCCAAACATGAAATGAAGTCATTTCATGAAATCTACATGTTCACCAAAAGTGCAGACTCTGACCTTCATAAAATCCAAAACACTTGCCCTGGTAAGTCAGGGACTAGAGCTGCTTTCTGTCATTTTCCAAGAATGAAAGAAACAAACTTCTTAAAAATCCTCCTACAGACACTAGGCGGCGGCCACTGAGCTGATCGGACTCCTCTCTTTCAGGTACCCGGCTCGGCTCCTTCTGCACCCATGTCTGACAAACCTGATATGGGTGAGATCAAGAAATTCGGTAAGTCGAAATTGAAGAAGACAGAAACACAAGAGAAAAATCCTCTGCCTTCCAAAGAAACGATCGAACAGGAGAAGCAGGCGGGCGAAGGTAATGAGGCGCGCGCTGCCCACGCGCACTGTACATTGCACAAGCACTGCCTTCCTGTCTTACTTTTAGCGGTTTAACTTTGTAAGACGCAAAGAGATTGGGTCAAGTTTAAATGACTGTGTGGCCCCTTTCACATCAAAGAATCGAGAGCTACTGACAACGAAGGCCTCGCCCGCCTCTCCCATCTGCGGGTCTGGCTGTCAGGGAAGGAAAAGAACTTGCATGTTAGTGAAGGAAAAAGCTGAGTGGGAGGTGGTGAAATTTAGAGTAAAATTCAAGATGGTCCAAGGTATCACCTTCAGGCTGTAAAAGGCAGTTTAATCACAGTGCCATTTTTTTGTTCAAATGATTTTAAGTATTGTAATGTACAATTTTTACTATGCAAATAAAGTTTTAAAACCTAAAAAACATCCTCTTACAAATGATTTCACTATAAATATTTTCTTTTGGAATACATAAATATTGCATTCAAGACTACCTGGCAACTTGCTGCAAAGCAATGAAGAGGAGACATGGAAGCAGGAACCATTTAGAAACTGGGTGAACAGCAAAGACACCTGCATGCCATGCCAAGTGCCTTTCTCCCCAAGCCGTAGTGAGGTTAACAGGAACACCACATTTCTCACTAGCCTATTGGGTTAAAATAAGCTCGGAGTTTGGTAATTCGCACTTGTTCTGTAAACTGAACTGCGCTTCTCTTCAGTCCGAAGCAGCAGATGGAAAGACGGTCTTCAGATTCCAAGCATCAACGAGAAAAATCTTGACCCGTGTGTGTCTTAACCTTGTTTGAAGACAAAAGTGTTCTCTATTTGCCAGGGGTAATGTCGGAGTAATCCTTCAGGCAACTCCAGCCAAGCGTTCATTATGAGTCTTAAACCGCTGCTTTTTCTGTGAAGCAGGCTGTTTCCTTCTCTGAAGACAGGCCACTTTGGTCCAGATTTCTGCATGGAAGAAATACCCTGTCACTTCAGACACTCTTCAGGCTTCCCCTCATCCTTTGAGTCCACAGTGACACTCCTCCACAGTTTCTGGAATTCTTCATCCACAGAAAACTGACAGCTCTTATCATCGAAGAAACGTATTTTCTTCTCAAGACGATTTACAAACAGTATCTGGTCTCCTAAAGCCTTGACAGTGTCCTGGGATCAGGCAGCCCTTCTCTGTCTTCTAACAGAAGTCCTCCTGGTCCTCGCTGGTCGTGGTTACCGGAAAGCCTAAGTAGGGCCTTCTTGTCTTTCAAGCTGTACTTGGGCTTGAAGGTGTTATTTCCCATCTACTACTTCAATTTGGGCCTGTTGGCTAAGGCCTCAGTCATTAGCCATTGTTTCTGCTTGAGCCCGATATCTAAATGCTGTTTTCATCCAAATTTCCTTCTAAAGTTAGAGGATGTGCATCTCCTCACAGATGCTGTGTTTTCATGTAATTCACGATATTAAGCAAGAATACCAAATTTATATCCAGAACTTCCTGATTGATAGAGCTTTCAGGCTAAATGATCCATTGCTATGATGGGAATTTTGTGTAGAGCTTGATGACCCTCCATGCTCTACTTTAGCCTTCTCCTTTGATGATGAGATGACTCAGAGGACACAGCATGTTTTCCTACAACAGGAGTGGAAAGAGCTCGCTTCTTGAATAGCTCTCCTCTCAATAGGCTTGGACCCATAATGCTGCTGCTCGGGTCCAGCCATTGGCTGCAGAGCCTGAGGCAGCTACTCGGCCCCAGCTCCACCCACCACCCCATCCTGCCTCTTTTAAAAAATATTTTATTAGTTTAATTTTATGTGTATGAGTGTATTGTCTGCATGTATGTAAGTGTGCCTATGTCATGCAATACCCACGGACGTCAGAAGAGGATGTCAGAGTCTCCTGGATCTGGAGCTACAGATGGTTGTTAGCTGCCGTATGGGTTCTGAGAACTGAACCTGGATCATCTGCAAGAATAGCCAGCACTCTTAACCACTGAGTCATTTCTCCAATCCCCCATCCTGCCTCCTCACGACACATCATTCCTCAGGGTCCTGGAGTCTGCCCATTCCCACAGCGTCTTTTGGTCAGACCCTTGTCTATACCCTGGGAGTCCTTACCCACACCATTGGCTTATAGATGTTCCCTTTACCCAGGTCTTTGGCCTCTACTACATGTGAATCCAGACTCAGCATCTCTTCTTACTGGGAGCTCAGCCTCCAGCTCTTTTACTGTGAAGGAAGTCCACGACTGGATCCTGAGGCCGGTCTGGAGGTTTCAGATAAAGTTTTCAGTACTGTGAATTGAACTCAGTCCCGTGAGGCCTCTCACATGCTGGGTAAGCACTCTGTTGCTGAGTTACACCCTCAGCACACCCCCCTTTTAAATTCTTTTTATTCTGAGACTGAGTCTTACTGAGTTACCTAGGTAGGCCTTGAACTTGTAATCTTCTTACCTCAGCCTCTCTAGCAGTTAGGGTTACAGGCCTGTGCCATCACCTGGCAGATGGGTCTGAATTCTCAAGCTCACCTTCATTGATTCTGGGCCAAAAGTATACCATGTTTATTTGTTTATGTATTTACTGGATTTAAAAATATCTTTCTGAGAGGCTTAAAGCTCATAAAAACCAAGGAGCATGTTATTACCTAATAATAATCAAGAACTTACTGTGCTGCCAGATGACTAATCAAGGAGAAATGGACCCAAATTAAGGCAAGGGAGGTTTGAATTGGGTGCTGAGAATTTAACAAAGGACGCAATACAGGTTGGACTCAGCTATGGACACAAGACAGCAACTTTACTTTGTTTCTGGAACCTTGTAAGGAGTAGCTCGAAGAAGGGACCTTGTATGGACTAGGCTGGGCTTTTGTCTGCTTGCAAACAGGGAAAAAGCAAAGACTTCTCTTAGATCTGGCAGCAGAGGGCTGGGGATGTAGCGTAGTGGTAGACTGCTTGTCTGATTTATAAGTATATCAGAAGGGTGACTAGACAACCTGAAAGCTGTAATTCTTTATTCTTTACATTTTTTATTTTATTTTATTAAAAAAAATTTTTTTTAATGTGTGTGTAACGCCTGCATGTAGGTAAGTACACCTGTGTCGTGCAATCCCTGGAACTGGCGTTATAGACAGTTGTTAGCTGCCACGTGGGTGCTGGGATTTGAACCCGGGTCTTGTGCAAGAACATTCAGTGTTCTTAACCGCTGAGCCATCTCTCCAGCCCCTATTCTTTACTTTA
>NW_008328699.1:309067-356876 GCF_000622305.1 Nannospalax galili
CAGTATGTAGACCAGGCTGGCCTTGAACTCAGAGAGATCTGCCTGCCTCTGCCTCTGGAGTGCTGGGACTAAAGGCATGTGCCACCACACCTGGCTTCTTTACATTTTTTAACATTTATTTGTGTGTGTGTGTGTGTGTGTGTGTGTGTGTGTGTGTGTAGGTGGGTGCATCCCGTGGTACATTTGTGGAGGTCAGAGGACAACTTGAGGGAGTCAGTTCTCTCCTTCCACCATGTGGGTCCTGGGGATTGAACTCAGGTCTTCAGCGTTGACAGCAAGTCTTCACTGGCTGAGCCATCTTGCTGACCCCATCATTCTTCATTCTTAACTGAAAAATGTATCTGTCCCTAGGGAATAAATAGGCCTCAGTCTACTTCCAATGATCTGCCACATCTGGCTTCCTTTAGCCTGAGAGCATGGCCCTGCTCACTCTTCAGTTTTTTAAAACCACTTCTGGGGAACTCAGGGAAACAGAATCTTTAAAAAAAAAAAAAATCATTATTACATTCATCTCAGGGAGTGGGGAGAGCATGTCATGGCATGCTTGTGGTGGTCTGAGGACAGCTTGCGGGAGTCAGTTCTCTCCCATGGGTCCCAGGACTCAAACTCGGGCTTGGCAGCAAGTGACTTGACGCACTGAGCATTCCCACTGGCCAGGAGGCAGAATCAAGTGTTGATGTCTGTTTAGTGAAAGAAACTGTGGCCCCCAAGCCACATTCACTAATTACTCACCCAGAAGTACCATAAAAGGCTTCTCCTAAAGAAAACTTCCTGGAGATATTAAACAATGCCTGACAGAGAGTACTTGCTGCCCCTGCAGCTCTTGGCTGCTCCTCTAGGGCACAGGTGAACATCCCAGCGCTGGCAGCTCCCCTCCCCTTCCCAGCTTGGCCCAAGCCCTTGAATGGGAAACTTTTGTTCTGTGCTGTCACCCACCAATCAGGGAGTCAGAGCTATGCATACCAGGCTTCTTAAGTGCTGATGAATCTGCTTCACTTCCTCTTCAACTTCCTTACCACCAGCACGGCCCAGTTTCAGTCTGTACCCAGGAAGGGCTGACGGTATCACCCAGGCCCCATGGCCATTCATTTGCAACAGCTTGCTTGAGAGAGAAGCTACCTTCTCTACAGTCTTTTGAAGCTAAAACTAGAGATTATAAGTCTCAAATGGGATACCCTATTAACTAATCATTTGATTCCCATCAGCCTAGAAGTCCTCGGAGAAAACCTGCAGAGTCTAGTTGGCTGGTGGTGCTACACCATTCAGATCTGGCTTTTCCTATGAGCCTTGCAGACCAACCGCACAGCCTCAAGTGTGTCCCGGTACACTCCAGGACTTTAGATCATATTTAAAACAATGCTATGATCTGAGCAACAGCATTTTCTACAGCTTTATGCTAAAAGAGGAGAAAGTTGTAGCTATTGTAGATTTTTGGCAGGAAGTTAACATGCTCAGAAGAAAGAGCTATGTTGGTGCAGAGTGTACGGCACCATCCCAGGGTGGGAGCCTATGGTCTTCCACAAGAACATGTACGTCCTCCCTCTCTCCACCCTAACATCAGATTATTTCTTCTCCCACCATCCTTTCGCTTTTTAGACAGAATCTCATGTAGCCCAGGCTGGCCTCAAACTCACTACGTAGCTAAGGATGACCTTGAACTCCTGATCTTGTGTCTACTCCTGAGTGCTGGGATTACAGGTGTGGGCACCCATGCCCTGCTTTAGATTATTTCTATCTTTTTGAGACAGGGTCTCCCTGCAACCCCAGCTCACCTGTAACTCACTGTGTAGGCCAGGGTGGCCTTGAACTCACAGAGATCTGCCTGCCTCTGCCTCCCAAGTGCTGGGACTAAAGGCATGCACCATCACACCCTGCTTAGATTATTTCTATTTTACAGGAAGAAAAGTTATGCTGCACCCTTCTAGCATCAGAGGAAAATGGGGTCAGTATCTGAGCTTGGATGTTTCTGACACTGAAACCAGCCCTTGCCAGACTTTCGAGAAATACTAGATTAGATTCTTTGCTCTTCTATCTTGTCTTTAATATCTCATTTTGTAATTCTTTTTTAAAAAGTTTTATTTATTTACTTGTTTTTATTTTATGTGTATGAGGGTTTTGTATTTATGTAAGTGCACCTGTGTTGTGCAATGCCTGTGGAGGCCAGAAGAGGTAGGCAAATGCACACAAATAGTCTCCGCTCAGTCAGGTTAGCTTAGTACAGGCTTGCACATGGAGACAGCTGATGGACACCTGGAGAGGAGGTGGACCAGGCACACAAGTGTCTCTGCAAAGTTCATCGGGAGTTCTTTTTCTCACAGCAGTACTCAACCCAAAGTCCAAATGCTAATCCTGCTCTCTACCTAAAGAGTGATTATTTTAAAATTACGTATATTTTCAAGCATGCATAATATGTATATATACATATACAATTATACAAATGTAACACGTATAATTTCAGACATCTATAAAGGCAGACCTTTTACAAAGGTAATCATTATTCACTAATTCATATAATATAGTGAATAGTATAATGACCTTCCCCCAGGCAGGTCCCATTACCTAGCTCCTCAATCACCAGCTCAAAGCCATTATAATTTTTCTGTACCCTCCCTGTCTTCCTCTATCCTGTGCCACTTTGAAGTAAATGCCAGGCATCAGAATATTAGTTGTAAATGTTTAATATATGTCTCTAAAAGATAAAATTTATTTCAACATGAGAACTCTTGTTCTTAAAAATTAACAACTCTACATAGTGAGTTCCAGGACAGCTGGGGCTACAGGGAGACCCTGCTTCAAAAAAAAAAGACAAAAAAAAATTAATAACTCTAGCCAGGTGTGGTGGTGCACGCCTTTAATCCCAGCACTTGGGAGGCAGAGGCAGGCGGATCTTTGTGAGTTCAAGGCCAGCCTGGTCTACATAGTGAGTTCCAGGACAGCTGGGGCTACAAGGAGACTCTGTCTCAAAAAGACCAAAAAATTTTTTTTAAAAAATTAATAACTCCATAATATCCAGGTGATTATGTTTTAGGCAGCAAATAAAATATTGGCTAGCGGAAAGCTGTAAATACAGGGCAAATATCACTTATCTAAAATAGTTGAAGCCAGAGTTCTTCTCTTTGTATAGATGCCACAGGCTGATCATCCTGAATCTAAAAATCCAAAGCGCCCCAGTTTTGCACTTTGGGATGAGAGATGCTCAACTCTGCTGCAATTCTCACAGGCTCTGCATTTATTTAAATGAAGGCTGCAGAGATGGCTCAGAGGTTAAGAGCACTGGCTACTCTTGCAGAGGACCTGGGTTTGGTTCCTAGCACCCACACAGCAGCTCGCAACTATTCATAACTCCAGTTCCAGGGGATCTGATGCCATCATCTGGCCCCTGGGCATTGCACTCGTGGACACACATACACATAGGCAAAATACTCATACACATAAAGATAAAGATTTTTTTTTAAGTTTTAAATAAAGTGCATTTCAAGTTTTGTTGTTAAGATCTTAGGGGTGGGTTATGTGGTCTCACAGGAATCTAATTTTTTATTACATTCTGTACTACAGGGTGAGAAGTCATGGGGATAAACTCCCCATGAAAAAATTAGAGCATCTGCCTCTTCACAAATTAGGTCTCTTTGGACAAGTGAAAACTCTGTGTCATGGTGTCACAAGCTGCCTCAGAGTGACACACACAGCTCAGGAAGGTGAACTGGCACAGTGGACAAGGAAACCTTCATACATCCAGAGCACAGGCAGGAACAGCTGTCTATGGGAGCCTTCCAGGGTCCAGATTGATTTCTCTTGGGAACTTGTGCTAGATAATTTTAATTGTCAACCTGACACACCTGGGAAGAGGGAATCTCAATTGATGAATTGCTTCCATTGGTTTGACCTGTGGCCATGTCTATGGGGCATTTTCTTGATTGCTTAGTGAGATGGGAGGGTCCAGCTCACTGTGGGCAGTGCCACCCCTGGGCAGGTGGTCCTGGGTTATATAAAAAAGCAGTCTGAGTACAGGCCAGGGGTTCCTGCTCCCGAGTTCCTGCCTCGGCTTCCCTTAATGATGGACTGTGAGCTGTAAGCCAAATAAACCCTTTTCTCCCCAAGTTGGTTTTGGTCAGTGTTTTTATCACAGCAATAGAGAATCTAACAAAGACAGACTCCTTCAGGAATTTATTTAACATGTAATAACACATTAATGCCATTCATGATGGGTAGAAGAAGAACAGGGCACACGCACATGAAGAGTTAGCTGCCATATGCACACAATCTCCATATCCCTTTGTCATGAGTGAGTGGTGAGTGCTCCCTGAAGAATGTTACATAAACACAGGTCAGTTCATGAAACTCCTAAAGATTCATGTACAAAAATTCTCTAGACCAAATCTCGTTTGCGGTTAGTCAGGAGCCCATTGTAATCTATGCTGCTATGGAATTCATTATGTAGCTCAGGCTGGCCTTGAATTCATGACAATCCCGCTGCCTCAGCCTCACATTTTCAAAGCTTTATAGTAGAGCACATTTTGTAAACATATTCCTTAACTTACGCTCTTTGGAATCTAGATTTTTTTCTTAAAGTGGAACGATCCCCTGTAGATTTAGAAGAGAAAGCCTCATGTTCGGTGTGTTCTTGGGCCGCGCTGCCTCTTCGCTTCTGCTTCATTGCTACGACAGCCACCTAACTGGTTTTTGTGCCTCCTATCCCATCCCTTCATGCCAAGTTGTCTTCCTCAAGCACATTTCTGGTCCTGCCGCTTCACCAAGAGGCACTTAATGCTTCCATCATCTTCTAAAACTCTCCTAGTTCCTTAGAGAAGTATTCAAAGTTCTGAGCTCTAAGTCTGATTTAGCAGGACAGTCAGGCTTCCCACTGCTCTGCCCAATGCCCTATCCTCCAGGCAATGCTTTTACAACACACTCAGCTTTTCCCAAACACTGAACCCATGAATTCACTTCTAGAATAAAGAACAGGCTAGCGGAGTATTTAAAAGCTTCATGTCGGACAGGATTAAATCCTGGCTCTGTCACTTCCCAACTGTGTGTCTTTGAGAAAAACATGTAATCTGACACAAATTTCTGCAGCTCTAAAATGGGATGAGGATAGCACATCTTTCATTGTGTTGCTAGGAGGCTTCAGTTGAATCAGATATAAGCTTAGCCCAATGCCCAGTACACAGAAACATCTGATGGACACTTGTCTGCATTTTAATCTGTTAAGGTCCATCTGCCAGGCAAGCACCAGCTCAGCTGACTCCACCATGAAGCCCTTCCAGATGCCCCAGCTGCAGGCCTCTCTGCCCTAGGATCGCATGGCCATACCATGCTTCTTTCTCAGACTAACTACTTCCTTCCTGCCTTACCTTATAATTATAGACACAACTTTACTCTATGGAATTCCTACCCTATGTTATGGGCTATGGGGAATCAAAGATGAAGAAAATGTAATTCTCTACTACAGAAAATCTACTTAGCAAACAGACATCAGTATCTTCAGTACAAGTCACCATTTATTGAATGGAGCTGTAGCTCACTGGCATCTGTGATGTTTTCCTGAGGTTCTCTATAACCCAATCTCAGTCTGAGCCAGCTCTCAAACAAGGAACCATTTCCCCTTCTGTTAGGCAGGATTCATCCATAGCTGAGCAAAGCAGGCTCTCAAGGGAACAGCAGCATTAACAGTGCCAGATTCCAATGATATCATCGTACTGTGACTTCCCAGCTCCTAAAGCTTTCACCAAAACAAATACACCAAGTGTTGGTCTTAAAGTACAGCAGAGGGCTAAAACCGCTTCCGGCCGCCTTTGCCTGATGCTGTGATGGGTTTTCTTGATGTATCTGTGACATCAAGAACACATGGTGAAGTCTACATGGCCATGCTGCCCCTGCCCCCCAATTCTGTCTGCAGACACAACCATGAGGTAAGGGCTACCTTGGGCTTTCAGCTACAGCACGCAGCAATCCTACCTGCCGAAGGGTCCTGTGCCTTACACTAAATGATGCCTTGTCATGGCTGAGTTCTCAGTGTCGTCAAGACTTCAAGCAAGGCTGTTCAGGCCTCACCCAAATACCAGAAGATGACACTCACAACGCCTACCACAAGAGGAAACAGGCAGCTGGGCAGCATATTTCGACCATGTGAACTGGATACATGTCATCATGAAATGACTGCCCTGGGCTGCCAGAGGAGGAGAAGCAGCTTGTCTGCTGGGCAGAGCTGCCCACCCTCTTCCCCTGCTGCCTGCATGCCAGACTGGCTGAGCACGCTGACCTTGTGGAAGGGCCTGCCTGGTTGCCTCTCTCCATCTCCAGAGTCCTAGCTCTGCCAGGAACTGTGGGAAGAAGCTTTATCCAATTATGGCCTGTTCTGTTTCTGAACATATTTCTGAAGCACAAATAAAAGTCAAATGCATGAAAGTTAAACAATGAGTTCTAAGAGGATCACCCATACTCAGCTGAAAACATCACAAAGTCCCTAACTACATCTTGCATTTTAATCATAGTATCCAACAATGAATTTTCTCTTTCTCTCTCTCTCTCTCTCTCTCTCTCTCTCTCTCTCTCTCTCTCTCTCTCGTGTCCTCTATCATGGGTCAATCATTAACTACCCCTTTAAGCTTAACTTCTCTCTCATTTGTTGGGACAGGGTCTCATACAGCCAGGTCTGACCTACAATTACATAGCCAAGGATGACTGCCATCCTCCTGCCTAGTGCTGGGATTACAGGTATGCAACACCATGCCCAGTTCATGTGGCACTGGGGATTGGACTCAAGGTTTCATGCAAGCTAGTCAAGCACTCTACCATCTGGGCTACAGCTCAGCTCCAATGTATTTTCCACATTTTTCCATGTGCTTTCATCCTTTTATTCTTGGTAGCTACATACATGTGACCCAGAGTTCAGCTGAGGCTCCAGATTCCTTGCTGTCTGTGGGACAAAGGAGCTCATCTCTGAACGGTGTGACGTTTATGAGCAATGCTCTAACCACTACTGCCTGTAACGATCTCATTTTTTACTCTCCTATTCATTTTTATCAAAAAGGAGAAAAAATATCGAATCACCACAAAACATGGTGTTTACAGTGAGATCCAATTAGCGAGACTGCATTATGGGCTTGGCAGAACACACCCTGCTGAGCCACATAGGTAGCAGGTGGGTAAGAGCCTGAATATGACAGGTAGACCAGAAGCCTCCTCTACAGTTAGAATCACGTTTAGCTGGGTAAGTGGTGAGGCTGGTTGTTTATTAAAGCCACTGCTGCATAGCACTTATGGCTTATAATTCACTTTCAGGGACGTTATCTCATTTGGTCATGACCTCAATCTTTCCTCTCATCCCACACCCATTTTTAGTTCAGAGAAGAATGAGGATGGCAGTACTACAGGAACCACTGTTTGTTTAGCATGGATTACTAGTAAACAAGTATTATTTAACTTACTTGATACATTAAACACTGAGTGCAAAACCATTTATGTAACTTGAGGAAGAAAGATGTTTAAAGGGGCCTTTTGCATACGGACCAGAGGAAGAAAAACAAGACAAAACAAACCACAGTATCACAGTGTTCATGAATGTCAGATATACAGGAACCAGGTATCTGTAGAAATTGCTGTGGCTTCCACAAGCCCCTGAAGTCTAGAATCAATCTGCCCATTGAGTGAACAAGCTACATATGGTGCACTCATAATGACAGCTTCCACTCCAGATGTGTTCACAGAACTGCACTCAGTGCCTCCACGGGGTAGCCCATTGCCAATTAAAAAACAAATAAAAGGCACTTAATTCAAAGAGAATGAAAAACGTGACATAAATGTGGAAATTTAAATGCTGACTAGATAGGTGTTGGATGACATTAAGAACCATTGTGATGAAAGGATGAGAGTGGGGAGGGCCATAAAGATGATTAAGATGTTCTATATAAAATACACAAAAATTCAATAAAAGTTATACAAAGAAAGAAACAATTTGGGAGCTGGAGAGATGGCTCAGCAGTTAAGAACACTTGCTGCTCTTGAGGACCTGAGTTCAGTTCCCCCCATGCATATCAGGTGCTTACAACTGCCTGTAATTCCAGTTCGGGGACACCTGGACACTCATGGTGTATATACATATACACAGGCATACACACACATATATGTTCTTTTTAAAAATCTTTAAAAAATATATTTTATGTGTATGTGTGTTTTGCCTACATGTGTGTAGGTATACCCATGTTGTGTAATGCCCATGGATGTCAGAAGAGCGTGTTGGATTCCCCTGGAACTGGAGTTACAGATGATTGTTAGCTGCCATGTGGGTGCTGGGAATCGGAACCCAGGTCTTCTGCAACCTGGTTCCCAAAGGGGCTGGAGAGATGGGTCAGTGGTTAAGAGCACTGGCTGCTCTTCTAGAGGACCCACATGGCAGCTAACAACTGTCTGTAACTCCAGTTCCAGGAGATCCAACACCCTCTTCTGACCTCCGAGGGCACTGCAAGACAAAAATGGAGGGGAACCAGTTGATACGAGGAAAGGGATCAGTGGAAAGGGGACAAAAGTGGGTAACAGGGATGAATATGGTTGAAATACATTGTGTACATGTATGAAAATGTCATAATAAAACTCATTACATATAATTAATATATGCTAATAAAAACTTTTTTTAACAAAAGCTATACGGTGAGTACACAGGGGAATTGGTATAAGGTCCCATTTTCTTGAATATGTTTTAATTTACTCATAACAAAATTGTTTTTAAAAGCTTGGAATATTGGGAACATATATTGAAACTGGAGACAAAGAATCTCTCTCTCTCTCTCTCTCTCTCTCTCTCTCACACACACGCACGCACGCACACACACACACACACACACACACACACACCTTGGGAGAACAGTTGAAAATTACCACATGATACCATTATTAAAATGCCAAACATGGGGCTGGAGCCATTAAGAGTCTTGATACTCTGCAGAGGACCTGAGTTCAGTGGGCAGCACCCACGTTGGGAGGCTTACCACTGCCAGTAACACAAGCTCCAGGGGATCTGATGACCTGTGACTGCCTCTGTGAGCACCCACATGCACATGCACACACTACCACAGGCACACACAGACACATAGACACATCAAATCAAATGGCAAACGTACCAAACAATACACTCTGTACAAACTTTTCTAGGGTCCATGAATATGCAGGCAATGGTAGAAAGGCAGATAGTAATGACGGAGGCCAATCCCAGGACTAGTTCAGCACATAGGAAGGGAAAGAGCTCAGAGAGGGCTACTCAAGGGTCTTTCCAACACTTTGTGAAGTCTTAGAGCTTAAAATATTTTTCTGTATTTTTTTGCTTGCTTATTTCTTTTTTTGAGGGTGGAGGGGCAAAGTATGGCTATGCAGCCCAGGCTAACCTGGAACTCATTATGCAGTAAAGGATGCCCTTGAACTTGCAAGCCTCTTGCCTCAGCTTCCCAAATACTGGAATTAGAGGTGTGAACCACCATACCCAATTTGTACATTTGTTCCTTCATGCCTCCCTCCCCTTTCCTTTCCTTTCTTTCCTTCCTTCCTTCTTTCCTTTTTTATTTTTGTACTAGAGAGTGAACCCAAAGCCTTGCCTATGTTAAGCAGTAGCTCTACCACTGAGTCCCTCTTTTTATTTTGAAAATATTACATAAAAAAACCATACATAAAGACTACAAATTCACCTTTAATCCCAGCACTTGGGAGGCAGAGGCATGAGTTCAAGGCCAGCCTGGTCTACATAGTGAGGTCCAGGGCAGCTGGGGCTATAGAGAGACCCTGCCTCAAAAAGACCACAAAAACAAACAAAAAAATTCAAGCCAGGCATGGTGGCATGTGCTTTTAATTCCAGCACTGGGGAAGCACAGACAGCAGGACCTCTGTGAGTTCAAGGCCAGCCTGTTCTACATAGTGAGGTCCAGGCTAGCCAAGGCCACATAGTAAAACTCTGTCTTACGACAAAACAAAAAAAAAAAAAACACTTAAAATTCAAAGCTGGGTATGGTAACTCACTTGTAATTCCAGCACTCAGGAGGATTGCCACAAGTTTGAGGCCAGCCTATGTGAAATCTGTCTCAAAAACAAGCAAACAAACCACCAAAACAAAAACCCAAGTATAAACACCTAAAAATTCAAATGGAAAAATGGAAACAATATGTGGGCCATATTGATGTCCTACAGGTGTGCAGTGACTCTGCACTGCCTAGTAAGAACTACATCTTCCTCCTCATTGCCTCCTTAGCTTGCAAAATCTACTTTAATTTTCTATCCCATTCCAGTTCATTCTATAGCCCAGACTGGCATGGGATTTGAGATCCTCCTACCTCAGCCTCTAAGGAGAGAAATCACAGGCATGTACCACTGAGCTTAGAACTTTTTGTTAAAATATTTTTGTTTTGTTTTTTGGTCTTTATTTCATGTGTATGAGTGTATTACCTGCATGTATGTAAGTGCACTCGTGTGATACAATGCTGTGGCAGTCAGAAGAGGGCATTGGATCCCCTGGAACCAAAGTTACAGATGGTTGTTAGCTGCCATTTGGGTGCTGGGTCCTCTGCAAGAGGCTAGAGACAGGGTCTCCCTTAGTCCCAGATGGCCTGGAACTTGCTATGTAGACCAGGCTGGCCTTGATCTCACAGAGATCATCCAACTGCCTCTGGCTCTCCAGTGCCGGGACTAAAGGCATAGGCCACCACACCTGGCTTAAATATTTTTATTAAGAAAAAAACACCACATTCACAAAGTAGAATTTACACTGAAGGATAGTACTAATATGAACTCCCCTGAGTCCTGAGCTCGAGAATCCCAGCTCAACCAGCGCCACCACAGTTGCAGTGCATTCTCTGATCACTCCCAACCACAGAACTGCTATCCTGAATTTTGTGTTTATTTTTCCGTGGCTTTCTTTATAATCTAACAAGTGGGTACCTTAAAAGATACTTAGTTTTGCATGTATTTAACTTAGATACATGGCATTACAGTGTGTCTTGCTTTTATTTTTGATTTTTAATTTTTAATTTAAAATGTAGGGTTTGAGAGGGTGGAGAGATGGGTCTGCAGCTAAGAGCACTGACTGCTCTTACAGAGGACCCAGGTTTGATTCCCAGCACCCATAAGGCGGCTAGCAACCGTCAGTAACTCCAGTTCTAGGAGATCTAATGCCCTCTTATGACCTCTGATGGCATTGCACAACATGGGTGCACTTACATACCCACAGGCAGTACACTAAAATATTTTAAATGTTGGGTTTTAAAATGTTTTTATAGAGGCAGGCAGATCTCTGTGAGTTCAAGGGCAGCCTGATCTACATAGTGAGTTCAAGGTCAACTGGGGCTACAGGGAGACCCTGTCTCAAAAAGACCCAAAAAAAAAGTTTTTATTTTGGGGCTGGAGAGATGGCTCAGCAGTTAAGAACACTGACTGCTCTTGCAGAGGACCCAGGTTCAATTCCCAGCACCCACATGGTGGCTAACAACCATCTATAACTCCAGTTCCAGGGGATCTGACACCCTCTTCTGGCTTCTGGGGGCACTGCATGACATGGGTGTTGGGAAGCAAAACAGGATCCTCTGCAAAAGCAGCCACTGCTCTTAACCTCTGAGCCGTCTCTCCAGCCCCCAAGATTAATTTCTTAATATATTATACAGGGGCCAGGCATGGTGGTGGATGCCTTTAATCTCAGCACTTAGGAGGCAGAAACAGATGGAGTTCTGTGTCATGGTCAGCTTGGTCTACAATAGTGAGATCCAGGCCAGATAGAGTGACATATTGAGACCACCTTTTTTTTTTTTTTTTTTTTTTTTTTTTTTTTTTTGGTCTTTTTGAGACAGGGTCTCCCTGTAGCCCGAGCTGTCCTGAAACTCACTATGTAGACCAGGCTGGCCTGGGACTCACAGAGATCTGCCTGCCTCTGTCTCCCAAGTGCTCAGACTACAGGCGTGTGCCACCACACCCGGCGAGACCATCTTTTTTTTAAAAAAATTTATACTAGGTCATACAAGGCCATTTTTTGCAAGTATATAAATTTTAGGGCGCATATTCTGCACCCTCATACCTCACTTCCCTTCCCTTTTACCCCCTCTTTCTTGTGGTTTGCTTTTTGATGGAAAATGTGAGCTTTATCCATGTTAATGAATGCAACTGTAGTCCTGTTCACCATGTGTGTGTACAAGTAACAGGACCATTCGTCAGTGTATTGATGAACTTTTGCACAATTTACAGATGTTGCTACAGCAAATACTGCTGGAACGTTACACTCACCTCCAGAAGTCCACATGCAAGGCAAGGCTTTCTCTAAGATCAACACCAGACCTCACCACATACCACCACATTGTTTTTCAGAGCGGCTGGCCCACACCACCCTCGCACCGGCAGTGCACGGGCCCTAGCCGCTCCACGTCCTCACCAACACTGGGTGCTGGGCACTAGTTTTTGCCAATTGGGTGATTTGCAGAAAGCGCAATCTGTGTCTTCATTTCTACTTTCTGCTAAGAGTGTCTTCTCTTGTTATTGACCATTCATCATCTTGATTTTGTGATATGATGCTATCATGTATTCATTTTGGGTTGCTGTTTTGTTACAGAGTTTTTAAGAATTCACTATTTTTTATTTTTTAAAATGTGTTGACTCTGTAAGTTCCAAGTAGTGACTTCTTTTTTAATGTTCTGCAATGAAGAATAACCATAAATTTAAAAATATTTTATTATTATTATTTTATGTGTATGAGTGCATATGCCAGCAGAGGTCAGAGAGAGCACTGGATACCCTGGAACTGGAATTATGGATGGTTGCTAGCTGCCTGGGGGTGCTGGGAACTGGATCTGGGTACTCTCTACAAGAGCAGCCAGTGCTCTTAACTGCTGAGTCATCCCTTCAGCCCCCAAGAATAACCATAACATTTTTTTTTCTGCTCTTTTTGAGGCAGTGTCTCCCTGTAGCCCCAGCTGTCCTGGAACTCACTATGTAGACCAGGTTGGCCTTGAACTCACAGAGATCCACCTGCCTCTGCCTTCCAAGTGCTGGGATTAAAGGGTGCGCCACCACGCCTGGCTTATAACTATCCATTTTAATATAGTTAAACTTGCTCATCATTTTCTCTTTCTTCCTGCCTCCTCCCACTCCCCCCAGACTTTTCCTTTTAAGAAATATGTCATGCTGGGCATGGTGTTTAATTCCAGCAGAAGTAGGCAGATCTCTGTGAGATCAAGGCCACCCTCATCTAGATAGTTTCAGGCCAGTGGAAGTAAGGAAAACTCAGTCTGATAAAAAGAAAAACAAAAACAAAAAGAAAGGGGGGGGTGGAGAAACATGTATGATATGTTTGTTTCTACCCTAAAGTTTTAAAACATTCTAAGACCAGTGAGCTGACTCAGCAGGTCAAGTACGGACCTAGCAAGCCTGATTACCTGAGTTGAACCCCAGAAGCCATGGCGAAAGGAAAAAACTAAGTCCTGAAAGTTGTTCTTTGACCTCCACATGTGCGCTGCACACACACAAATAACAGATAAGATGTTCTAGATTTTCTTCTTAAAGTTTTCAAATTTCTCCATTCACATTCAGCTTAAAAGACGTGGAATTACATTTGTGTTTGTAGTGAGGAAAGATCCCATTTCCTCCCTACCCTATGTGATTACCTAGTCCGGGTCCCACGATCTTGATCATCAACGCATTTCTTTCATCTCTGAAGGTGCTGTGCACAGAAGACTCCACTCCGAGGCTCTTCATTCGGTTATACTGGCTTATTTTCTACCCTTTCATCACTTCAACAGTATCTTCATCACAGCTTTAAAGCAGTCTTGTGGTCGAGTTAGACAAGCTTTTCAACTTTGTTTTCAGAAGGCCCAGCAACTCTTGGTGCTTTGCTGCCCCCAGTGTTCAGAATGAAGAGTCCCATACAGACTCTGCCAGATTTTATTGAAATGGCCTGTGAAAAACTGACAACTGCAACTGAGGTTCCCCCTTCCCAGGTGTGTCAGGCTATCCAGCACACCACCCCTCCAGGCCCTCGGTTTATCCACTCTAAGTATGCGCTCTGATGCACTTACAGAAGCGTCCTAACAGGTTTCTCTCTACAAACATTGCTCTTCCCGCACCTTTGTAATTAGTACCTATGGAAAGACATTCTGAAGGTATGAAAACAAGCTGTTTAGTTTTATTGTCCAGCAATGATTCTTTTTGTAGTGGGGATGGGGGTTGGGGTTGTTGAGAAAGGGTTTTACACAGCCCAGGCTGGCTTCAAACACACTATGCTCTCAAGGATGTCCATGGACTGATCTTCCTGCCTCTGCCTCCCAAGTACGGAGGTTATAGATTTGCACCACTACAACTGGTTTCATCTGATCCTTGTGTGAATCTGCTTTTATTATTACATTTTATTTACGTATTTAGTAGTGGGGGGAGTGTTAAAGAACAACTTGCACAACTCAGGTCTCTCCTTCCACCTTGTGGGTCCCAGGGCTCAAATTCAGGTTGTCAGCTTGTGCCTTTATCTGCTGAGCCATTTTGCAGGCCCCTGAACTTTTTATTAGTGTGTTGTTTGGAAAATGATGGCGTCTTTTCTCATTGCCCCTTCTACATTTATTAACTGGAATTGCCCTGTAAGATGGAGCTGTGTCATTGCCCTGTCTTAGTATTTTTCAACAATATATATCAATAATACATGTATACTTTTTACATGGGTTCTGGGGATTGAACCTATTAGATCCTCTGTGTGTGTGAGCGCACGAGTGTACATGTGTGTGTGCGCATGCGTGTGTGTACAGAGTCACAGATACTCGTTTTCCGCGTGTGGGATCCACTCTATTAGTATGAACGTGCTTGTTCTGTAACTGTCACTGTTTTGTCGCCCATGCTTGGCCACCGGGTGCACCTTCCAACTGGCCTTTTGACACGCCTGGAGAGCTTTTCCATTGTTCTTACTTTCTGGCACAAAATGATTTCCAGGCTCATTTTTCATTTTCTGTCTCAGCTCTGAAATCAGCCATGCTTCTGTGAGGCTCTGCTACCTCCACCTCTCACTGAAGAACAGTATTTACACAGCAAGACCTGGCATTGCTGCTTGGGGAGCTCAGCAGACAGAAAACATGGAACATGTCAGTGCACAGACACACATATGTCTATATCTATTAAAACATGACTTCATCCCACAGTTTGTTTGCCCAACCCTAGAACATACATAAAATACATGAAATTTCAGAATTCTAACACGTGCCCCTGCGGAAGAATTTACTAACCAGAGTGCAAGAGTGCCACAGTACAGTATTCTCTTTGGTTTCAGCCACATAGAATAGAAGCAAAATGCTCTTTTCCAAAGTCATTTAGATTCATCTTTTTTGAGCCAGCTAGATGGCTCAGTGTGTAAAGGTGCTCATGGCTGACAGGCCTCATGGCCTGAGTTTCCAACCCCAGGACCCACATGAAGGAAGGACAGAAGCAACTCCTGAAAATTGTCCTTTGACATCAACATGTGCACCATGGCCTGAGCACGCTGTGGCCCATGTGTACCCATATGCACATACACGTCCATATACAAAATAAGTATACATGTGTCATACATGCCGTGCATACACACTTCCACACATACATACAGGTACACAAAATAAAGTGTAAGAAACATTAGAAAAAAGATTAGTCTTTTTCTTCTCAGCAGTTATCCTGCTCCTGTGTGATATCATTTAGTTAACCTGTAGTACAGGCATTCTGTCTGGAGTCCTAGCCCCACCACACAAACACAGACAATGCACAAATACTTGGTTCAGTTCAGTGGTGGGGGTGAAAATTGTGTGTGTGTGTGCATGCTGTATTTGTGTGTGTGCATATGCAGATGCCAGAGGGGGATGGCTGGGTGTCCTCTATCACAGTCCACCTCATTCTCTTGAGACAGGGTCTCTCCACTGAAGTGAAGCTAGACTGCACGCCAGGCTCGCTGGTCTACATATCCCCCAGTGCTGGTGTTGCAGGCACATGTACCCAGATTTTATGTGCATGCTGGGATCTGAACACGGATTCTCATACTTGCACAGCAATTACTTCTACCTATTCCACCACCTCTCCAGCCCTGAAAAAAAAAGTGGGTTTTTTTGGTTTTGTTTTTGGACAATTGATAATGAAATAGCAGGATATTTGATTGGGGCCAAGAATGAACATCAACCTGCATGTTGTACCAAGTATAAAAACTAACTGAAAATTAAATATAAATCAATCCAACACTATTACCATAAAACTTTCATAACAACCTCCAGCACTCAGAAGGCTGAGCCAGGTAGAGCTCTGTAAATTCAAGGCCAGCCTGGTAACCCAGTGAGTTCTAGGTAGCTGGGCATGGTGACGCATGCCTTTGATCCCAGTACTTGGGAGGCAGAGGCAGGTGGATCTCTATGAGTTCAAGGCTAGGCTGGTCAACACAGTGAGTTCCAGGACAGCTGGGACTGGGAGACCTTGGCTCAAAAAGACCAAAAAAAAAACCAAAAAAAAACAAAACACACACACACACACACACACACACACACACACGCAAAACCCAACCAACCAACCAAACAAACCAAAAAAACATAGTGAGTTCTAGGCCAGCCAAGGATACATAGTGAAACCCTGTCTCAAACCAAACAACCCACTTCACTTTCAGAATAACTTAGGGAAGACACAAATTTCTTAGTTCATAGAAAGCAGTAGTCATAAAAAATTGGTCAGTTGGGCCTCATTAAGGTGGCGTACACCTTTAATCCTAGCACTCGGGAGGCAGAGGCAGGCAGATCCTCTGTGAGTTCGAGGCCAGCCTGGTCTACAGAGTGAGTTCCAGGCAGCTGGCGCTACCGGGAGACCCTGTCTCAAAAAGACCAAAAAAAAAAAAAAAAAGTAATCCCATAACTTGGAAGGTACAAGCAGAAGGGTAGGAATCAAAGGTAATTCTTGGCTACATATCCATTTGCAGAAGAATAAAAGTTGATTCCTATCTCTTTCTACAAATCAACTCAAAATAGATCAAAGATATACACGTAAAGGACTGAGGCTGTAGCCCAGTGTACAGCACTTCCCTAGCACGTGCAAGGCCCTGGATTTAGTCCCTAGCACTAAAAAGAAAAGGAGAGGAAGAGGAAGAAGATAAACAGCAGCAGCAGCAGCAGCTCTCCAAATTCATGCAGAACCTGACCATGCGAAGCCACTAGCAGAAGATGGGAAAACTCCCGAGGACATCAGTGTAGCATACTTAAGAGCCCCAAAGAACAGAAAACGAAATTTAAAACTAGACAAATGGAACTCTATCAAACTAAGAAGCCTCTGCACCATGAGGAAAGGGGCTAAGACACACTCCGCAGAACAGGAGCATTCAAACATTAGGCATTCCCCATCCAAACCCTCAAAGAACCCAGTCATAAATGAGCACGTGGTCTGAACAGACATCTCTCAGAAGAGACATAAATGCTGGGGACACAGCTCAGTGACAGAGTGCTTTCCTAGCGTGTGGAAGGTCTTCAGTTCTATCCCCAGCACCACAAATTTTCTGAGTGTGTGTGTGTGTGTGTGTGTGTGTGTGTGTGTGATGCACGTGCTACACATATATGTGCCTGCGTGTGTGGAGGACAGAAGACAGCCTACAATGTTGAATCTTGGAAGCCATTCACCTTGTTTTTTGAAACATGGTCTCTCACTTGTCCTGGGGCACAGCAAATAGACTAGACTGGCTGGTCAGCAAGCCCGGGGGTCCTCCTGTCCCAGCTTCCCTAGCACCACCATGAACCACGCTGGGCTTTTTTTATTTTTATTTATTTATTTTTTTTGGAGACCAGTTCTCATTGTGTCGCCCTAGTGGCTAGAACTTGCTATGTAGACCAGGCTGGCCTTAAATTCACAGAGATCTGCCTGCATCTGTTTCCTGAGCTGTTGGGATTAAAGGTGTGCACCACCATGACTTTTAAAATATGGGTTCTAGGAACTGATTTAAGTCCTCATGTTTGCACAGCAAGTGTTTTACCAACTGAGCTATCTCCCTAGTGTCCCAGATGTACTTTTTTTTTTTAAAAAAAAAAAGAAGGTAAAAAGGTCATCAAGTATATGAACAGCAAGTAGCATCACTAATCATCAGGGAAATTAATACAAATCAAAACCACAATAAGATTTCACCCCACCCCATTTAGAAAAATTATCATCAAAGGAGAAAAAATGATTGCAAATGCTGGCGAGGTAGCAGAGAAATGCAAATAAAGACATTTTAAGGAAACATAAACCGAGTGGATTCATTACCACAGAGTCTTCACTAAAGGAGACGTTAAAGACTATTTTTTAGGAAGAGAAAAATAATTTCAGATATAAGCCTGGAGATACAGGGAGGAATAAAATAGTAAAAAAGGGTAACTATCAACTACCTAAAACAATAGTTACTATAACGCTAACACACACATATATAATTAAAAATACATGGCATCGTTAGCACGCGCGAGAGAGATAGGGTGAAAGCATTCTGTCATTTCATTGTGCATAAAGAATAGAAATACACACTTTACTAAACTTTGTCAGACTCGTAGAAAACATACCAAATCTAAATTCTATGCACATAGTACTATACCTTTAATTAAGCTTTAAAAAGAACAAAACAGGGCCAGGAAGATGGTCCAGCAGGTAAAGGCCTTGCCACCAAGCCTGACAACCCTGAGTTCAATACCTGGGACACACGTGGTAGAAGGCGAGAACTGACTCCCGAAAGTTGTCCTCTGACCTCCACATGTGAGAACACACATGAGTTCATGCACATACACAGAGACATACACAAAATAAATAAAAATGTAAAGAAAATTTTTAAAAAAGAAACAAAGAAGCAGGTATGGGCGCATGGCTTCAATCCCAGCACTAGGGAGGCACAGGCAGGTGGATCTCTCTGAGATTGAGACCAGCCTGGTCTACATAATGAGTTCCAGGCCAGCTCAGGCTACAGGGAGACCCTGTCTCAAAAATATAAAAAAAATTTTTTTAATTCATTTTGATTTTTAATCATGCATATGTGTGGGTATGAGACAGAGAGAGAGAGACAGACAGAGAGAGAGAGAGACAGAGAGAGAAAGAGAGAGAGAGATCCAGTCATACCCAGAGATTTTAAGACAAACACCCCTCAAAACTGTTAGAACTGACACATGTCAAAGAATCAAACAGTGGTCTAGAGATCTAAAGGAGACGGTTACACTCTTGCCCTAATGCACACTGTGCCCAACAACTACAGACTACACATTATTGTCAAATTCAAAATGATGCCATATGCTGGTACTTAAACAAATCAAAAACATTTCAAAGAACTAAAATACTACTCTAAATGGTTCAGATGGCACAAGCATGAGTCAGAGCACATTCTACGACCACATTTGAATTAAGCTAATACCAATTTCAAAAATTCCTATGTATGGGGTTGGAGATTTAGCTCAGTGGGAGAGTGCTTGCCTAGCAAGCACAAGGCCCTGGGTTTGGTCCTCAGCTCCAAAAAAAAAAAAAATCCTATGTATCTGTAATTGGGAATTGTATCTCTAAATGACACACAGGTTAAAACAATTATTGTAACGAAAATTAGAAAATATTTTTGATGGGTGTGGTGGTGCATGCCTTTAGTCCCAGTACTCAGGAGGCAGAGGCAGGTGAATCTCTGTGAGTTCAAGGCCAGCCTAGTCTACATAGAGAGTTCCAGGCCAGCTGGGGCCACAGAGAGACCCTGTCTCAAAAAGACCAAAAAAGAAAGAAAATATTTTCACTGAATAATAATGAAAATATATTTGAACTTCTCTGATATAACTAAAACTGTTCTAGAGACAAATTTATAGCATTAAAACGTTTCTTCTTAATAGAAATGAACAGCAGCTGTTAATCAAAGATTTACATTAAAAATAAGCAGAATTAGTTGGGTGTGGTGGCACACACCTATGATTCCAGCCTTCAGTAGGCTGAGGTGAGAGGATCAGGAGTTCATCCTTGGGGACATAGCAAGTTTGGGGCCAGCCTTGGATACATGAGAAGACATTGTCTCAAAAAGGGAAAAAAAGGAAGAAAAAAAGGAAAGAAAGAAGAAAGAGAGAGAAGGAAAGAAAGAGAGAAGAAAAAGAAAAAATTTAGATGAACAAATTCCTAGAAAACTACAGCATCAAATTGACTCAAAAAGCAACCAAGGGCTGAGGAGCTGGCTCAGGTGGACAAGCATGAGAAATGGAGAGTGAACCCCCAGTGCCCATGTGAAATCCAGGATAGATGGCACGTGCCTATAATCCCAGTGCTGCAGAGGTAGAGACAAGAGGATCTCTGGGGCTTGCTGGCCAGCTAGTCTTACAGAACTGGTGAACTCCAGGTTCAGTGAGGGACCCTGTCACAAAAAAATAAAAGTAAAGTAGTGATACAGGAAGACACCCAACAATGATCTCTAGCGACCCCCTGCACACACATGAACGCATAAATGTGCATATACCATACACACACACACACATACACACAAGGGAACCAAAAATGTTAATAAGCTCTTACTTCCAAATAAAATGGGTTTAACAGCTTTCCCCATATCGCTGCTGCTATCAACCTCAGAGCAGCCCCTGGGAGTCTCAATCAGGTACTCCAGAGTGAGCCAGGCCAGCAAGGTGAAAAACACCTTGGTGTATCTTGCCAATATGAAAGGAAAGACATTCTAGATGAGCTCAAGGAGAAATTTTCTACATTTTCATTTCAGAAAATCTCACATAGCATAGCCCAGCCCCCAACCACCAGCCTATGTCATGCAGCTGCTGACTTAACGTTGTACGTCATACATGCAGACTTGCCCTCTACCATCTCAGCTCACCTCTCATACCTTGTCTTCTGCTGTAACCCAGTCCCCAGATGCTCCAAAAATCATGTGCAAGTGAGCAGAGCTGTGGTGACAGGGCACCACTGCCACCCATGTCACACATCATCCCTGGATTCCAGCTGTTCTGTCTGGCAGAGTGGCTGTGGTGTTAGCAGGAGCTTTAGGAATACTATAGGGTGGACTTTTTTAAAAAAACGCATGGGCACATTTGTTTAATAACACAAGGAAATGAAGGAAAAGGAGACAGATGCTTCATAGTCCAGAAAATAATTTTTCTAGTGTGAGTGCTTCATCATAAAAAAAATTCTGTGGGGAGGCCTGGAGAGATGGCTCAGTGGTTAAGAGCACTGGCTGCTCTTGCAGAGGACCTGGGTTTGGTTCCCAGCACCCACATGGTGGCTAACCACCATCTGTAACTCCAGTTCCAGGGGATCCAATGCCCTCTTCTGGCCTCTGAGGGCATTGCATGACACGGGTGCACTTACATACATGTAGGCACATAAAATAAATACATTTGAAAAACAATCTGAAAGAACTAAAAGGAATGGAGGAAAGAAAAGAGGGAGGAGAGGGAAGGAGAAAAGGAGGTGGTGGATAGGAGGTAAAAGAGAAGGGAAGATGGAGGGAGGAGAGAAGGGAAGGCTCCAGATGGCTTCATAGGTAGATTTTATGATGGAAATAAGACATAAATCCAATATTACACAACATTTTTTAGAGAATTCCTTTAAAGGTTTATTTTTAATTATGTGTATGCATGTGTGTCTGTATGTGGTATGTGCACATGCATGCAGGAGGCAGCTGTTAACCATCATGTGGCCGTTGGGAACAGAACTCAGGCTCTCTGCAAGGGTGCTCTTGACTGATGAGCTGTCTCTCCTCTGCAGCCCCTCGGGGCCTTGCATGTACTAAGCATGGGCGCTAGCACTGAGCTATACTCTGAGGCTCGGGGTGTCTCATCTTCTAAGGATACTTACTAATCCTACTACATCAGGGCTTTATCCTTAGGATTTCAGTTAGTCATAATTACTTTTGCAAAAATCCTATCTCCAAATACAGTCACATTTGGGATTAGGACTTCAACAAATGAATTTGACAGGAGTCGGGGAGGGGGTTACAATGCAGGCTATATCAGTTCCTTTGACTAAATTTTAAAGTGGGTAATCTTGGGCTGAAGAGATGGCTTGGCAGTTAAGAGCACTGGCTGCTCTTGCAGAAAGCCCAGTTCCTAGCACCCACATGGCAGCTAACAACATCTGTAACTCCAGTTCCAGGAGATCCAACGCCCTCTTCCAGTCTCTGCTGGCACTGCATACATGGGGTGCACTTATATACCTTCAGGCAAAGCATTCATACACATAAAATAAAATAAAAATTGATTAATTTTTTTGTTACTGAGTTTGTGGAGTTCTTCATATATTCTAGATACTAGTCTCTTATCAGATAGATGGCTCACAAATATTTGTTTGCATTTGATCAGTTGTTTCCTACTACTTTAAAATATTCTACCTATCCCTGTGTACTGACCATACCTTTGTATTTTCTGTATTTTTGATGGTTTGATGCGTTGTGGTCTTCCCTATCCTGAAAGGACTGTCACCCCAGCCCTAGACAATTCCTAGAGACAGGTCCCACTTCAAAGTGTGCCATTCATAAGCAAACAACCTATCCAGAGCCCGTATCCCTAGCCACCTCTTTACCAAGCTCTTATAGTTTGGGCCACTATTCCACTGCCCTAACCACACAGGACCAGCTGTGAGACACCTTAGGATTGTCTCTTCACCCCCAAAACCAAAGAATTATTTTTACTACCCAATCCTGACCAAGCATGGTAGCACATGTCTGTAATCCCAACACTTAGGAGGCTGAGATAGAAGGCTCATGAGTTCAAGGCAAACCTGGGCTATGTAGTGAGTTCCAAACCAGCCCAACAATAGCAAGATCTTGTCTAGAAAAAATGAAACTCCCACCCTAAAACTGCTTGCCCCATCTCTCCTGTTCATTTCCAAGAAAGCCATGTTAGACACTCTTGTCTGTTTTCCCCGCATTCCCATGGTCTCCTGGTCAGTCCTGATGCCTCAATGCCTTCTGCAGCCTGGAGTGTCCCCTTTTCCCATCTAGGCACTAACCAGGCCCAACACTGCTTAGCTTTTGAGATGATGAGACAGGATCAGGCACATTCAGGGTGGTATGGCCACAGGCAAGTGTCTCTCTCTCATCATCTAGATTAATTTTTAAAAATATTTTATTATTTTTATTTTATGTGTATGAGTGTATTGCTTGCATGTAAGTGAGTGCACCCATGTTGTGCAATGCCACGGAGGTCAGAAGAGGGCTTCGGATTCCCCTGGAACTGGAGTTAAGGATGGTTCATAGCTGCCATGTGGGTGCTGGGAATCAAACCCGGGTCCTCTGCAAGAGCAGTCAGTGCTCTTAACCACTGAGCCATCTCTCCAGCTCCTATTTTATTATTTTTATTTTATGTGTATGAGTGTTATGCCTGCATGTAGGTAAGTGCGCCCCGTGTCGTGCAATGCCTGAGGAGGACAAAAGAGGCTGTCAGATCCCCTGGGACTGGAGTTACAGACAGTTGTTAGCTGCCATGGGTGCTGGGATTTGAACCCAGGTCTTCTGCAAGAACAGTGTTCTTAACCACTTTTCTTCTACATTTGTTAAACTATAATTTCAATCTAATGACTTTTTTTCACTTCATTTAAGCTATTGCATTTTTATTTAGTTCTAGTTCCATTTGGATATGTGGGGTGGGGGTATCTGAGGGTTGAACCCAGGGTCTCATGTATGCAAGGTAAGTACTCTACCAACCAGCCACAATGCAGGATCTCTTTTGCATTCTTTCTTGATTATAATTAATGTCTTTTTTTCATTTTTTTTTTTTGGTCTTTTTGAGACAGGGTCTCCCTATAACCCCAGCTGTCCTGGAACTCACTATGTAGACCAGGCTGGCCTTGAACTCACAGAGATCCGCCTGCCTTTGCCTCCTAAGAGCTGGGACTACAGGCATGCGCCACCACGCCCGGCTTCACTTTTTCTCTTTTGTGTGTAATGCATGTGTATATATGCATGTATGCATGTGTGTATATGTATGTATGCGTGCATGTGGAGGCCCAAGGTTGATATCAGGAATCATTTCTGAACCGTCTCTACTTTATTCATTGAGGTAGAGTCTCAAGCCCAGAGCTCGTCTTCATCCAGCTTGTTCTGGGGATCCCGTCTCCATTTCCTCAGACTAGAACTATAGGTGAGCAGTCATGCCCACCCAGCATTTTATGGGAGTTCTGGGGATTCACACTCTGCTCCTCACCACTTTAACTACCAAACCCATATTCCTGTCCTTCAACCTGTGTTCTAAAGTTGTTCTAAAGTCTTGGGCAGCTAATTTAATCCTCACTTTTATTTCTCTCTGGTGAATGATTTTTTTTTTTGTCTTGTTGAGACAGAGTCTTCCTGTAGCCACAACTGGCCTGAAACTCACTATGTCAACCAGACTGGCTTCAAACTCACTGAGATCCGCCTGCCTCTGACAGCCGAGCGCTAGGATTAAAGGTGTGCGTTTCTGGTGAATGATTTTGAATTTTCATTATGGGTCTTACTTCTGGGTTGTTCTCAAATCTAGTAACTTGTTATATACGTCAGGTATTATGACTGTTACATGAGTGTTAGGAGTTGAGTTTTTTTTTTTAAGTGAAGTTTGTTTGGATAACAACTGAATTACTTGCAGATCAGCATGGTCCTGTAGAGGCTTGTTTGGAAGCTTTTAAAGAGCACATCTAAAACAGTCTGTATTCTTTTTTGGTATTTTTGAAACAGGGTCTCCCTGTAGTCCGAGGCTGGCCTCGAACTCAGATAGAGGTCCACCTGCTTCTGTCTCCTAAGTGCTGGGACTAAAGGTGTGCACCACCATGCCCGGCAAATAGTCTGTATTCTAAGTCTAGTTTCTCCCTTCTACCAAGGCATGATGCTTCTGGATTTTCTACTGAGTTCCTTGGTCATCCACTAAGACCTCTCTCCAATAGCTGGCACAAACTAGTTTCTCTTAGCCCTATGGCATCTCTAAAAATCACTTCGTTTAGAGTTCCCTGGAAGGCAATCTTATTGGCTTTGCAAATTCCACCATCAGCACCTTATCAACTTGAGTATTCCAAAAAGCAGGTGCCAAGAAGGGGATTTGACATGGAGGACATTTATTAAAGTAAATGCTAAAAGACAAAATGAGAAAGGAGCCAGGGAAAGCTAAAAAGTCAGGACAGCAATGCATATCTGACCCTTGTGAAAGAGAGGAAATAAAGGTTGGCATGAAGAAGTGTAGAGGCATTCTGTATGGCTGGTTTTTTTTTTTTTTTCTTCTTTTTGAGACTGGGTCTCCCTGTAGCCCCAGCTGTCCTGGAACTCACTATGTAGACCAGGCTGGCCTTAAACTCACAGAGATCTGCCTGCCTCTGCCTCTGCCTCTGCCTCCCGAGTGCTGGGATTAAAGGTGTGCACCACCACACCCCGCAGGGCTGTCTTCTTATCCTGGTGAGTCCAGTCATTATCGGAGATTAGCACAGTGCAAAAATGGTAATGAGTTTCAGAGGGCAGCAGCTGAGGCCTCCAGGCAAATGTGCTCTCCTTAAGATCCAAAAGGGATGCATTTCAGGGGTCTCCATACACCCCCTGCAGCAAATTCTGGAGAGCTGTTCTGAGGTTTCTGTTATCTGATCATCCCGAGAAGGAACTTAGAAGAGAGACAACTGCAGTTGATCTCAGGCCTACAGAAACCTCCTCTGCCTCCTCCACGGCTCATTCTGAACTCCCTTGCTCAACCATTACCTCAGCAGCTCTTGCTGGCAAGTCTGATGGTGTTCCCCAAGCCTATCCCTAGGCAGTCTGACCTCCTGGCAATCACACCTTCTCAGCTGGAGCCTGCTACATACATAGCAGTTAACACAAGTGCTAGGCAATACCCGGAGCTCTGAGATGGATAATTTGGGTCCAACTCATATGCCACTCTGTCCCCTTCCTGTAACAGCAGTCCTCCACCCTGCTGATCTGAGCAACATACCCTGGTGCTACCAGTGTTGGACCCCCAGACTGGGGTACCCAACGTTCACGGGAGGTCGCACCCCAATAACTCAGTCCTCAAATCAGGAGATGCAACAACCATGAGGATTTATTGGCGTTTTGCAAAACGGACTCCCACCTTACTCGGAGGACAGAAGTCCAGAGCCCAGTTCACAGGTTTCTTTTAAAGACAAGCGGTGGCTATGTGCCAAGCAGAAAAGCGGCGGCTATGTGCCAAGCAGAGGTAGGGGGAATTTCTGGGATGATTTCCAGCTTGGGCAAGGAGCATGAAAAAGGTCAGCTCAGCTTGTTCTTTAAAATTATTTTTCATTTTTACTTCCTTGTACAGTTTTTCTCAGGTCTGGAGGATTTTAGTTTAAATCCATCATTTTGGAGGGACTTGGGTCCATCATTTGCGGGGACTTGGGTCCATCACCAGCACAGTGACCTCTCTCCTCACCTGCTAGTTCCTGGATGCAAGGCATTAAAAATGCTGTGACAACTGTAACTTTAGTTAAATGGGACTCTTGCTGTGACCCTTAACTGGAGGGTGCCCTTTTTGGAGACTAGGAATTCCAACTCTCCAAAGCCCAAGATTGCAGGGATGGGCAGTACAAAGTCCTCCAACTGGAGTATGAATCTCCATGTTGGGAGTGATGGTTGATAGATAAAAAGTAGCCTATGGATGAATCCAGTTGATCAGGAGGAAGCACCAGGACACAGATAAAACTTCATCTGAATAGAGTTTATTAGCAAAGGAACACATGGGACAGATTCCCTTCTGGGGCAGGGAAAATGTGTGCCTCGGGTCATGAGCTGGGGTCTTTTAAGGGGGAGGCTTCTGCTTCCTGCAGAAGGCGGGAAGATGTATTTTTTTAAGTTGGGGGGGCAGGGGGGAGTGGGAGAGCTGGACTCTTAAAACCTGTTCTCTTTAGAGATCAAAGGGGAAGCCTACCGTGTTGGCCAAATGGTGGAAAAAAGTCTGCTTCTCTTGACTTCAAAGACCAAGGCGCTTATCAGCTCAGTTCCCTTTTCTCAGGAGCTTGAGAAGTCCATGATATCCTGTTGGTGAGGGGGCAGGGCTATCTGAACCTTAACATTGGTCCCATGCATGGATTCCTAGATTTAAATGCCTTGTCCATAAAGGTCTCTGATTTAATGCATAGCCTGAACCATCCTTCTTACAGTGTATTTCCCCTGCCTTATAAAGGCTGGCCCAGCACTTTGTGAGGCTGAATGACTTAAGATGAGACTATATGTGACAGTCCCATTGAATCTCACAGTCAAGAGTCCATGCCACACCACCTTCACTATGAAGTGGTTGGATACCATGTTGTGATTCAATGCCCAGAGACTAATTATTCTGTACACTCTAGGCAAGAATCTATAACAATCCAGACAAAGCACACACAGAGTATGAATCCATCCCTGTAAGAATGAAACCCAAGTTCTTCTGGGACGGAAGGAGGCTGACAGGTACAATGTGCTGGTTGGTCTTCTTAGGAAACAACTGTGTCAGAGGCTTGGCATTAGTCTCTGCTGTTACAGTTTCCAGTGTTGTCTTACAGCTCTGTTCACCAGAGCTTCCTTGTGCCTTGATGAGTGCGTGTTGTCTTCTGTGTGAACACACTTCTATCTGGACATCTGGCTTCACAAAGTACATTTACTCCAGCATGCCCACTTTCCATCTCTTTAACCTTCCTCTGCCACCTCTAGAGGCAATTCGAGCATTTCCACTGCCCTGAGTGTTGATATATTTGCCCAGTCATCTTAGAACCACCTCAATCTACCATATTCTCTAAGGTCCTTGTTAGAGTGTTAAAATCCCATGTCCTGAGAAAATGTGTCAAAATCAATGAACTATTACCTATATCTGGGGGTAAATTCCAATCTCTTATCAAACACCCTAAAAACCTAATTCCAGGGGTACTTACATTCTTGGCTCCTGCTGGTATATAAGTTACTTCTTTGAATTCTTTCCTAATCAGAACCAGTATGCTTTCATCCAGGCTGTACTAGGATTTAGCCTAAGGTATTGATGTGGCAGCAAGCAATCAGGATAGCTACTAAAACAAAGTGAAGTCGAGTGGAAGTGTGAGTTCTTCCAAGGTGTTCCTGTTTGCTTTCTACTGCTGTGAAAAGACACTCTGACCAAAACCAACTTGGAGGAAAGACTTTATTTGCTTACAAATCCTGATCACAGTTCGTCCTCGAGGGAAGCCAGGGCATGAACTCAGGGCAGGAACCTGGAGGCAGGAGCTGAAGCAGAGGCCATGACGGAATGCTGCTTACTGGATTGCTCCCCTGGCCTGTGTTTAACCTGCTTTCTTATATAATACAGGCCCACCTGCCCAGGGGCAGCAACACCCACACTGGGCTTGGCTCTGACACATCACTCAACAATCAAGAATATGCTCACAGACATGGTCACAGGCCAGTCCAATGGAGGGCATTCCTCAATTGAAGTTCTCTCCTACAGCACAAGGAAAAACGGGCCACCTCTTCAAGCCCACAGGAACCAAAGGCTGCTGAACCAGCATCCCTAATGCATCCAACCCAATGTCCCCATTCTGGGTTGCAGAGTTCTGTGCTTTCCTCCACGAGGGACCTTCGCATAACAGAGTCCACTTGGCATTCAGTCTCTGAAGTTCCACAACCCTAACAATTACATCTTCATCCTATTCCTCAGTTGAGTCTGTTCTTCCATTGCAGGAGATTAGGGTTTCTTTGTAAGATACCACGGCCACCTGGCTCTGATATTTAGCCTTAACTTTTTTTTTTCCTTGTCTTTTTGAGACAGGGTCTCCTTATAGCTGTCCTGGAACTCACTATGTAGACCAGACTGGCCTTGAACTCACAAAGATCCGCCTGCCTCTGCCTCCCAAGTGCCACCACGCTTGGCTAGCCTTAACTTCTTAAGAGCTTTCAGTCTAGGGCTAGAGAGAGAGCTCCAGCGCTTAAGAGTGCTTCCTGCTCTTCTAGAGGACCTGAGTTCAGTTCCCAGTGATCGGTACAACCATCTGTAACCCCAGCTCCAGATCTGGCCTCCACCCGCATTTGCATGCATGTTTGTGCATGCACAGAGACATAATTTAAAATTTTTTAAAAAACAGTTTTCTGCCAGGTGTGGTGGCACAAGCACTTGGGAGGCAGAGGCAGGCGGATCTCTGTGAGTTCAAGTCCAGCTTGGTCTACAGAGTGAGTTCCAGGACAGCTGGGGCTGCAGGGAAACCCTGTCTCAAAAAGACCAAAAAAAAAAAAACTCTGTCTGAAAGGTATCAACATAGCTTATCAGCAACCTGTTCTCTCTGTAGGTATTCTCTCTTCTCCAAAAATCTTTCACATGCCTCCACCAACATGCCTGACAGAATTCCCTTCCACCAGAACATCTTTCAGGTCACCATCAATGAAATATTTAGTTGTTAAGATCCAGTTTATGCCAGGATTTATTCATGCTTTGTATGCCAATCAGAATAATGTCCTTCCTACCTGCTCCAAGGTGGGTGAGCCAGGCCCAAATACATTGTAACCTTTATCTTTCCTTGGTACCATTTGTGTTAGCCAGCATATTCTGAGAAGTAGATGGCTAGAGAGAATTAGATATGCAAGGGGTTTGTGTTATAAGTTGGAGTTTGCAAAAAAAAAAACCACCAGCACCACTTTAAGAAAAGTAACAAGGTAAATTTTATTTTTCGACTAGCCGGGCTGTCTATCTCAGGAGTAGAAGCATCCCTGATGATTGTCAGGTCAGTTTTTATAGGATTACAAAAATATTATTCAAACAGGACACTTGTGAACCAGTCAGGTTTATACAACACATAGCAGAACTTTGAATCTATTAATCAACAACCAATCATTATACAGACAAGTGATACAGTCATATAACTTGGCAATCAACTTTGTAATTTTAAAATTAGTCAACTTCCTAGCCATAACAAGTACGGTAGGAAAGCTGAAATCAGCAGTTACCGGGTGGTCATACAATAACAGGGTGGGCTTATACTTTGTGTCAAGGTGACCTAAAATAGCAAGCGAGTTACAGAACCGAACACAAACAGTTAGCCAGATGTAGAATGTCTGAGATTAGCACGTTCCACTGGTTTGGATTGAGCTATTTCTTAGAAGTCAAGGTTGTTGTCTCTTTTTAAATATTTCCCATAAGTGAGAAGAGGTTACTGTTAAAATAGCTATTCTGAGCAAGATGGAGTAACTTAGGTTAAGTTGCTAATATAGTTCAGTTTGTGGGGGGAGAGGAGATATCTGCAAGGAAAACTGGGGAGTCAGGGGCTCTGGGAGAGGCAACAGACTGCAAATCACTGACTATTGTGAGGGAAAGAGAAGCTGAGTGGCAGAAACCTAGACTGCTGATTCTAAGGCTGGCCCTGCCTATGAGGATCTCTGAGCCAAGATCTGCATTCCTCCTAAGAATGAGCCTCGGTTGCCCTGCTGTCTTCTCAGCACAGCTTTCCCTTCTCAGGTACTCTGCCTTGCAAATTCCAGTCACCCCAGCTTCTCCAAGACCAGAGACTGAACCCATGCTCTGCCACTCAGCTACATCTCCTGCCCTCCCTGCATATTTTAAGCCCTCATAAACATAACTGTTATGTATATTCACCCACAAATTTCCCCTTTATTCTTTCCTAAATTTCCTATTACCATCTGGACTATTTTCCTTTGGCCTAAAGAATTTCCTTTAGGGGGCTGGTGAGATGGCTCAGCAGATAATGGTGCTTGCCACCAAACCTGATAACCTGAACTGCAGCCATGGAACCCACTTGGTGAAAGGAGAGAGCCAACTTGCAACTGCAAGTTGTTCCTCTGACCTCCACAAGTGTTCTATGGCACACACAATGGAACATATACAGAGGTGCACATGTGTATACACACACACACACACATACACACAATTAAAATGTAATATTAAGGGACTGGAGAGATGGCTCAGCAGTTAAGTGCACGTGCTGCTCTTTTAGAGGACCCAAGTTCAGTTCCCAGCACCCTCATCAGGTGGCTCAAAACGGCTTGTAACTCAGCTTCAGAAGCTCCAATACCCCCTTCTGGCCCCTGTAGGCACCCACATACACATGTGGCATACATTCACACAGACACACACAAGATTTTTTAAAATCTTTTTGAGACATGGTCTCCCTGTAGCCCTAGCTGGCCTGGAACTAGCTATGCAGACAAGGCTGGCCTTGAACTCACAGAGATCCGCCTGCCTCTGCCTCCCGAGTGCTGGGATTAAAGGCACTTGCCACCACACCTGGCTATACACATAAACTTAATTTATCCAGACAAAAAAAAAAAAAAAATTGTGGTGGTTTTTTGGGGGCACCCCCTCAGCCCCAGCTTTAAGGAAGCAGAGGCGGGTGGATCTCTGTGAGTTCAAGGCTAGCCTGGTCTACATAGTGCGTTCCAGGCCAGTTGGGCTACAGGAAGACCCTTTCTCAAAAAGACCCAAAAAAAAAAAAAAATTGTGGTGGTTTTTTGGGGGCACCCCCTCAGCCCCAGCTTTAAGGAAGCAGAGGCGGGTGGATCTCTGTGAGTTCAAGGCTAGCCTGGTCTACATAGTGCGTTCCAGGCCAGTTGGGCTACAGGAAGACCCTTTCTCAAAAAGACCAAAAAAAAAAAAAAATTATCCACACCTCCAAAAAATTAAACAACAAAACAAATATAAGAATTTTTTAAAAAGAATTCCCTTAGGACAAGTCTGCTGGCAAAACATTCTCTCTGCTTTGTCTATACAGACACAAATCTTTCTTTGGGGGGCTGGAGAGATGGTTCAGTGCTTAAGAGAACTGGGTGCTCTTGCAGAGGACCTGGGTTTGGTTCCCAGCACCCACATGGTGGCTAAAAGGCCATCGTTAACTCCAGTTCAGAGGATCTGACACCCTCTTCTGGCCTCCACAGGTATTGCACACATGAGTGCACTTAACATACATGCACACAAAACCCTCATACGTAAACAAGTTTATTTTCCTTCCGTTGTTAGGTGCAGTTTCTCGGGTGGGGGCCTCTCTGCCAGCAGCTGCCCATGCTACTGCTTCTGGGACTTTACCAATCCTGTTGCTAAGTGACTCTGAAGGAAACACATCTTTACCTTCTGTTGCTTTTTAGATTTTCTTGTATGCTTTATATTTGCCTACAGCAGTTTTACTGTGATGTTTTTATGTAGGATTTTTCTGTGTTTCCTGTTTTGGGTTCACAGGGTTTCTCTAATACATGAGTGCCTGTCTTTCATCAGTTTGAGCATCATCTCTTTAGATGATGTTTTATTTTACCTCTCCAATACTTGTGGAACCCTACTTATACTTATGCTAGATTTTTCCACTCTGCTTTGAAAGGGAAATTGATGGTAATACTGTCAACTCTAGATGAATTTGGGGGGGAAAAACCCACTAAAATACTCCATCAGTTTTTCTATACCCCAGTACCTGCCCTCTTCCAAGTCAAATTTGAAATGTTTCTTTCCCGTTTCAAAAATCAGTATATAGGCCCCTGGGGTGGGGGAACACATTGTAAATCATCATGTAAATCCTCTGAAATAATCCCTCAAACCATTGCTCATTATCAGCTCTTTCTGGTTGGATTTTGGCTTGGGACAGGGTCTCCCTGTATCTCATGCTGGTCTTGAAGTTGCTATGTAGCCAAGGATGACCTTGAACTTCTCATGATCCTCCAGCCTCTACCTCAAAAGATTACAGGCACAGGCCATCATGCCCATTAACTTTTTTTTTAATGTATGCATGTATTGCCTACATGTTTTAAAATGCATTTGTGTTGTGCAATGCCCAAGGAGGACACAGAAGAGGGAATTGAATCCCCTGGAATGGGAGATATGGACAGTTGTTAGCTGCCATGTAGGTGCTGGGATTTGAATCTGGATCTTCTGCAAGAACAGCCACTGTTTTTAATTTCTGAGCAATCTCTCTAGTCCCACCCCATTTACTTTTTTTTAATGTTATTTTTATTTTATGTCTATGAGTGTATTGCCTGCATGTATGTGAGCGCACCCGTGTCGTGCAATGCTGCAGAGGTCAGAAGAGGCGTTGGATTCCCCTGGAACTGGAGTTAAGGACAGTTTGTAGCCGCCACATGGGTGCTGGGAATCAAACCCAGGTCCTCTGCGAGAGCAGTCAGTGCTCTTAACCGCTGAGCCATCTCTCCAGCCCCCCCCCCCCTTTTTTTGTCTTTTTGAGGCAGGGTCTCCCTATAGTCCCAGCTGGCCTGGAACTCACTATGTAGACCGGGCTGGCCTTGAACTCACCGAGGTCTGCCTGCCTCTGCCTCTCGAGTGCTGGGATTAAAGGCGTGCACCACCATGTCTGGCACCATTTACTTGTTTAAAAAAAGCTTAAATTTTATTCAATCAGTTGCTCTGAGTGGATGTTTATCGTACTGCAAACTACTCTAATCTATCCAAAAGCATACACCTCCTTTTCTGTAAGTTTCAAGATTCTGTTTTTCATTAATGTTATTTTCATGTGTTTTCTAATTTCCATTATTGTTTATTCCTTGACACACCTAGAAAATACATTTAAAATTTAGTATCTATGGATTTTTTAAATGTCTGGGTAAAATATTTTCCTATGTGTCCATTACCTAAAAGTTAAAAACTGCATGACTCTCATGCTATGCAGTGTGGTGGCTGGTACACACCTTTAATCCCAGCAACTCAGAAGGCAGAGGCAGAAACAGCATCATAATCTTTTCCTTTTTTTCATCCGTTACTAACAGAGAAAATTTAAGACTCTCATGCTATGCAGTGTGGTGGCTGGCACACACCTTTAATCCCAGCAACTCAGAAGGCAGAGGCAGAAACAGCATCATTGTGAGATTAAAGCCAGCCTGGTCTACATATCAAGCTCCAGGCCAGCTGGGGCTAGAGAGACACTGTCTCAAAGGACACACATACAAAAACAGAATCTCACAGTATAACGGGCTTTCCAGTTCTCCATGGGATCACTAAATTTGTCTTTCATATATTTTGAAGGTATGCTATTACAAAAATTGTGTGCTGTGTGCGTACGTGTACATGCACACATGCATGCAGACATAGAACCCAAGGTGCATAATATTTGGTACTTAAATCTTCTTAGAACTAAGCAAATCATCCTATGTAGTGTCTCTGGTGGTTTGAATGAGAACTGCCCCCCATAGGTTCTTGTACTGAACACTTGGTCTCTTGCTGCTGACACTGTTTGAGGTAATGGAACCGTTAGAAGGTGGGGCCTTGCTGGGGGAAGCACATCACTGGGAGAGTTCATAGCCTCGTCCTCTTCTGCTCCCGGCTGTGGAAGGAGATGTGAGCTCTCAGCTTCCTGTTCCTGCCTTATGCCTGCCACTTGCTGTCTTCCTCCCTGCCATGATGGACTCATCCTGAAGCCATAAACCAGAATAAATTCTCTCCCCAAAGTTGCTTTTACTCATAGTGTTTTTTTTTTATTTTTTGTCAGCATATTAAAATTTATTACTACCTGGTCTCCATCATCAAAATTTCAGATCTTGGTCTTTCCTTCTTGTACAGGGCCAAAAGAGACACATTGGCTCCTTTAACAACCTTAAAGCGGACTCCAGGAAAATCACCAACTGCATGACCTTTCCGACCAAATCCAGCGACCAGCACTTCATCGTTCTCAACGATGTTCAGGCAGCCGTCACCGGGCACAAGGGCTGTGCTTTTCTTGCCGTTCTTGATGAGCTGGACCTGACACACTTCCGAATTGGGTTGTTGAGCTTCAACCCCTACTTTTTCCAGCACGATTCCCTTGGCATGAGAAGCATCTCCAAATGGGTTGGCTTTGAGGGCTGCACCCAAGTGGGCTTTCTTGTACTGTTTATCATGCCACTTCTGGTGCCGTTGGTGGCTACGGCTACGGAGCATCCTGGCAAATACGCAGACCACGACACTTGCTCATGCAGCCGGTGCTGCAGACCCAAGAGAAAGCTTAGTCATGGTGTTTTATTACAGCAACAAGAAATAGCTAAGACGGTGTCCCTCTAGTATGTAGCTAGTTTTCTGCTTTATAATTAAAAATTTTACATTTATTGTGTATATGTGTATGCGCATGCATACTCGCACACATGAAGATCAAAGGGCAACTTGTGGGAGTCTGTTCTTTCTACCATGTGGATCCTGGAGATTGAACTCAGGTGTTCAGGCCTGGAAGCAAGCACCTTCACTTACTGAGACATCTTGCCAGCACTAAATCATTTTTTAAAATTACTGACATATAGCCAGGTGTAGTGGTGCATGTCTTTAATTCCAGCAATCGGGAGGCAGAGGCAGGCAGATCTCCATGAGTCCAAAGCCAGCCTGGTCTATATAGTGAGTTCCAGGCCAGCTGGGGCTACAGGGAGACTCTGTCTCAAAAAGACAAAAAAAAAAAAATTACTAACATACTGAATTTCTATCTGCCAGATTTTGTGTTTATTCTTTTTCTTTCTTTATAATTTTGTCCCTTCTTTGCAAAAACATTGATGGATCATTTTGGTTGTCAGTTTGACTTGACAGAATGGTATCTAGAAACTGGTATAGTTCTGTGTGTGTGTGTGTGTGTGTGTGTGTGTGTGTGTGTGTGTTGTGTTTCCAGAGAAGAGTGGTATATAGGTGGGTGGAGTAGAGAAGACAGATCCTGAACATGGCTGACCTCTAACAGGCAGAGACTGGATGGAGCAAAGAAATGGAAGTGGGAAGCTGGCACGTGCAGGCACTACTCGAGTGGATGTGGCTTTTGCAGTTACTGTCCCCTGCAGACAGCACATTCTCCAGCCTTTGCATACAGATCCCCATTATTGCTCTGTACAGGCTTCTGCCCTGCACTGTGGACCTCTGTCTTGTGTCTGAGGCTTTCAGCTTCTTGGATTGAGGCATTTCCAGTTCCCTGGCTCTTCAGCCTGCAGAAGGCTGCTGCAAGACCAGCCAGCTTCTGCGTGGAAGTCATTCAACAACTCTCTTCTAAGTATATTCTGTTACTCCCTTTGTCCTGCTTCTCTGGAGTGCTCTGACTAATACAAACTAAATATAGTAATGTAGAAGTCTATCTCTCACAGAAACAAATGCACAAAGTAGGCAACTTGGAGCTGCTCTGGGAGTGACACTCATCCAGGACCCAGTCCCTTGATGCTTCTCCGTTCTCAGGGCTTCTTGTATTTAAAACAGCTGCTTCACTCTGGGCATGGTGGCATCTAGGAGGCTGGTATAGGAGAGTCTAAGGTTCCAGCACTAACTCCCATTCCAAGATTTCTTCTGGCAAATTTCTCAGTGACATCCTTGCCTCAGAGTCTTACTAGTCATTTTTAGCATTATTCATTAATTCTATGGCAAGTCTGTAAACTACTGAAGTGATTTTGATTCTAAATAATTTGCCCCATGCATATTAAAGTACATGATTATATAAAGACACTGAGAGTCGGGGCTGGAGAGATGGCAACAGAGGACCCAGGTTTGATTCCCAGCATCCACATGGCGGCTACGAACTGTCCTGGAATCCAAAACCCTCTTCTGACTTCCACGGCATTGCATGACATGGGTGCACTCACATACATGCAGGCAATACAAACTACACATAAAATAATAATAAATAAAATATTTTAAAAAGAGACTGAGAGTGAGATAGTAAAGTCATAAAGATATCTAACAACTCTAACTTTCCAAAAGCTAGGCCAGGCGTTTGGGAGGCAGAGGCAGGCAGATCTCTGTGACTCTGAGGCCAGCCTGGTCTACATAGCGAGTTCCAGGCCAGATGGGGCTACAGGGAGACCCTGTCTCAAAAGACAAAAAAAAAAAACCCAAAAAACAAAAAACAAAACAACAACTTCCCAAAAGCTAAACGTCTTGGTTGAGGACAGACACAAATTAAGAGGTGGCCGTGTTACAAAACAGGATGTGAAATATGTTGTATACAATAAAAAATGAGGGTTGATGAGATGATTCAGCAGTTAAGAGCACTTGCTCTTCTTCCAGAGGACCTGACTTCAGTTCCTAGCACTCAAATTGGGGAGCCCACAGCTGCCTAAACCTCTAGCTCCAGGGGTTCCAACATCCTCTTCTGGCCTCTGCAGGCAACCAGCACACATGGCATACATTCATAGACACAAAAAAATACTTAAAAACCATTTTAAAAACCAGTAAAAAGAATGGAAATCTAGAGGAAAAAGATATCCCTGTGGGGGGCTGGAGAGATGGCTCAGAAATTAAGAGCACTGACTGCTCTTGCAGAGGACCTGGGTTCTGGTCCCAATACCCACATGGCAGCTAACACCTGTCCGAAACTCCAGTTCTAGGGGATCCAATACCCTCTTCTGACCTCCATGGACATTGCATGACATGGGTGTACTTACACACATGCAGGTACTATACTCATACACATAAAATAAAAGTAATTTAAAATATACCACTGTGCATGGTTACATAAGCTTCAACACGGAAAAGTTAATGTAATTTGGGAGGACCAAAATGGAACAGGAATAACCTAAGCAGACCTGCTACCTAAATGGCTTTCAGATGCATGGACACTGAAAAGGATTGTGTTGGTGCCAGGTGCCAGATCAGGGGAAGCCTCAGTACTGAGGCAGGAGTTAGCTCCACATAGGAAGTAGGGGCAGGGCCCATGGTGATCATGAGTTAGTCAAGTAACACGAAAACCAAAAGTGACCACAACATGACCACTCTCCTGACTAGACAAGTTAACACATTGCAGCTCTCCAGTTTCGCAGATCGAGCATCAGTAGGCCATGTAGATGCCTCATGGTTCGCCCTGGACAGACCAGAAATAACCAATCTCAAAAAACATTACCTCAGTCTCCATCCAATTCCTGCCATAAGACCCATTAAACAGCACTCTGCAGGTGCGCAGCTGATTCCTCTTAGAGACCTCTACTCTCAGGAGCCGTTCTCACTTTTGCTTACTAAATCGAAGCTCCTTCTGCTCGTGCCCTCTTCCTGTTTTCTCACTTTTCTTGGGGCTAAGACAATGAACCAAGAGCCAGTGGCTGCACCTAGCTCCTTGAAGCTCACCAAGAGCTGAGGCAAACTCCACTGTCTCAAGGAATTGACAGCAGTACCACTTTTTTTTTTTTTTTTTTTTTTGGTCTTTTTGAGACAGAGTCTCCCTATAGCCCCAGCTGTCCTGGAACTCGCTATGTAGACCAGACTGGCCTTGAACTCACAGAGATCCGCCTGCCTCTGCCTCCCAAGTGCTGGGATTCAAGGTGTGCGCCACCATGCCCAACTAGCAGTACCACTTTTAAAGGCAAGAAAAGTCAGATGGCAAACACAGTTTAGAGATAAATTAATTCATCCTGTTAAGACCTGTAAATGGGCAGGAAACTCAGAGTGATGAAATGGACATGTTAGCAAAAATACAGAGACTGGGATTTCAAATAAATGTCAGTGTCAGAGCTACAGATGTGGGGTGCTGATCTTAAATAGCTAGGGGTGCTAATCAAGCTATTCTTCTCTCAAGGAAAGAACAAAACTTAAGAACTGAACTCCAGAGAATGCTGACAGGGAACAGGTGGGAAGGTGAATTATCAGGAGCAGAAAGGAGGTGAGAAGAGATGACGTGTGACAAGGATAGGAGTGTTCCCAGAAAGAGGATGACTCAGTGTCAAATGTGACACAGAAACCAGAAAAAAATGACTTGAAGAAAGTCATTGAGTGGAAGGAACACTGGTAACAACTGGAGCCCATGCAGAGCAGGGCTTCATCACTGTGTGAAACAGGAGCCAGACTCAATCATTGAATGGCGTTAAGAGGCAGCAGGGACTCTGTGTCCTCTCAACTATGTCCTCCACTTCTTGCTGAAAGGAAGAGACTGCCACATCTCGCAGCAGCATGCCAACCGCACCCTTTCTGCTCGTTAACTCCATGTGGTCAAAGCACTGTAGCTGGGACATGTGCCTCACGCCTATTCCACAGACTCTAAAACGCGACATACTTCCTTGAAAGAGATGGTGGCCAGAGACCCAAGTAGCAGCAATCTTGGGAGCAGAGCCATATCTGTTGGAAACTCATGCAACACCCCCCCCACACACTCTTTCCAAGGTTATGAAAGCAGCCATAATGATTTTTCATTTGAAATGTGAAATTCTCTACAGAAGAGAGCTCCCATTTAAAAGCTTCAACTAGTGCTGGACAGAAGGCTCAGTGGTTAAGAGCACATATTGCTCTTTCAGATGACCTAGGTTTAGTCCCCAGCACCCACATAGCAGCTAACACCCATCCTTAATTCCAGTTCCAGGGGATCCAACACCCTCTTCTGTCCTCCACAGCCACTAGGCACCCACATGGTGTACTTACATACACATAGGCAAAACACACATAAAATAAAAATAAGGTGGGTGTGGTGGCTTACACCTTTAATCCCAGCACTTGGGAGGCAAAGACAGGTGGATCTCTTCGAGTTCAAGGCTAGCCTGGTCTGCATAGTGAGCTCCAGGCCTCCTGAGGCTACAGGGAGACCCTGTCTCAGAAAGACCAAAAAAAAAAAAAAAAAAAAAAAAAAAAAAAAAAGAAAGAAAAGAGAGAGAGATTGCTCATCATTAAGAACACTTGCTGCTCTTCCAGAGGACCCAGGTTCTATTCCCAGCATTCACATGGCAGCTGACAACTGCCCTTCACTCCAGTTCCAGGGGATCTGACACCCTCTTCTGGTCTCTGCAGGGCACTGCATGCACATGGGCCACTTACATACATACAGGCAAAACACTCGTACACATAAAATAAAACTAATAAATAAGATGTTTTTTAAAAAAGCTTCAACCTCTATAAAACCTGGATCTCCCTAAATTAACTGGCAATCCTTTCAAGCACAGCCATATTTGTAATATCAGCTCAAAAACTCCATGAGTACACAAAATATCCAATGTAATCTCAAAGGAGAAAAACTGGGAATTGCTGGTCCTTTAAAAAGGATTTTCTTTTATTTTTAATTATGTGTATGTGTGGGGGCGGTATATACATGAAAGGGCAGGTGCCAGTGGAGGTCAGAAGTGCCAGGTCCTCTGAGAGAGCAGCCAGTGCTCTTAACTGCCGAGCCTTCTCTTCAGCACAGAACTTTTGGTGTTGATGTGACTTTTCCCAGGATGGAAAATAACTACAGCACTAGTATATCCCTCTGAGATGAGGTCTACTGGGTCTCAGGATTAACTTTCTTCCCAATCATAGTAGGGGACACATATATAATTACCTTTTAGAACTCTAAATGCATCTGGGCATGGTGCATAGATAGCCCTGCATTCTCAAGCATGTGGGAGAGTGAGGCAGAAAGATTGTGAATTGGAGGCCAGTCTGGACTACACAGTGAGCTAGACGCCACCCTGAGTTACAGAGTGAGACCCTGAGAAAGAAAAAGCAAACTACTGGTTGGTTAACCAAACAAACAAAATCTCTCTAAATTCCATGTTTATTCTGATATTTAATGGAACATTATACATGCAGAGCGGACAGTGGCTATGTCTATCACATGTGTCTGCTTCCTGTCTAAATAAAGGAAGACCAATGATCCCAGACGATGTGGCACAGAGCAGCGAGCACTTCTAGACTTCATTCACAAAGGAGCCACATCAGGACACCTGAAAACCTGGACACTAGAACTAAAAATCACAATCTTCACTCTTGAAGGACATTCTACAGGCCCTATAAATCTTTGTACTCAGTCAGTACAAACCCATGCCCTGTGCCTTATCTCCGAAGTTCTCAGAGTATCTTTAAGAGAAAAACTATCCTTTTAAATTTTTTATGCATTTATTTTAGTGTGTGTGTGTGTGTGTGTGTGTGTGTGTGTGTGTGAGTGTGTGTAAGCAGGCACACACATGCCACAGAGTGCATGTGAAAGTCAGAGGACAACTGCTGGGTACCAGCTCTCTCCTTTTACCTTGAGGATTCAGGGACTGGGCTCAGGGTGTCTAGCCTGCACAGAAACATCTCTACTTGTGCACTGTCTCACTGATCCTCCTTTTTAAAAAAAATGTGTGTGTGTGTGTGTGTGTGTGTGTGTGTGTGTGTAAATAGGCCACTTTTGCCCCTCTTCCAACTGGAAATACTAAGGTAACAAAACAGCATACACACACACCCACATGCTGGTGTGTTTGCCATCTCTCTAGCCCCTCAATAAAAATTTCAAGTGAGCTCTCAGCCTTAGCACCACCTTTCTTGAAATTCCTGCACCATGAGAGCGAGGCAGAGGAGGAAACGACTGCACAGGCTGAAGCACAAGAGAAGAAAGATGAGGCAGAGGCCCAAGGACGCAAAACTGTGCACCACGGATGCCGCAGGGGCAGAAGGAAGGGATGCCGGGATGGTGGTACAGACTATCAGGCGGAGGGCTACTGTTGATAATTCATCTGTCAGTCTAGAACTTCAACCAACTGCCAAGACCACCTGAGAGACGGCCCTGCCTACAACCCAAACAATCCCTGTTGGGCCTCTGCCCTGGGACCGTGGCATTCTGGACTATTCTGTTCTCATTGTTACCAAGTATAACCGTGTACAGCAAATCATCTCTTCTACTGTCTCAGCTGAAGAAGAAGAAAAAAGGGGGTGGGGAGCGGAATGGAAGGATCCCCAGGATTTCAGGAAACAGTTTCAGGGAATATCCTCATCCTGCAAGCTACATGGCCTCTTTGGAGAGGAGAGAAAATGGAAAGGAAATGAAGCGGAACAACAGCCCAAAGACTACTGATGGCAAAATTATCCCATAAGAAATCTTGTTTTTCATGAGGCATCAGATGCTTTTAACATCATAATAACATTGTTCAATGTAATAATTAGTAACCACAAAGATATGACTCAAGGGAGACACCCAAGTGCAAATAAATGTAGCCTGAACCATGTCTAAGTCATTCCAGGCTTGGTTTGAAACATCTATGCATCTGCCTGATCACTCATCTGAGGGACTTGAGTTGTTTGGTTTTTTTTTTTTTAAGTCAGGGTCTCTGGACTTGCTGTGTAGACCAGGCTGGCCTGAATTTTACAGAGATTCACCTGCCTCTACCTTCTTGAGTGCTGGGATTAAAGGTGTGCGCTACCATGCCCGGCTGAGCTTGCATTTTTATAACAGCTTTCCCTTAGAGGATTTTGAGTAAATCCGACTAGTTTTCTAGTTATATTAGTAACCCATCTTCATGACCTCGCTCAGTTCAATAGGGAACTAAATGCCCTGTCCTCTCTCAGACCAGGGCAAGAGATTGGCTCTGGTGTCCCGGCAATACTGGACCTTGAGCTCCCTCTGCAGGACACTGGTCTATCTGAAGGAGAGTCCTCAAGGAGAACTTCAGAAGTACGCTACTGTCTCAGCTGAGTGGGGCACGGACAGTCTAACAGCTACTAAGGAGGCACCTGGTACAATCTATTCACTGAGATGTGGAAAACAAAATTAATACCACCGCACTGCATTAAAGCACAGTAGCATGTGCCTGAAGCACAAGCTACACAGGAGGGTGAGTCAGGAAGACTGCTCAAGCTCAGGTGTTCAAGGCCAGCCTGTGCTACACAGTGACTCTATCTCAAAGAAACAAAACCACACAAACAACAAAAAGCATACTAACTTGCTACAGAGGACATATTCTACCCCATCATAAAATTATTCTATATTTCAGTCTTTTTCTTTTTCTTTTTTTTTTTAAATTTTGTGTGTATGTGTGTATTGCCTGCCTTATGTATTTAAGTAAACCCATGTTTTACAATACCCAAGGAGGTCAGAACAGGGTGTCAGACCCCTTGGAACTGGAGTTAGAAATGGTTATGAACAAAACAGTGAATCCCTCACCGAGTTACAGCTTAGTAAGCAAGATAAATAAGATATGCAGCTTATCAGACAAAAAAATGGTAAATGAAAAATAAAATAGGAAATGGGACTAGGGGTGGGGAAGTTAGAAGTAGGTGACAGGAGGTCTATATTGAAGTAAAAACTCCTTAAGAGGCTTTCTTGCATAACTAGATCAGATGTAAGGACATCCTGCAGTCACATGGGGAAGATTTCTTTTAAAAAAAATATTAGCCGGGCATGGTGGTGGAGAGAGGATGGAGGGAAAGAAGACTGCCAGCAAACACATTTAGTAAGGATACAAGATCAGTATAGAAAAACAAACTATATCTCTGTATATTAACACACAATTAAGACACAATGCCATTTATAGAAGCATCAAAAATAAGATATACAAGAATTAATTTAATCTATGTTGTATAAGATTGCTACACCAAAATTATAAAATACGGCTAAAATAAATTTAAAAATCTAAACAACTTGCTGGGCGTGGTAGCACACGCCTTTAATCCCAGCACTCGAGAGGTAAAAGCAGGTGGATCTCTGTGAGTTCAAGGCCAGCCTGGTCTACATAGTGAGTTCCAGGACAGCTGGGGCTACAGGGAGACCCTGTCTCAAAAAGGCCGAAAAAAAAAAAAAATCTAAACAACTTATATCGTGCTTGTGGACCGGATAACTCAATATTATTAAGATAGCTATTCTCTTCAAACTGATACAGAGATTTAACCCAATCTACTCAAAATCCTAGGAGGCATTTTTGTAGAAATTTTGTGATTAAAAAAATGACAATCTTTGCTATTGATAGTTGTGATAAATATGTAAGTGCAACAGACAATGGACTGACATACTGTTGACCCCACAAGAAGCAGCTCTTAATTTCCACTAAAACAGGGAATCCGTTAGAAAGGTGTATTATGTATAATAACTCCAGCCATTAATTCTAATCAAAACTTTTCTTTCTTCCTGTTTGTGGTTTGGTTTTATTGTTTTTGTGTTTGAGAGAAGGTCTCATGTATGCCACCATTGCTGGTTTACGCTGTGCTGGGGACTGAACTTAAGGCTTTGTACATAGTAGGTAAGTACTCTTCCAACTGAGCTACAGCCCCAGCCCTTAAAACTTTCCTAAGATGAAAACATATTACATGTTGTAGTAATGAAGTTATATTTTCCTTTCCTTTACATGTTTATTTAGTAAATGGAATTAGACAGAAGGCTGGTAATAAACCAAGCAAGACAATTTTATTAATTTTTGGAGAGTAGAAAAATCTAGAATTTTGGTAGTCCTCTGGTTTAAATAAGCCCTTCAAAAGTTCACACGTGTATGGTGGCACACAGCTCAATTTCCAGGACTCGGGAGACTGAGGCAGGAGGAATGCCACAAATTTGAGGCTAGCATGGGCTACATATAGAGTACTAGACCAGCCAGGGCTATCTAACAAGACCCTGTCTCAAAAGAAAAACAGAAGAAGTTCACATTATAGTCCAGTGGTAGAGAGCTTGCCTAGCACATGTGAGGTCCTAAATTCATTTCCCAGTACTACAAAAAAAAAAAAAGACACATTGGAAACTTAATCTCCAAACTAGTATGTTAATGGTATTAGGGGGCTGGAGACTTCAGATGATAATTATGATTGGATGAGGTTATAAGTGGGGCAGCTCCATCGTGACATTAGTGGCTTTATAAGAAAAGGGAGCTTGCTCAGTCTGCCCATGTGATGCTCCCCAAGTGATGCTGCAGCAAGATGGCTCTCCAGCACTGAGCAGATGAAGGTTCTAAGCTTCCTAATCTCCAGAACTGTGGGCTAAGAGAAACTATTTCTTTTTAAATTATTTTGTTTCTTTTTTGTTTTGTGTTTTTGAGATAGGGCTCTCCTACAGCCCTAGTGGGCCTGGAATTACATAGACCAGGCTGGCCTCCATCTCACTGCCTCCCAATGCTGAGATCAAAGGCATGTGCCACCCCGCCCAGACCTCTATTTTTTATTTTAATGAGTCACCCAATCTATATTAACAACAGAAAACTACCCAAGATAGATGGTTACCTTTTCTAGGCTGTACATACTTTCTTAGGAAATAAAAAAAGGCCACTACCAGACCTAGAAAACTAGAAGATGCAGGCAATGGCTTAAATAAAGAAATTTACCATTTGAACACCATTTTTAGATGTTTTGTAAGTGGTATAAATGCTTTACTGCTGACCAATGGAACATATTTTTCATGTGATAGAATGAATAGTTATTACAACAATAGATGAGATAGTTCATTAAGAATTCACTTGGGAGGCTGGAGAGGTGGCTCAGCGGTTAAGAGCACTGACTGCTCTTGCAGAGGACCCGGGGTTCAATTCCCAGCACCCACATGGCGGCTACGAACTGTCCTTAACTCCAGTTCCAGAGGAATCTGAAGCCCTCTTCTGACTTCCAAGGCATTTGACGACATGAGTGCACTCACATACATGCAGGCAATATACTCATACACATAAAATGAAAATAAATAAAAATAATTTTTAAAAAAAAGAATTCCCTTGAGAGGAGGAATGTGGTGGTGTGGCATATGCCTTTAATCCCAGTACTCAGTAAGAGAGGTAGGTGAATCTCTGTGGTATTGAGGCCAGCCTCGTCTATGTAGCGAGTTCCAGGCCAGCCAGGGCTACAGGGGGACCCTGTCTCAAAAACAGAACAAAACAAACAGAAGGAATACACTTGAGGAGACCTGCATTTTCTAGGGTAGGGCTGAGATCGGTGCCGGCAATGCACACCACGTGACAGTGTCACCCACTCGGTAGTCATAGCAAACAAGGAAGCAAGCAGAGGGATAAGTTTATAACTCCGAATCAGAGCGTCACAACGACACAGTTTTTAGAAGAGGAGAACAAAACCAAAAGCTGTTTGACGCTGATGCAGACTGAACGGACAGCTATCTTGACAATGACTTATGCTACATTTCTACTGTACAGAAATAAAAGGGGAAGAGTTGTAGGTTTGTATTTGTAAGACTACATAAAAGAAAAAACACTATCAGGAAAAGAAAAATCTGTTCCTCTTCAAATTCTTCCCCGCACAATCGCCATCTCCACCCTAAAATTAGAAACCAAGCGTTAAGAACCAGGGATGAGACTGTAAATCTCTGCTGTCAAAACCTTGACTTAGTAACACTAATGTGATCTACTGAATCGTAAATATGCTGGTCAAGCCAAAGGATTTGCTTCAGTTTTTGGTTCAATTCCCACCCTTTAAACAACCCACAGGACAGGTTCGATGCTGCACCAGGATGTTCAGTATGGAATCCAGCAGTCTTCCTGCTTATCTTCTTAGCTCAGAAATAGTTGGTGCTCCCAGACACTGGAATCTCTCTATATTACCTTCTTAGAAACTTTTCCTTCTGTAACTATGAAGCTCTGCACCAAACCTAAGAATGCACACTACGCAAACATGCCTCAAGCAACAGAGGATGAAATAAAATTCTATCACTTGTAGGATGTAGTTCTGTTAGGATGTCACAATTAGGCAGTTTATAAATTCAAGTTCAAATTCAGGAAATATGAATAAATACTATATAAAAACAAATATAAAATATAAGTGAATATACACACAATATCACAGGAATTTTGATACATCAGCAGAGTTCTCTAGCCAGCACTTTTGTATATGTAACCTTAATAAAAAGGACTTTTTAACCACACAATGATTCTGGGATTCCCTGAAATTACAGCTGCTATTCTACATCTAACAGGTTTTTCCTCCTTCCAGTGCGTGTATTTCCTGTATTCTAAAAAGTAAATAGAAACAAGAGCTCAACTGAGGGTGAGTCACAGGCCAAGGGAACAGGCAGAGAAAAGGTACCTGTACTTTGCACCCTGAGGTTGTTTCATAAGGCACAGAGACTCAGCAAAGTATCCCTCATCATCAAGTAGAACTAAAGTGGCCTTTGTGTGGGCTCTTTCTCTCTTACCTAAAGCACTCATTAACAGTCATTTGGGGTTTCTCTCTGGCCACAGAGACCCTTTGTGGGTACCCGCATTATGTTAATATGGCTTCCAAAAGAGTTTAAATGTACATTTAGAAAATACTTGAATTTGATTAAATAATTTTAAAAACAAGTCAACAAAAGGGCCCAAAATAAGCTGGCCATGGTGGCACACCTGGGAGGAAGAGGCAGGCAGATCTCTCTGTGTTCAAAGCCAGCTTGGTCTACATAGTGAGTTCCAGGCCACTACGGGCTACAGGGAGACAAAAAAAAAAAAAAAATCCCCCAAATAAAGCACATAAGTTGCTATTCCCTATCTTAGGGATTTTGTTTTGTGGGATGCTAAGGGCCAAACCCATGCTGGGTGAGCATTCTACCACTGAGCTATATTCCTGAACTCTATCTATCCTGTGTTTTGAAAAGCCTATCCTAGCTCTCATCAACGAAGCTGAAAGCTCCCTCTGCAACAGAGGCCAAAGAACACAAAAGGCCACAAATGGCCAAAGCACAGAGATTAAGAGTCTGCAGAGTGTGGGTCCCTGGACAGGACTTCTATATTAAACTTCACCCACCCAGGGCTCAGGGACCATTGCACAAGATGGGGGCAGAAAGATGGTAAGAGCCAGGGAGGAGGTGCATGACCATATGGAACCAGAGTCTGTAAGCCTCCTGAGACCTTGCTCATACAAACCTATAAGCAATGGTGTCGACATAAGACCCATGAAAATTCAAGCAGACAAAAACCCAGCATAGAACTGGGGAAATGGGCAGCAGGCCTCAATCTTAGCCAAAGAATTATTGGCAGCTGATTGCTGATAGGTGAGGGAGAGTTGATCTTCTTTAAGGGAGAGATTCTAGATACCTGACTAGACCCCAGTGGATGAACATGCACTGAGGAAAGTCTGGGTACACTAACTTGACTCTATAGGCCTTAATATAACAGAATGCATGAAATCCAGTTGGGGCCAGTTATGGCAGTGGTCTGGATGGGAGAGGGGGGTATAAAGATGAGTAAGATGTTTTATATGAAATGTACAAAAATTCATTAAAAAAATACTTAAAATTTTTTTTAATTGCCAGTGTGGTGGCACACACCTTTAGTCCCAGCACTCAGGAGGCAGAGGCAGGAAGATCTCTGTAAGTTCGAGGCCAGCCTGGTCTACATGGCGAGTTCCAGGTCAGCTGGGGCTACAGGGAGATCCTGTCTCAAAAAGACCAAAAA
>NW_008328699.1:356886-362035 GCF_000622305.1 Nannospalax galili
TAAAAAAAGAAAAGTCTGTTCTATTCTCTCATACCCTAAAATAAGTTACAGATTGGAAATTTAGGAAATTAATCTTTGTTTTTTCTTTTGACAAAAATGTGGTTTCATCTTGGGAAATTAATCTTTTTTACATTTCCTCTATGTGTGTGTGCGTGTGTGTGTGTACCACTGTGTGTGTACCACTGTGTGTACTAATGTGTGTGTACCAATGTGTGTGTACCACTGTGTGTGTGTACCAATGTGTGTGTGTGTACCAATGTGTACATGTGGAGATAAGAGGAAACCTTTTGAGAGTTGGTTCTTCTTCTATGTGGGTTCTGCCGGTGCCTAGAAATGTTCTTAATTCTGACATGAACTTACTGAAAGTGTCTGGACTAGCCTTATCTCTGGTTTCTACCACCCATTAGAACTGCTTTTGAATGGCAGGCCAAACAAACTACAACGACACTGACCAGTTCTAAGTGATAACTGCAACTACTTTCAAGGTCACTTCTTTTTTGGTCTTTTTGAGACAGGGTCTCCCTGTAGCCCCAGCTGGCCTGGAACTCACTATGTAGACCTTGAACTCACAGAAATCTGCCTGCCTCTGCCTCCTGAGTGCTGAGATTGAGATTAAAGGCGTGCACCACCATGCCTGGCTTAAATGTCACTCTTTTATCAAGGTCACTGTCTCAGAAATTCTACATTTCCTGAGCATCCTATTTATTCAATTACCGTAAAAATGAGAGACCCACCTTGAGATTTCCTTTTTCCTGCCTTTGTATTTAGTGTTGGTCTCTGGGGCCTCCCACGGCACAGCAGGATGAAACCTGTTCCATTACTCTTCTTAAACCCAGGAGCCCTAACTCACTCAGTCACTCAGAAATATCTACAAATGTGCTGTTCAGGCTGCCAGGACTTAAGGGCATGAGCCTGAAGGACCTTGCCACTTTTATATTTAACTAAAAGATGGCCATTAATGGCTCTCTTGTTCAATAAAAGTTCTGCTCTGCAAAGCAGACTGTGAAGTACTAAGAAGCCATAGGACCGTGAAAACTAAGGCATAGCTCTAAATGGCACAGCCCAAATGCCCTCTTACACAGTTTCAGAAAATTATTTATACCTGTATATATATTTTTCTGAGACAAAGTTTCATGTAGCCCAGGATGGCCTCAAACTTATTGAAGCTGGCCTTGAAGTTCAGTCCTGCTTCCACCTCCCAGGTGTTGGGAGCACAGAGCTCTACAACACCACACCCAGTTTACATGGAGTTAGGGCCTTGTGCATGTGGCCAGCACTCTCCTAATTGAGCTATACAGCCAGCCCTCTATATTTTTAATTCAAATTTCTTTAATGAAGTGTGAGTGATTTTATCATAAGATGTAGTCAATTTCATTTTTTAATGGAGATAATGAAATTGATAAATCATACACAGAAATGACCTCACAAAGGAAGTAAACAAGGCCACATACTCAGTGAGTACCCAGCTCAGACTCCTTCACCTGAGAGTAGCACTTTTTGAGGTATTCGTGTGGATGTTCAAGACTTCAAGACTTCCAAAGAAAACTGAAGAATCTCTCTGTGGCAGAGGCTGGGGAGATTTTAGTAAGATGATCTGACAGCTGGCTAACAGCAAATACTTGTGCAAACAGGACCACAGGTAGAGAGCGTACAGATGGGAGTAGATCAAAGAGAAGGAAAAGAGAAGAAGCCAAAGGCGTGTGCATTCACGCCATGCTCAGGACACCAGGTCCTCAGAGTGTCACCCATCTTCACTGGCGTGGGCGACCTACCCAACATTTGATGATCAATATCAACAGCTACTGCTTTCCCTGGTGCTACGCATTCTAATCATTCAGAATTCAAAGAAGATCTGGCATTTTACTACCCCAAACTAACATTTAGAAACTTAGAGAAGTGGGTCATATTATAAAACATAGGCCTGTTTCTGGAGTTCAAAGATCATAAAATTTTGGATTTTTATAGTTTTCCTGCAGTAACTAAATATACATAGTAAAGAGTATTTTTTAAGAGCTTGCCTCTTGTTTTTCTTGATTTTGGTCCACACTGAGTAAAGCTGGTATTTTAGATGAATCTGCTTTGTTTGACTCTCTCTTCAGTACTTTTATCTGTTTAACTTTTGTGAAGATATAAGAAACAATGGAAATTTGTTAGTCTTACCTTGAAATTTTATTTTCCTTTTCAAGAATTTCAAATGGAAACTGAGACCTTAAACTCATTTTCTTAGTTTACTGAAAAGGAACTGAGTCATGAGTTGTAATAGTAAAATACAGTACGTTTATTTTATAATTTATTTAAAACGGCATTTGATTTCTTTTCATCCTGACATTGATCACTCTTGAGTTGCACACACTACATTCTGCTATTTCATCACATTTTCACAAGATGTCACTGTTTTCCAAGGAAAGATAACATTTACTTACAGCAATAAATGACCTTCATTTTAAAATAAATATTTTTAAACTTTTTGTTACTTTACTTTTACAGTTTGTAGGAGTGGTGAATTGGTTCTCTCTTTCCACCGTGTGGGTCCCATTATAAAACAGGCTATCAGACTTGGCACCAAGTGCCTTTACCTGCTGGGCCATCTCACTAGGTGTTAAGATAAATCCTTTTTTTGTCTTTTTGAGACAGGGTCTCTCTATATCCCCAGCAGGCCTGGAATTCAGACTGACCTTGAACTTAGAGAGATAAATCTTAAATTTAGGGTGAAGATACAATTTAGGGGCTAAAGAATGGTTCAGATCTGATGCGCTCTTCTGCCCTCTGTGGGCATTGTGTGCACAGGTGCACTTACATGCATGCAGGCAAAACACATAAAAACATAAAAATAAAAAAACAAATGCAACATGAACTTCTTAAAGATAAATGGCTTATGGTTTATACTGCTTGGCAACTTTGAGTACAGAGGACTAGCTCATATGGCTGAAATGTAGAGGGGCCACTATGCTGCATTCCACAGGCACCTCACAAGAGGGGTGCGATGTCCATCACTAACATTCTGCTAGGTGACCCAACAGCTCCAGGGATAGCTACACAGAATCACAACCCACAAAACTAACTACTGCAAAACGGGCATAATGTGCACATGAATGCAGTGCAGGCATCATTCTCATCTCACTCTATACTTTAAAAACACTACAATGAATCTTCTTTTTATTTTTTTAAACTTTGATTCTTTATTATTTTTATTTTATGTGTATGAGTGTATTGCCTGCATGTATGTAAGTGGTGTCATGCAGTGCCTGAGGAGGACAGACAAGAGTATCAAATTTCCCTGGAACTGGAGTTACAGATGGTTATTAGCCACCTTGTGGGTGCTGAGACTCAAACCCTCGTCTTCTGCAAGAACCAGTCAGTGCTCTTAACTGCAGAGCCATCTCTCCAGTCCCTGAATTCTATTTTTTTATTTTATGTGTATAAGTGTATTGTCTCCATGTGTAAAAGTGTGCCACTGTCATGCAATGCTCGTGGAGGTCAGAGAAAGGCGTCAGGTTCCCTGAAACTGGAGTTACGATGGTTGTTAGCCACCATGTGGGTTCTAGAAATTAAACCTGGGTCCTCTACAAGAGCTTAGCCATCTCTTCAGCCCCATGAATTTTATTTTTAAAATGTATTTCAAGGTACTTCAAAAGCAAGGTTAAAATCACAGAATGTACCAGGCGTGGTGACGCACACGTTTGATCCTAGCACTTGGGAGGTAGAGGCAGGAAGTTCCAGGCCAGCCTGGTCTATATAGTGAGTTCCAGGTCAGCTGGGGTTACAGGGAGACCCTGTCTCGAAAAGACCAAAAAAAACCATAGCATGCAATAAAATGGTATTAATATAAATAGATAAATGTGTTAAAGATAAATTTTTAATTTGTAATCTTAATCTCCCAAGCTTTCAGATCCCAGAGCATCAACTGCTCTTGCAGAAGACCCAGGTTCGATTCTCAGAACCCACAAGGTGGCTAAGAACCCTTCTTAAGTCCATTCCAGGGGAATCTGACACCTTCTTCTGACCTCTTTGGAATTGCATGACACGTGTGCACTTATACACATGCAGGCAATACACGCAAACACATTAAAAAAAATAAGATTGTGTGTGTGTGTGTGTGTGTCTTTTTTGAGACAGGGTCTCCGTGTAGCACCAGCTGGCCTGGAACTCACTATGTAGACCAGGCTGGCCTCGAACTCACAAAGATCCACCTGCCTCTGCCTCCCAAGTGCTGGGATTAAAGGTGAGCGCCACCACGCCCAGCTAGAAAATGTTTTTTTAAAGAACTATCTCCAGGGTTGAGGATTTGGCTCAGTGGTAGAGCACTTGCCTAGCAAGTGCAAGGCCCTGGGTTCGGTCCTCAGCTCCGGAAAAAAATAAAAGACAAAAAAAAGAACTATCTCCATGAAGTCTAACCCTTTAACTACAGAGAGAGAAAAAATCTTATCAGTGCAATTTACCTTTTTTAAGCAATTTACTTTCTACCTAAATCATACAATAAAATGTGAGCCACACTACAAAGCAGGTTTCTCAGCTGCATCACTGCACAGACTGAGGGCCGTGCACAGAACGCATACCTTCCATCCCTTTCATCTCCTTTGCTTGCACTGTGAAAGGCAGCTCAGGGAAGTGGAACTCTTTCCTGTCACATCTGGAAAAATTCAGCTTCCTTTTGTTCCCACTTGCCATTTGGTCACTTGGCCCTGTCTGCTCATTAAATACGCCTTTCTCCATTTGGCTCTAAACAAACAAGTGCTTGAAGTTAGCTTGAAGAAACTCAACTTCGTGAATGACAAATGTAGAGCTCTGAGGCATCTGGATGACGGAAAGCAGTTACAGCAACGATCATAATTAAGTACACCAGATCTGGGTGTGTTACAAGCCTGTAATCCCCTCACTGGAGAGGCAAAGGGCAAGAGGATCTTAAATTCAAGGGAAAGCCTAATTACCAGGGAGACCCTGTTTCAAAGAAAACAAAAACATACAAACCAAAATAAGATGCCATTAAACTGAGCCAGGTAGCTGGGTGTGGTGGTGCATGCCTTGGGAGGCAAAGGCAGGCAGATCTCTTGTGAGTTTGAAGCTAGCCTGGCCTATATAGTGTGTTTCAGGACAGCTGGGGCTATATGGAGAACTTATCTCAAAAATTCTTTTTTTTTTTTTTTTTTTT
>NW_008328699.1:362379-374653 GCF_000622305.1 Nannospalax galili
TGGTGTGAGCTGTTATCGTTGTTTAGGGCAGCTGGGTCTATATGTAGAAATTTTTTTAAAAAATTTTTTTTTTTTTTTTTTTTTTGGTCTTTTTGAGACAGGGTCTCCCTGTAGCCCCAGCTGTCCTGGAACTCACTATGTAGACCAGGCTGGCCTTGAGATCACAGAGATCCAGAGTGCTGGGATTAAAGGCATGTGCCACCACGCCTGGCATAAATTCTATTTATTTTTATGTGTATGAATGCTTTCCCTGCATGTATGTACAATACGTGTAGCACATAGAGTACCCACAGAGGCCAAAAGAAGGCATTGGATCTCCTGGATCTGGAGTTATAGACAGTTGTTACTATGTGGGTACTGGGAATTAAACCTGGGAGTGCTGGGATTAAAGGCATGTGCCACCACGCCTGGCATAAATTCTATTTATTTTTATGTGTATGAATGCTTTCCCTGCATGTATGTACAATACGTGTAGCACATAGAGTACCCACAGAGGCCAAAAGAAGGCATTGGATCTCCTGGATCTGGAGTTATAGACAGTTGTTACTATGTGGGTACTGGGAATTAAACCTGGGTCCTCTGGAAAAATAGCAAGGGCCCTTAACCGTTGACTCATCTCTCCAGTCCTTAACTTTTTTTTTTTTTTTTGAGACAGCATCTCCCTGTAGTCACAGCTGGCCTGGATTCACTATGGAGACCAGGCCTTGAACTCACAGAGTTCAGAGCCTGCCTCTGCCTCCCTCCCAAGTGCTGGGATTAAAGGCGTGAGCCATCACACCCAGCTTGTTTTGGTTAATTTTATCAATAACTTACTTTTTTATTTATAAAATGTTATGTTTTATGGACCCCAGGGAGTCCTGACAGAAAGCACTGTATGTACATCCAACATCTGGAGAGTCTATTCTCACTCAGGAAGGAGAGCTGGAGAAGCAACTCAGTGCTAGCACACATGTTCAGTGTGTGTAAAGTTTTAGATCCATCTCCAGCACACAGAGCTGGGAGGAGAGAAGGGAGGGAGGGGGAGGGAAGGAAGGAGAAAGGAAAGGAGGGAGGGAGAAAAGAGGGAGGAGCGAATTTTTTTTAATTGTGGGAGCCTGAGACAAAAAGGGAAAAGGGTATATACACACCACATAGGTGTGGAAGCCAGAAGTCAACATTGGGAATCTTTCTTGGTATCTCTTGACCTTGGTTTTTGAGACAGGGTCTCTCAGTGGAGTTTAGTGATGTGGCTAGACTGGCTGGCCAGCAAAGCTCCAAGGATCCTCCTCAGCGTAGGATTACAGGCATGTACTACCTTGTCTGGCTTTTTACATGGGTGCTATGGGTCTGAACTCAGATCCTTGTGCTTACACAGCTAGCACTTTACTGAGTCATCTCCCCAGTCCCCAAGAGGCTGAATTTTAATGGTTAGCATCACCTTACTTGAATGGGACTTGTGTCTTCTTGCCTATTAGACAAGGTTTGTCCAATAGATTGTGAAGAAGTGTGTCTCTTTTTAGCTCTTTCAGTTAACCTATTAATTCAAAAATAAACAAGAAATCATTGGTACTCTCCAGAAGTAGCTTTAAGAACAAACAAGTTATAATAGATAGGCCTGATTGTGCACACCTATCACCTTGACACTCCAGAGGCCAAGTCAGGATTTTTAGGTTGAGACCAGATTCTGGCTCAGAAAAACAAAACAAAACAGCAGAATAAACAAGTTATACCTGGAAGTCTATTGTTAGAACACTGAGTACCGAAAAGCAAGTGTCAATTCTTAAGTTCTACATGCTCTAAGGACAGAAGTGAGAACAGGCAGAGAACAATAAAGAACTGATGTAAGGTCAGCGGGCTGTGACAGTCATACCATGCAGTCAGTCGTGGTCTGCTTGCTGCCTTGTGTCTGTTCTGAGCTTGGATCACTTACCCTCTGGATTCCTCAATTTAGGGATTGTGCTCCGAGACTGGCTTACAATCATGGTTACTGGTAGCTTGGTTTTGGGGTCACCTTGAGAACACTTGGGTTCTCAGTCTATGGCCTACGGTAACTCTGGACTTAAACAGAGATGTCCAACTATCCACCGCTGCAGACCATCATCCTCACAATCTGTAGCCTAAACCAACCAGTCTGTCAGAATCCAGCTGGACCTTGTTCCCCTTGTTACCTAGAATTACAGCAGGCCCTGTAAATCTACAGGCAGTCCTATGCCTGGTTAGACAGGCCTTCACTACCTGTGATAGTACCCCTATTAAGCAGACTCACAGCATTGGTCTAGCATTTAGTAGAGGCTAAATTAAAAGTAGCATGATAGACTGCTTTCCTCCTTAAAGACTTGACTTGAAAGGCTATTTGACTATGAAAGACGCCTTTCACTAGTCTCTCCAATGAATTTGCTGTGACACAGACATATAACTTACTTTGCTATACTGAGTACTAAGGTTAATTTAGTTTGTCCTCCAAAAGTCTGCATCCTGGAAGCATGGTCCCAGTGTGGGCTGAGAGGTAGTGGAACCTTTGAGAGGTTAGGCCTAGTGGGAAGGAGGCAACTGCGTCTTTCAGATGAGCTAAGGCTTTTCTCCTCAGGAGGTATTCTTGCTCTTGAGGGATGTTCCATAAAAGAAGGTTTTTAGAGGGGAACCTGACACCTCCCCTGATATTTCTTCCTTCCCTGTTTGCACATGTCCTTTCTGCTTTTGGCCAGTTTCCTGACTGCTTCTCTGGTATGTTGTGACACAAGCAAGAAGCCCTTGCCAGAACAAGGCCAGCCTGGTCTACATAGTTCAGGCCAGCTAGGGCTATGGGAGAACCTGTCTCCAAAAAAGACAAAAAAAAAAAAAAGTATTCCATCTTGGTAATTTTGTCATAGATCACTATGACTAAGAAGACTAAAACAGCAAGGCACAGGGGCTGGAGAGATGGCTCAGAGGTTAAGAACACTGGCTGTTCTTGCAGAAGACCTTAGTTCAGTTCCCAGCACCCACAAGGCAGCTAATAACCATCCCTAACTCTAGTTCCAGGGTATCCTATGCCCTCTTCTGACCTCCTCAGGCACCAGACACACACGTAAATACGTACAGGCAAAACATTTATATACATAAAAAGAAATAAACAATGGGGCTGGAGAGCTGGCTCAGAGGTTAAGAACACTGGTTGTTCTTGCAGAAGACTGGAGTTCGAATTCCAGCACCCACATGGCAGCTAACAACTGTCTGTAACTCCAGTCCCATGGGATTCAACAGCCTCTTCTGACCTCCTCGGGCTTTGCACAAAACAGGTGCACTTACCTACATGCAGGCAATACACACATACACATAAAATAAAAATAATAAATAAAATTTTTAAAAAGTTAAAAAAAAATACCAAGGCACATGAATACCAACACTTAAGTCTTATCTCCCTTTTACTTTCAAATAGAAGATCGGGGGATGGGGTTGAGACAGCTCTCCCTGTAGCTCCAAGTAGCCTGGAATTCACTATGTAGACCAGCCTCCCCCTGTTTGACACCCAAGTTGCTGGGATTAAAGAAGTGATCCACAATGCCCAGCACATTTTTCTTTTTTAAAAAGATGTCCCAAAAAACATTAGTGGAGAGGTAGCATCCAAGCTGGATGGTGCATATCTGTAAGCCCATCACTCAGGAGGCTGAGGTTGGAGGATCAGGTGTAGGATGCTAGCCTCGGGTTACAAAGCAAGTTCCAGAGTTCCAGGCCATTGTGGGCTATGAGACTTAAAAAAGTAATAATAACAACAAAAATTAAGTATCTATATAGCCAATAAAAAATTTCTCCTTTAGCAATCATAAGAATTACACAGTAGATACCACATTATGTAACTATAATCGCAACAGAGCTTTCTCAAATTCTGTTTCCATACAGACACTGTGAAAATGAGTCTTTGAAATACCATCATACAAGAACGCTATTAATTCGGCCTACTCTCTGCTTCAGCTCACCGTGAGCTGGGGTGGGAGAGGTTTGAATTGAGATTTGCAGCCATCAAATTGCTGCTTGTCAGACTGATGGGTGGCATCATCATACAGCCTCCAGCACGCAGGTCTTCTCTCACAGCATCAGAGTTTGTGCTGGGATTGACAAGGCTTGGTAGCTCGGTGCTTGGAGCTTTTCTATCCTGAGTCAAGGCCTGCTTGTGCTCAGGCTGGCTATGTTCACCTTCACACTCGGTCTTTTTAGGGTCTGAGATATCTCCTTTTCTGCCTCTGACTTTAACGACTGTGACTTTGACCTCCTTAGGCTTTTTCTCTTTCTCCATTTCCTGGAATGGAGACATTGAAAGTCTGAGTCAAGAGAACCTTGCTTTTGTCATGAGAGACCTAACTACAATGCAGTTATGCAGGCTGAAGCACAAAGTCAAGTACTTACTTTTCCATAAACCGAAGTACTTAGCAGTGTGTTGGTAAAAACTAATTTTCTTTCCTCTGTCACTGGTTCATTTTCTTTAGGGTTCTCCTTTGGCTTTGAGAATGAATTAACCTTTGCCTCCTGTAACAATTTAGCTCTGAGCTCTGGGATGAACCTGATGAGTCAAACAGTATCAACCAATCATCTTTTCATTTTATGTTTTTTTGGGGGGTCATCTTAAGACAGGAGGGTCTCCCTGTAGCCCCAGCTGGCCTGGAACTATGTAGACCAGGCTAGCCTCGAACTTACAGAGATCCACCTGCCTCTGCCTCCTGAATGCTGGGATTAAAGGCATGCGCCACCACATCCAGTCAGATATTTTACCATTAATGAACTACTTAGTCAAGCACAAATAATGCTGTAATTATAACTACCAAGAGATGACATTTTTTATCTTACTTTGTTGCCCAAGATGTTCTCAAACTCAAGATCCTCCTGCCTCGCTTCCTGAGTGTTGGGTGATGGGTGCCACAACATCTGGCCAAGACAGCACAAATGTTTACGTAACAGTAACCGCTCGCTAGTAGATAGATCTTTCAAACATTTTGCTATGGGAACCTCCCATACAAAATTTATAAAACAGACTTAAATTAGATTGCTTTTGAGATATGAATTTAATGAAATGTCAGTCTGGGTTCTGATATAAAAGCTGCATGTTCTGAGGAATACTTAGACCATATACTAGTTTCTGGCTTGTTAAAGTAACAAGACTTAAATGATGAAATAACTAGTTTCTGAAATTTTACTGCAGATGAATATTCTCAGCTCAAAATATAGCAGAATACATCAATAATGCAAGAAATTTACTTTGCTTTTACTTTAGCTTTCTTTCTTGTTAAAACTTGTTTGGGGGGCTGGGGAGATGGCTCTGTGGTAAAGTGTGTGCTGCACAAGCATGAGGACCTGGTTTCACCCCCAGGTCCCACGTAGCAATCGGGCATCGTGGCACCTGTCTGGAATCCCTGAGGTAGGAGGATCCTTCGAGTTCACTGGCCAGCCAGCCAAAAGCAATCTTCTTTGAGACCTAGGTTCCATGGGGTGAGAGAGTTTGTCTCAGAAAAAAACAGTGAGGGCCAGCAAGATGGTAAAATGCTTCCTGCCAAGCCTGACAATCTGAGTTTGACCCCCACACAGAGGAAGGAGAGAACTGACTACTACAACCTGCCCTCCGACCTCTATCCGTGCGCACACGCTGTGAGTAAATCTAACAGTAATTTCAAAATGGAGTTTCTGAGGAACACCACCTGCAATTGACTTCTGGCCTCCACATGCACATGCAAACACAGTCACATGCACGCACACATACACTCATACACCCCTCCACACACATACACAAAAATAAATGTTATTTTTTAGTAGAAAATTGGTTCATACTGTTCAAAATTCCAAAGTCTATACCAACACGTCATCTTCCCATCATTCCCTGAACTACAGTTACCCCTCATTGAAGCAGCTACTACTGCTGAGTTTGGGGCAGTTTAAAAATACCATTCCAGGGCTGGAGAGATGGCTCAGTGCTTAAGAACACTGGTTGTTCCTGCAGAAGACCCGGGTTCCAATCCCAGCACCCACATGGCAGCTAACAACTGTCTGTAAGTCCAGTCCCAGGGGTTCCAAAAGCCTCTTCTGACCTCTGCGGGCATTGCACAGCATGGGTGTACTTACCTACATGCAGGCAATACATGCTTACACATAAAATAAAATAACAAATAAAAATTTTACAAAGATCAGTCCGGGGCTGGAGAGATGGCTCAGTGGTTAAGAGCACTGGCTGTACTTGCATAGAACCCAGGTTCAGTTCCCAGCCCCCACATGGTGGCTAACAACCATCTGTTAACTCCAGTTCCTGGGGCTCCAATACCCTCTCCTGACCTTGGCAGGCATTGTGTGACACAGGTACACTTACATACATGCAGGCAATATAGTCATACACATAAAATAAAAATAAATAAAAACTGTTTTAAAAAGCCACCAGTCCAGGGGCCGGAGAGGTGGCTCAGCAGTTATGAGCACTTCCTGCTCTTGCAGGGAACCAGAGTTTGGCTCCCAGCACTCGCTTTGGGTGGCTCACAACTGGAGGTGATCCAATATTCTTCTGGCTTCCACATGAACATATATAAATAAAAATAAAATAAATTCTTTAAAAATGCACTGTTTGAGCCAGGTATGGTGGCCACACACCTTTAGTTCAGCATATGGGAGGCAGAGGGAGGTGGATCACTGAGTTCCAGGCCAGCCTGATCTACACAGTGAGCTCCAGGCCAGCTGGGGCTATAGAGAGACCCTGTCTCAAAAAGACAAAACAAAAGCAAAAACCACTAGACAGATGACAAATGCTTACTTTTCAACGAACCCATCCCTGGTAAAATAATCATGATGCAAAAGATCAGTAGATGATATCCTCTCAGCTGGATCGATCTGTAAACAAGCCTAGAGAGGAAAAGAGAGTTTAATAAAAAGGGAGCTCTTTACAGGGTATACAGTTCATTTTTACCCAGAGCTAAAAGAGTTTGGGAAAAGGCAGATCTCCATCAGTCATTTCTGACCATTTAGAGATCGAGGCCAGCCTGGTCTACAAAGCGAGTTCCAGGCCAGCTGGGGCTACAGGGAGACCCTGTCTCAAAAAGACCAAAAAAAAAAGAAAAAGAAATTTAAGATCATTATTTTGTGTGTGAGTTGCAGGTATTCACACACTATGGCACTCATGTGGAGGTCAGAGAACAGGCTACACCATCAGTTCTCTCTCGTCACCTTGGGGGATCCAGGGATGGAACTCGGGCCATTAGGCCTGTCCATAAGTGCCTCTACTAGGCTGAGCCAGCTCACCAGTCCACAAAGTTAATGATTGGTTAAATATTCTATGATTCTAGTCAAAACAAAAATCAGTCTATAACAGAAACTGGAGAACTGAGGTTATAGCTCAGAGGTAGAATACTAGCTACCACATGTAATGCTCTGGGTTCAACCCCTGGCATCACACACACAAAAAAACATAATAAAGTTACATTGGATTAGCAGAAATTATTTAACTCTGATCTTTCCATCAGGCCTATGTGGTGGGAAAGTATGAGGGTAATAATTTACATTTTGCAAATCTAGAAGCATCATTGATGATTTGCCAGACTGTAATATTTTTTTTTAAAGACAGGGTCCCAGCTGGTCTGGAACTCGCTATGTAGACAAGGTTGGCCTCAATCTCAGAGATCGCCTGCCTCTGCCTCCCAAGTGCTGGGATTAAAGGTGTGCACCACCACACCAGACTGGAATGTTAACTCATGTCATCTGGCTCCAAATCCAGTCCCCTTCTGAGGCACAGTGCATCTGTTCATCATTAGGACAGTTCTTTCTGCTTCCCTGCCTTTGGAGTATTTCAACTAAATAGAGAAACAGCTAAAACCCAAGAACAGTTCAGGAAAATTATGAATGCTAGCTACACAGACTGAACCTACCTGTAGCTAAATACCTACACTGTTATTATAAACAGAACCCAGCCTAATGGCGGCGTACACCTTTAATCCCAGTATTCCAAGTCAGACACAGATGGAGCTCTGTGAGTTCAAGGCCAGCCCAGTCTACATAGTGAGTTTCAGGCCAGCTGGGGCTACAGGGAGACCCTGTCTCAAAAAAAAACCAAAAAACCAAAAAAACAAACAAACAAAAATAGAACCCATTATTTAAAATAATGAATAAAATCTGGATAAAAGGCATCTGTTTTATAAATTTTATTCTCGCCCCCCTCTAAAAGGCAAAACAGCATTCTAGCCTTTCCGTCACTCCATTACAACTTCAACATAGGCATTATCCTCCTCTGGACACACGAGATCAGGACCTGAAGATGTTTAATGATTTGCCCAAGATTTTCTTTTTTAACTGTATTTATTATTTAATGGGGTGGGGGGAGGGCATATGCCACAGACCAGGTGTGGAGATCAGAGGATGACTCTGTGAAGTCGGTTCTCTCCTTCCACCTTTCTATGGGTCCGTGGGAAAACTCAGGTTGTCAGGCTTGTGCACAAGCACTTTTACCTGCTGAGTTACCTTGTTGGCCCTTGTTTAAAACTGTATGTAGAAGGACCAGAATTAAAATACAGAAAAATCTAAGGAAAATATACATAAGATTTTCTGTTTACCTCAAAATGTATAGTAGAAACAGAAAAAGTTCTACAGAACAATGTGCATACAGCTAAAAAACTGTACTATATACTTAAGAATTGGTGATGTGGGGTGGGAGAGATGGCTTAGCAGTTGGGAGCACTGGCTGCTCTTGTAGAGGACCCAGGTTCTGTTGCCAGCGCCCACATGGCAACTAACAACCATCAAATCCAGTTCCAGGGGAATCTGATGCCCTCTGTAGCACTGCACACACGTGGTACATTTACATACTTGCAGGCAAAACTCTCATACACATAAAAGTAAAATAAATAAATTAAAAGAGATCTGATAAGAGAGATGTCATATTATGTGCTTTTTGCCACAAAAAAACTACTCACAAAGTAAAACTGAGTCTGTGTGTGTGTGTGTGTGTGTTTGTGTGGTGTATGTGTTCGTGTGCAGCTGTGCACACACCTGCATGTATATGGAATAGAGAGGCTGATATTGTTTTGAGAGCAAGTCTCTCACTGAACCTGAAGCTCAGCAGTTTGGCTAGACTGGCTGGCACCAAGTTCCGGGATTCTCCTGCCTCTGCCTCCCAGGGCTGACTGCAAGCACATGCTGCCAGGTCCTCATGTTTGCACAGCAAGCACTTCATGAAGTGAGCTATCTTCCAGTTCTGGGTGGTTTTAAAACTACAATTATTTGTGTGTGAATGTGTTTATGTGTGTGGGTGCATGTGCCACAGCATGCTTGTGAAGGTCAGACAATTTGTGAGAGTCGGTTCTCTCTTTCCACAATGTGCGTTCCAGAGATCGAACTCAGATCATTAGGCATGGCAGCAAGAGCCTTTACCCGCTGAGCCATCTTACCAGCCTCAGTGACCCTGTGTGTGTGTGTGTGTGTGTGTGTGTGTGTGTGTGTGTGTAAGCATGTGTGAGCATATGGAGGCCAGAGGATGACACTGGGTGTCTTCCTCAACTGCTCTCCATTTTAAATCTTCAAGACAAGGTCTCTGAGCCTGGAGCTCATCAATTGGGCTAGACTGGCTGACCAGTACAGTGTGCCTACCATGTAAGCATGAGGACCTGAGGTCAGAGCCCCAGAACCATGTAAAAGGATGGCCAAGGTGGTATGTGTATGCAAAAGGGCACTGGGGGTGAGGAGACGGGTGATCCTGGACGCTTATTGGCCAGCCAGGCTAGCCTAAGTGACAAGCTTCAGGTTCGTTCACTCTCTCTCTCTCCCCCTCCCCTCATGCTAAGTATGCACTGTATCACTGAGCTATACTCCCAGAAAGAGACTGTCTCAAAAACAAAAGGTGGAGAGCAACTGAGGAAAGGCACCTAGCATCCACAAGCACCTCCACAAGCACATGCACATGTGTGTACCAAAATGCCCACAGGCACACATCCACATTATCAAGTATAAAGCCCCTCCCCCACCACAAATAATGAAAGAAGGTCTTAGGATGTTTTTGTTCTCTCAATTTCAGGTGAATTTTGGTACTGGTGTATCCTCAGCAACACTAAAGTTACAGCTGCCAATGGATGCCTTTGTAGATACTTAGGGTATCAAAGTACAAAGAAAAGCTCCTAGCCTGGCTAGACTAGAAGCTAAAAGATGATAAACATGGCAAGTCCTTAAAATGTTTCCAATTTATGCCCAATGATCATTAAAGTTGGAGTTAAACCAAAAAAAATGGCATGGTTGGCTTTGAGGGCTGTTTTAAGTATGCAAATTTTAATTTCTCTTTATTAATTACTGTCTTTCTTTTTTTGTGGTTGTTTTGAGACAGTCTCCTTGAAGCCTCAGCTAGCCTGAAACTCACTATTTAGACCAGGATGGTCTTGATCTCACAGAGATCTGCCTGCCTCTGCCTCCTGAATGCTGGGATTAAAGATGGGCTCTTTATTAATTTCTATGTAACTTGTAACATGCTAACACTACTTTAGGAATCGTTCTGGAATTTCACTAATGTAATATTTTAAAACTGTGTTATTGCTGGGAATGTGGCTCAGTGTGGATGCTTGGCAAGCACGCACAGAGCTGCAGGTTCTAACTCCAATACCAAAAGAACAAGTCCTGTATTATCATTTATGCAAATTCTCAGACTTTCTTAACATACATGAACTATATCTGCCAACAATCCATTGAGCTTTGGATATTTTTTTCTTGCATTTTTTGGGTGTTGAACTTGAGGAAGAACCATGCCAGCAAAAATGGGACTCTTAGAAAAGATATTCTGCAAGTGAGGTGTCAAATTGCCTGAAAAGAGAACAAAATATAACAAATGGAAATTGGTCTACAATGAAAATAATGAAATTTGGTGTGCTCTGTATTAAATTACTAACATGGAGACAAGGAAGAGTATCGATTTTTAAATTTTATAGCTGAACAAGAAAATATCTAAATATGTCATAAAAACTGAGGTTCTGAAGCTGTCATCCATCCCCATGAGCTGCTGTGGTCCCTCTTTGAGCTAGAGCTGTGGTCCCCTACCATGAGTCATGGTTCCACATTTCTCTGTCGTGGGCTGATGGAGCAGCAGACAGAGTGGAGGAAGGAGGACTTCCTGTTGTTGGGCAGCAGTTTCAGCCTTCCGAGTGGCTACATCCCCACAGCCCCTCTCCCAAGGTCCCAGGTTATGCATGGCACTGGCTTTGCCTCTGTGTTGGGCTTATGCTGGGGAGTTTTCTGTCATTTGCAGATTCTGGTCTTGGGAGGACTAGTTCTCTAGAATGGACCGCCCACCTCCCCTGAGAGCCAGCTGTGGTCTTGACTCCACACATGGTCCTGGGCATCCAGGCCTTGATGCTAGACTTTTCTCATTCCTGGTCACCAAGAGGCTTTCCATTATTTTTCTATTATTCTTCTACAGCCCCAATGTGCCTTCACCTATGTCGTACAGAGAACATAAAACACCTAACCTAATTTAACTTCTAGAAATAAAAATCACAGTCTGGGGAATTTTTTTTTTTTTAAAAAAAAGAGAGCCACATTCACCCTTCCATCTCCCCTGCTGTTCTCTACTCCTAGTTTGGGCCCTGCACCATTCCTAGTCTTGGGGCCCCAGACACCTGGGGAACCAATACTGCTTCCTGATACTTTTCAACCAGACCAACTTAGTGCCTTTCTTAGGCCCCAGGAGCATGGCTTCTGGACCTGGCCCCGCCCTCACCTCTCTCTGCTTCCCTGGAACTGCATGACCGGCTAACTCTCCTAGCCTGCACTCCTATCCTCAGGCCTCTTGGGGTAAGTCTATAGCGCAGCCCCCTGCGCCTTGCGCCTTGCAGCCACATTCACCCTTCCATCTCCCCTGCTGTTCTCTACTCCTAGTTTGAGCCCTGCGCCATTCCTAGTCTTGGGTCCCCAGACACCTTGGGAGCCAGTGCTGCTTCCTGATCCTTTTCACCCGGACCGGCTTGGTGCCTTCCTTGGGCCCAAGGAGCACTGCTTCTGGACCTGGCCCTGCCCTCAACTCCCTCTACTTCCCTGGTCCTACAACAATAGCCAGCCTCTTTCTGGGATGACAGCCTCCTTCTGGGGCTCCGAGGCTTACTTTCCTCTCCCTGATCCTTTGTATACAGTACAACCCAGCTACTCAATCCACTCCCTGGGAAATCTTGGAGCTTCTTCCCACCCCATCTGCCTTTGCATCCCTGCATGGCATGGCCATGGCCAGGATCTCAGGTCAGTCCAACACCCAGGTTCCTGAGGCCAAAATCATTCTTAGAAGATTCCAGACGTAAGGAGAAAGTCTGAAAACTTCTGATCCACA
>NW_008328699.1:379885-389899 GCF_000622305.1 Nannospalax galili
GCTCACCCTGAAACTGGGTGACTGGGCAAATTCCACTGATGTAGCCCTAGACCCCAGGAAGGCACTAATGGCTCCCCTTAGACGCACATGCCCATACACAGCCTGGTGGCGGGACAGGCCTGGCTTGTGAGGGTCCTGGGAGAAGTCTGCTGGGTCAGGATATATCAGCACTCCTTGGGCCCCAAAGTCCTGGGCAGTGGCCACCTGGGGGAGTACAGCAAAGGAAGGAAAAGTAAAATGGGCCTTTCTGGAGGCTGGAGAGATTACTAAGTGGTTAAGAGCAGTGGCTCTTAACCACTGCTCAGTTCTAAGCATCTATATGGTGGCTAACAACTGTCTGAACTCCAGTTCAGAGGATCTGATGCCCTCTTCTGACTTCCACAGGCACTGCACAACACAGATGTATTTGCATACATGTAGGCAATATACTCAGTCACATAAAATAAAAATAATAAAATATTTTTAAAAGAAAAAGTGATGTAATAACTAAACTGATATAATTCTCAAACTGAAAATATGTAATTGTATTTTAGAATGTAAATTTGCAATTCTAATGTCTACTATAATTTTTTTTATAGCCCCAGCTGATCTGGAACTATGTAGATCAGGTTGGCCTTGAACTCTGAGACCAGCCTGCTTCTGCCTCCCAAGTGCTGAGATTAAAAGTGTGCACCACCACACCTGGCTTCTAATAGCTACTATAATTTTTGAATATTATTTACTGATAAAACTATACTACTAAACTTCAACAATAATGTGAAATTTGTCACTGTTACTATAATGTGAATTTGCTATTCACTCCCTTCCCAAAGTCTCCAACCTATACAAGGTTGTTCAATATAATCATAACACTTTTTAAAGAAGGCAATGCCAATAAACAATTTAAAAAAATTGCCGGGCATGGTGGTGCACACCTGTAGTCCCAGCACTTGGGAGGCAGAAGCAGGCAGATCTCTCTGAGTTCAAGGCCAGCCTGGTCTACATAGTGAGTTCCAGGCCAGCTGGGGCTACAGGAAGACCCTGTTTCAAAAAAAAAAAAGTAAATAAATCAAAACAAACAATTAAGAACCAAATAAATGTTTTTTGAGATTTCCCCCAGTAAGCTGTTGATAGGCGGTAAAAAACATGTAGAATCAAAAGGTTCATTTTAGTTCATTTTCTTTTCCCAAAGTATAAGGCATGATATGTGATTATCAGCAAAAACACTTTAAAACTTCTGTATATTTTTCTATATTGGTATCTCACTGGTTTAACTATCAGGTGTCCAGCAGCCAGACAGATTGAAATCTTACTCAAAACAGCTAAAATATTAATTTAGAAACAAAAACATTGCATGGAAGAAACAAGGCTCTGGAACGAGCTCTAAACGGGTGGCACAGCTACGTTCTGGCACCAGTTTTGCTATAAGTAGATCTGTGACCTGGAGCAAATCTCTTCAGTTTTTATGGCTTGGTTTCTTCATCTGTAAATGACAGGGTAAATCTCATCATCTCTAGGATCTCTTCTAACACAATCTCATACCCAGGACTTTAAATAAGGCACATAAAGTAGGATGCTTTAAGGCTCTGAACTGTGTTTTGAATCAATGTTAATCCAGATTTTCTGCTTTAATGACTGTTCAAAGTATCTTCTTCCTCACAATCCTGCAATTATGTTTATAAAATTTCCCCAGCACACAAAAACGTTCCTCAAGATCCTCATTCAAGTTGAAATACCATGTGCAAGGCTAATCAAACATTTAGGTCATTATGATTAGCGGTAACTGTGAACATGACAGAATGGGCCTCTGGGTTTGCCTGTGGGATTATTTTAACTATGGTAACTGAGGTGAGAAGGTCTCCTACTGTGGGTGGCACCATTCCCTGGCTGGGTCTAGGACCCCATAAATGGAGAAGGAAGCTGAGCTGCTTATATGTATTCAGTGCTCTCTGTTCTGACTGTGGTGAGATGTGACCAGTTCCCTCAAGCTCCAGCTGCTGGGACATCCCTGTAATGACAAGCTGTAACCTGCAGCTGGAAGTCAGACAGACCCACTCTCCATTAGTCTGGTTTTTTTCAGGGTGTTTTATCACAGCAGGAAAAGACTCTAAGACAATAGCTCATCATATAATTAAACTTTTATCAAGTAGGCTTTTTTCATTTTTCATTTTACTTTTTCATGTAGTTATTAACTACATGGCTATCTACTGTGGGTTTATGGAGGTGGTAGTGGTAGTTGATAAAGAGGATGATCTATGGGGCCTGGACATAACTCAGCCATTAAGAGCACTTGCTACTCTTGCAGAGGACTTAAGTCAGTTCCCAGCGCCCAAGTTAGATGGCTCACAACTGCTTGTAACTTCAGGGGATCTGACACCTCTGTACACAAATGCATATACCCCCACACGGATACATACACACACACACACACACACACAAATTTTATTTTTTGGTCTTTTTGAGACAGGATCTCCCTGTAGCTGGCCTGGAACTCACTACGTAGACCAGGCTGGCCCTGAACTCACAGAGATCTGCCTGCCTCTGCTTCCCGAGTGCTGGGATTAAAGGCATGCACCACCATGCCAGCAAACATATACAATAAAAAATATGTATTTTTTCCGGTCGGGTGTGGTGGCACATGTCTTTAATCCCAGCACTCGGGAGACAGAGGCAGGCGGATCTCTGTGAGCTCGAGGCCAGCCTGGTCTACATACTGAGTTCCAGGACAGCTGGGGCTACAAGGAGACCCTGTCTAAAAAAGACAAAAAAAATGGTTTTTTTTTTTTTAAAAAAAAGAGAATTCATGAGCAAATAATTGATTCTCTGTCTACAAATAGTCTAAAAACCCATCTGAACCAACCCTGGAGAGATGGCTCAATGATTGAGAGCACTGGATAATCTTGCAGAGGTCCTGGGTTCAATTCTCAGCACCCACATGGTGCTAACAACTGTCCACAACTCCAGTTCCAGGGGAATCAATGCTTTCTTCTGATCTCCTTGGTGATTGCACGACACTGGTGCACTTAACACGCATGCAGGCAATACACTCATACATATAAAATTAAAACAAAAAATAAATAAATGTCTTTGTTTAGAAATACCAATATTTGTGTAGTCCAAAATTTAAACAACTTTTAGAAAAGTTGCAATTGATTTAATTCAGAACACTCCTGCTGTGCTGTTTTCTTAGTATCAATGATTAGCATATGGCTTCACTATTTGCATTCTGGCAAAGAAAATATTATTTGTAAAAAACATTTTCTGCCTTCTTTGTCAGCACAAGGCACCCATCTGCCATCACCTATCAAAACAATGTGCTTCCTTATTCCTGTGCACATATGCTTAGTATGAACAGCAAGTATAAATGATCTGCCAGTACTTATTTCAGATATGTAGCAGTATTTCAGTAATACCTACCTACTTTTAAAACAATCTTACGGAGTAAATCCAAATCAGAACTGCTGGGAAGATAAGGGTTTCCAGTGGCCATTTCAATGATCATACAGCCCAAAGCCTAGATATCTACAGGCTGAAAAAAGAAGAAATTACTTCTTTGTGTTTTAAAGGATGTGGGCATGGTGGCACATACCTTTAATCCCAGCAGAGGCAGAGGCAGGTAGAGCTCTTTGAGTTCAAGGCCAGCCTGGTCTACATAGGGAGACCCTGTCTTAAAAAGACCAAAAAAAAAAAAAGAATAAAAGAGAAAAAGACTGTTCATGGGCAAAAGGAAGGGAACAGCAGAAACTAATGGAGGGGGAATATAATCCAAGTGTGCACATATATGAAATGTCACACATAAGGCATTATATTGTACAGTTAACATATTCTAATAAAAAGGGGGGAAATAACGTTTCAATGGTATTATGAACAAATTTTCACTGTAGCATCCTATGTTAACTTGAGGGTTCATTACTTATTACATTTTATTAAAACGTCAAGTAACTTGTACCTAAGTTGTATCAGAAGCTATGTAACAATCCAGATAAAAAGTAACCAATTCTAAAACTGTTTCAGGGGTGTAGAGACAGCTCAGTGGTTAAAAGCAGTGGCTACTTTTGCAGAGGACCCGGGTTTGGTTCCTAGCACCCACATGGCAGCTAACAACCATCCATAACTCCAGTTCCAGAGGCTTTAACACCCTCTTCTGGCCTCTACCATCATTGCACGACACAGGTGCACTTAAGATACATGCAAGCAAAATAGTTATATACACAAAATAAAAATCAAACCTTCAGATACTAATGGAAGGTGTCATTAGCTACTAATAGGTATAATTAGTGACTTATGAATTTGAATTGAGTGCTAAAGTCTCATATTTGAAAAGTAAAAAAATCTTAAATCTCAAATATTTTTAATTATGTATGTCAGAGAGAAAGAGACTATGTGATTGTGCATGCTTTTGTGGGAGGATAATCTCTGGTATTGTTCCTCCGGAAGCCAATCCACCCTTTTTTTTGCAGACAGGATCTCTCACTGGCTAGTCATCATAGCCTAACTGATGAACTCCTAGGCTGGCCAGTGATCCCTATGGACTAACCTGTCCCTGCCTCCCCAGCACTGAGATCACAAGCTCACAATACCACATGTATTTTTATTTTCCACTGTGGGTTCTAAGGATCATACTAAAGACCTCTTTAGGCAAGCACTTTACCTCCTGAACCATCTTCTCAGCCCCTTTTGCCACTTAGAGTTTATTTATTTCTTTGAACTCACTGTGAGTCATCTATAATCCAAATTTTCTTCCATGTGATGTTTCTTAAAAGACTGTTTATATCAAAAGTACGTTTTAGGTAGATAAAGATACCGAACCTCAGGCTGGAGAGATGGCTCAGCAGTTAAGAACACTGGTTCTTGCAGAAGACCCGGATCAAATCCCAGCACCCACATAGCAGCTAACAACTGTCTGTTAACTTCAGTTCCGGTGGATCTGACAGCCTCTTCTGCCCTCCTCGGGCATTGCACGACACGGGTGCCCTTATCTACATGCAGACAATACAGGCATTATAAAAAAAATTTATATATATATATATGATACTGAACCTCACATTTAGAAGAAACAGAAATCACTGGGATCTACTGCAGCCCTTATGACAACTTTAATGAAAATGGTAAGGATTATACACATTGCTACCTGCTATAAAGGTTGCACTGTCCTAGGGGGAAAGCTATACAACTTCTTTGGAAAAAAAATCAGTGCCAGGGTATGGTGGCACACACCTATAATCCCAGCATCTGGGAGGCTGAGGAAGGTGGACTGCCACAGTTTCAAGGCCAGCCTGGGCTACTTAGTGAATTCCAGACCAGCCTAGTGTACATAGCAAGCTCCAGGCCACCCAGGGGCACTCAGTGAGATTCTGTCTTAAAACAAACAAAAAAAAAGTTTTTAATTAGATATGTTTGTTTGCTTGTGTAGGGTTTTTGTTTCATTTTGGTTTGGTTTTTTGAGACAGGATCTCCCTGTAGCCACAGCTGGCCTGGAACTCACTATGGAGATTAGGCTGGCCTTGCACTTACAGAGATCTGCCTGCCTCTGTACCCCCCCACCCCCCAGTGCTGGGATTAAAGGCATGCACCACCATGCCTGGCCCATTCTGTCACTTTAAAAAACTATTTTGAGCATGGTAGCACATGCCTTTAATCCCAGCAGAGGGCGGTAGATCTGTGAGATCAAGGCCAGTCTACATAGCAAGTTCCAGGCCAGTTGAGGTTAGAGGGAGACCCTGTCTCAAGGAAACAAACAAACAAACAACAATAATAAATAGAATAAAACAAAACAATTTTGTAGCTAATAACAAATTGATCATAAAGTCCATATGGAAAGGCAACAGATCCAGAGCAGCTAAAATAGTGAAGAACAAAGCAGGTGAACAGGGCCTGGAGAGAGCACTTAACTTCAAGGTGTATTGTACAGATGCAATATGCAGGAAAAGGTGGTTCTGGTGCAAAAAAAACAGAACAAGCAGATCAAGGCGGTAGACTACGGAGCCCAGAAAGAGAGTCCAACATAAATACAGCCAACGTATCTGTGCTTCTTGTCTGGTTGGCTTTGTTGGTTTGGGCTGTTTTGTGGTGTTTTTTTTTTTTTTTTTTTTCTTTTGTTTGTGAAGCTGGGGACCAAAACTGGAGCCTTACACATGCAAAACATGTGCTCTACCACTAAGACTTGTCCCCAGGCCTTCCACTGATCTTTAATAAAAGAGCAGACAAATGAATAAAGAAGTCTTCAACAAGTGTGCTAGAACAAATGCACACACACACACACACACACACACACACACACACAAGCCAAAAGCAACTGTGGCAGTCCATGCCTGTAAACTCAGGAGGATGAGGGAGAAGGTTCACAGTTCAAGGCCAGACTGGGTAACAGAGTGAGACCATATATATATATGATGTGCACCAGGAAAAGGGCACAAATTTAAAGCTGTGGCCAAGGTGAATGCTGAAAAACAGGCTGTAAACATCAAAAAGAACCCTCCTGCTCTGTGACAACAGGAAAGGTACCTAGAGGGTAAGAGCCCATGCACTGAAGGCTCTAACTTGTGAGAATGGAAATGCATTTGAAAGGACAGAGTCTAAGGGAGATGGAGAGAAGACAACTGGCCCTAACTTCCGGTCCAGGGGCTCTGATAGCCTCTTTTGGCCTCCATGGGGATTGCGTTACGTGGAAGCCCTTACGTAACTCACACACATGAAATCAAATCAATCAATCCAGAAGCACTGCAACCGTGGTTCAAGGGGGACAGGTTTGTCTTTGAGCTGGCAGCAGAATTTGGTAGCAGTATCCCTATGATACTGGTGTTACTGGCATGAAAGACATGAGCGAGGGGATCAAACCAAGAAATGTTGTAGCAGTGTTGAATTCTCTACAAAGATGAACTGAGGGGCCATTGCATGAAGCTGTAAAGATGAAGCCCAAGTATAAATGGAGATGGTAGGATGCTAGAGATGCCAGAACCATGAGAGGTCTGTTAAGATGCAGGCATAGACTGATCTTGCCTGAGAGAGGTTGTGCAGCAGAGCTGGAAATGCAGGGCTACACAAGCCCTTTGGAGCACAAACAATTCTAGCATAAGCCCCAGGTGCCAGATATGGAGCTGCTGGATGTGATGTTTGCATTTCTGGGTTTGGGTGCTGCTTTGGTCTGCTCACTCTCTACTACCCCCATTCTTTCCTTTGGAATGGAATGCTTACTCTGTGTCATTCTATATTGTAAATATGATACTTTTGTATTGGACAGTGGCTCATTGTTAAAAGATTGCCTGAGGGGGCTGGAGAGATAGCTCAGCAGTTAAGAGCTCTGAGTGCTCTTGCAGAGGACCCAGGTTCAATTCCCAGCACCTACATGGTAGCTACGAACCGTCTTTACCTCCAGTTCCAGAGGAATCCGAAGCCCTCTTCTGACCTCCGCAGCACTGCATGACATGGGTGCACTCACATACATGCAGGCAATACACTCATACATATAAAATAAAAAATAAATAAAAATTTTTTAAAAAGATTGGGTTTCAGAGACTCAGCACTTACACTGTTAAAGAGTGTTAGAACTGTTGAAGACTACGGGGACTTTTGACATTGTACCAAATGCATTTTGCATTATGAGATGGATAAGAACCTATGGAGTCAAGGGATGGGTAGTTATGGCTTAAAGGTTGATGAAGGGTAAACTTGTGATGGTTTATATTGATTACCTACTTGATGGATCTAGAATTACCTATGAGACAAGCCTCTGGGCATATCTGTGAGGAATTATATAGGTTAACTGAGGCAGGAAGACTCACTTTAAATGTGGACAGGACCATTCCATTGGCTGGGGTCCTGGAGAGAATAAAAAAGTACAAAGCAAACCGAGCCCTAACATCAAACTCTGATTCCTGACTATGGATGCAATATGACCAGCTACCTCAAGTTCTTACCACCATCTTGGACTGTAGCTTCAAAGTGTCAGCCAAAATAAAGACCCTTCTCTGAAAGAACAGAACTTCAGTATGCTCCTACTCCCCCAGCTATCTGTTTCTGAGGCTGTATCTCCTGAAAGACAGGGGTCTTCCTTCCAACAAGCCCCATTCATAGAACAATGGTTCTATCATGGTTAGGGTATATAGGAATACTAGGGCCATCTGACTCAACACATGAGGTCTCCTGCTTTCATGCCAGGAGAAGCTGAGGACCTCAGGCTGCTGCTGGGGCCAGGGAGCACTTACTCAGCTGCTGGACCAAGAGTGTTAATTAGAAAGGAGGTTGCTGTTCACTCCACATAAATCCAGAACTCCAGCTCAGAAATTTTGCATGGGAAAAGCCTATCATAAAATAGATGGTAGCTAATATCTTTCAAAGAAATTAACTTTACTTACAACCAAATATGCAAAAGTTCAAGCTTAATGCTGTTCTCAAGAACAATGGAGGGGCTAGAGATGGCTCAATGGTTAAGAGCACTTACTGCTCTTGTTGAGGACCTGAGTTCAGTTCCCAGCACAGACATCTGATGGCTCACAACTGCCTGTAGCTCCAGTACCAGGGGATCCAAGGCTCCCTGGCCTCTGGGCACTTACACACACACATATGGTGTTTCTAAAAACTGGCCGGGCTGGTGGCACACGCCTTTAATCCCAGCACTCAGGAGGCAGAGGCAGGTGGATCTCTGTGATTTCAAGGCCAGCCCAGTCTCCATAGTGAATCCAGGCCAGCTGGGGCTACAGGTAGACCCTGACTCAAAAATAACCTCCCCCAAAACAAACCCAATTTATCTCTTATGTGAAATTTAAGGGGACAACATGTAAATAGAAAGGAACTATTAAAAATGTGAGATGGGGGCTGGAGAGATGGCTCAGCGGTTAAGAGCACTGACTACTCCTGCAAAATATTTTTTTAAGTGAGACAGTAGCAGAGCATGGTGGCATATGCCTGTAGTCCCAGCACTTGGGAGGCAGAGGCAAGTAGATCTCTGTGAGTTCAAGGCCCAGCTAGTCTACATAATGAGTTCCAGGCCAGCTGGGGCTACATGAAGACCCTGTTTCAAAAAGACCAAAAAGAAAAAGAAATGTGAGACAGGATGAGAGGGAAAATGAAAGAAGGTGACAGGGTGAGCATGGTCTAAGTATGTCATATGCATGTGTGTGTGAAAATGTCACAGAACCTGGTACTGATATGTTTAACATACTTAATGAAAAATCTTAATCTAGTTACTACGTCACCCTGCCTTCCCTTTCCTAGGATAGACCTAGGAGAGATGAAAATGCACAACTACACACACCTAGAGTACAGCACCTACAGCTGCGTTACAATAGTCAAAAAACTCCAAAGGTTCAGCAAGGGCAGAGGGATAAACAGACATGTCATGCCCATACAGTGCAGTGTTATTGGACGTAAAAGAAATAAAGCACTGCTGGGGGCCTACTTCAGTGGCAAAGCCATTGTACAAGGCCTTGGATTTGATCCCTAGCACTGAAAAAAAAAAGATGTTATAAATCTATCACACTCCATCATAGCATATTATGAAAATTAAATGGTTTGGGGCTGGAGAGAGGCTCAGCGGTTAAGAGTGATGGAATCAAATCAGAGCCCCCCAGATTAAAGTAAACTGAAACTAAGTCTCCCAGGCTATATTCTGGGACACTGTACAAGGAAGTAAAAGAAAAATAATTCTAACTGTAGAGAACAAAAGATGACCTTTTCATGCTTCCTTAAGCTGGAAAAATACCTGAAAAATCCCCCTCCCACTACTGCTGTGACCTAACTTCTGCTGTAACCTGAATGCTTGCCCCTTGCCCCCTCTGCTGTTCGTGGTTTGTGGTTTCTGTCTATATAAGCAAGCTTCTAAGCTGAATCTGGACTTCCCCTTTTGATCAAGGTGGAAGACCATCTATAGATGAAATAATAAAACCTCTTGCTATCGCATCTTCTGGTTTGAGGACTGAGTTATTGGGGTGCGCCCTCCCGAGAACGTAGGGTACCCCAGTCGGCGGGGGGGGGGTCCTACATTTGGGGGCTCGTCCGGGATTCGGTCGCCCCCGCCCCCCGACCCATTTCCTCAGA
>NW_008328699.1:390042-435362 GCF_000622305.1 Nannospalax galili
ACCCCAGGTTCCAGCATTCTGGCCCAAGTGACCAGAGTGATCTGCAGTGAGGAAGACAGTGTCTCTTCACCTCGGGAGAAGGGAGATTGGCTTGGCTACTCCCCTCCCGATCTGTACTTTCAGTTCTGAGTCAGAGAGCGCGCCGAGGATTTTTGTTGTTTATCTGTCTGTATTTGGGGATCCTGAAAGTAAGAATGGTGAGTGCTGTGCGTGTCTGGGTGTAAGAAGGACCGGTCCACTTGAATGTGATATAGCATGGTGTGTGTGTGTGTACTTGATAGTGTATTAGTATCTTAAAAGGGGAAGGTCTGGTTTTGTATTTTTCTCCACACTTTCTATTTTAAGCCTTCTCTGTCTTTTTTTTTTTCTCTTTTATTCTTGGTCCAAGTCTTCGTGAGGGACCGTTAAAAGCGAAGGAGCAATTGAGGTTTTCTGGTCAGGGCCACTCCCTGACGTAAACCAAAGGCTCTTAGCCCTCTTGGTGGACACCGACTGCCCACACGGGTGGAGACAGGACGGTCTTTCTATATCTTCTTTCCTCTCTAGCCACTAAGAAGCCCCGTGGGCATGGGTCGAGCAAGTAAGAGCCACAGGGTGCTCACCACTAAAAGACTCCCGTGAAAGGATAAAGGGGTCCCAGGCGTGAATCCCAGAGAAATTCACGTCCCCCGCAGAAGAAAAACTGGGCACCGATAGGTACTCGTCGACAAGCACACTCACTGGTCATTACTGTTTGGAGTGGCATCTGTATCTCTCTCTCTCTCTCTCTCTCTCTCTCTCTCTCTTTCTCTCTTCCTCCTTTTCTCCATTTCTCTCCTAAAAGTCTTTCACCATGGGTCAATTACTAATTACCTGCTTGAGTTTAACTCTAGAACACTGGAAGGAAGTTATAGAACGAGCCTGTAATTTATCATTAGAGGTCCAGAAGAAGAAGTATGTAGAGGCTAAGAATCAATAGAGGTGGCAGTACTGCCAAGCTGTAGTGGAGTTTTAAGCAAGCAAGGATGGATGTCTGCAAGGCCTCCCCCTATGGCAGCAGTTAAACCCCCAGTCACATAAGCACGGCAGCAGCCACCAGTGGCACAGGTGCCATGAGGCTTTTCCAGGTACCTTTAAAGATGTTCCTATTCAGCTGGGTATGGTGGCACATGCCTTTATTCCCAGCACTTGGGAGGCAGAGGCAGGTGGATCTCTGTGAGTCTGAGGCCAGCCTGGTCTACATAGTGAGTTCCAGGCCAGCTGGGGCTACAGGGAGACACTGTCTCAAAAAGACCAAAAAAAAAAAAAAAGATGTCTCTATGCTATGACCAAACCCAGACACAGGAGCACAGAGTGTCAATAGTAGGGGGAAAATGCCATGCCTGGGCAAGGCCAGGCAGATTCCCAGGGTACACATACTTTCCATAGGAAGTGTCTTTTAACACCAGCTCTGGAGCTCTATACCAGCGTGTGGCCACATAGTATGTGTAAATGTCCCCAGGAGCTGCCAGTGTTCTTGCAAAACCAAAATCACAGAGCTTAGTAATTCCTGACTGGGATACTTAAATATTCTCAGATTTTATATCTCAATGAATAATCTAAAAAACAAACAGAAAATTAATAGATTAAAATATGGTTTCATTTTCTACAGAATCAAAACCTATAGAATCTAGCAAATAATTAAGATGGTGAAGTTATTTCCTAACCACATATAAAAATTATATATTCTCCACAGATTACTTCAAAATGAAATGAAGCCAAACAGACATATTGTAACACTGAAAGAGTAAATCACATTCCTCTAAGAGCGCGCAAAGGGACTTGGTGAAAACCAAGTTCAACTTTCCTTTAACGCAGTGACCTACTCCACTTACTGTCTGTCCTTCCTGCCTCCTCAGGTTCACCCTCTGGAAGACAGCCTCCTCCACGGTAACTTTTCTGCTTCTGGACACAGTCATCCAATAGTGACGCCTGTCAATCCGTGATCTACTGATTTCTTAGTTTTCACACTCCTTCAGCCTGGATTAGGAACCTAAATTTTTGGTTTTCTTTCCCTAGCAGCTCCTCTTTCTCTGCCTTTTACTTGTAGAACTCAGTGGGCGTGGTGGCTCACACCTTTAATTCCAACACTTGGGAGGCAGAAGCAGGCAGATCTCTGTGAGATTGGGGCCTGCCTGGTCTACATAGGGAGTTTAAGGCCAGCTGGGGCTACAGGAGACACTGTCTCAAAAAAAAAAAAAAAACCAACCCCAAAACAAAAACAATTAAATGTAGGACTCCTACCTTTCCTTTCTCATATGTCATGCTCTCTGTCTCTGGCTCTCTGGCTCTCTCCCTCTCTCCCTCCCTCTCTCTCTCTTTCTCTCTGTCTCTCGACTATTTTCATCACCTGGTTATAAAGACCACAAACTCTGGGTTTCTTCCTACCTACTAACCTCAGTCTCAGCAGCCCTTTCTCTTTTTAATATTTAAAGAATTAAAAAATTTTAATTGACATAAATTATACACATATATTAACTTCATACATTTAAAAATCCATATCACAACACGGATATGGATTTACATGGATATGTACTTACCTACATGCAGGCAATACACGCATACACATAAAATAAAAATAATAAAAAAAATTTTTTAATCCATATATACTAAGGAATGACTAAATCAATCTAATTAACATGCATTACCTCATCATTTTTGTAGTAAGAATATTTAAAATGTACTTTCAGCCATTTTAACAAACACTACACATTGTTATGAACTATAGTTAGCATGTTGCAAAAAAAGTCTTTTGAACTTATTCCTGTTTGACACTCTGCAGCCTTTGACAAAGCCTCCCTCACCGGTGCCCTCTCCAGCTCCTGGTAAATCTCATTCTATCCTTTTCTTCTATGAAGTTACCTTTTCAGACTCACATAGACATGAGATCCTGTAGCATTTGTCCTATGCCTGGCTTCTAAACATGCTATCCTAACACTTATCCATGTTGGTACAAATCATAGTATACCCTTCTTCAAGGCTCAATAACAGCATTCCATCATATGTAAACACTATTTTTCTTTCTTTTCACTAAATTTCTATACCCATCCACCTGTTGGACACTTTGTTTGCATATTCTGCCTATCATGAATGATGCAGCAGTGAATGTGAGCGTGCAGGTGTCTTGGACAGACTACTTCTTTTTCCTTCCATGTATGCCAAGTAGTGAGACTGCTGAATCACATGGAAGTACTAGTTACTTATGAAAGAGGATCTTTCATAGCGTTCTCCACGATGTCACATTTCAGCGTATGTTCCAACCAGCAGTCCGCACAGGCTTCTTTTTCTCCATGTTCTTTCCAACTCTTCTGTGTTTAACTCCCCCCATCCTAGAGAATGAATTTCAGACTCCTCAAAACAGCTGCAAGGACTTGGAAGATCTGGCTTCTGCTCACCTTCTCTGCCTCTCTCTAGCCTGCAGGCTTACCTTCCCAGTTCTCTGCTACCAATATCAATTTCATGGCCTCTGTGTATTTACAACATCATTGACCACCTGGCAAACAACTTCTCAGGTGTCAGCATCTGCCTGTCCACATCATTCTGCCTGCCCATGCCCCCTTGGTCAAGCTATCCTGTAAGCTGCCTGTTCATCTGTCTGAAACTCCAACTATACTGTAAGCTCTGTTATCTTATTCAAGGAACAGGCTGAGTACACTTGCTAGCATGTGTGAGATCCTAGGTTCAGACCCCAGTCACACCCCTCCACACACATGCACACCCACACACAATGAAAAATGAGCATACTCATCATTTGTACAATGTCAAGGTCACAGCCTAACACTGTCAAGGTCACAGCCTAAGTAGAAATATAAGTGACAAAAGTCTTCATGAGTCCCTTCCTGCTCATACACATCACTGCCACTAGCCCTTGGAGTGAGCCATTGCTTTGCCTCAATCTGACCCTAGAAAAGAGGCAAAACTGAAACACTTCAGATGAACCTGTCATCTGTCCAACTGTATTGATTCCTTTTTACTTAATTCTTATTGAGTTGCTACTACTCCAGTCACTCTACCAAGATCTGAGGCTACAGGGTTCAAACCAGACATAAATAAGCACATTACAGACTCCACATCCTGACCGCTCACATCCGCTGGATTCTTCAGGGTTCCAAACCTACTTGATAACCCAACTCTCTCAATCTTGAGTAACTAACACCATGATATCTATCTAGAATTTTGCTGTCCTTGGAAACCAAGAACTCTGAGAATCTCAACTGCTGAAGTTCTGTTTTGACATCTCCCTTGGTTGCTGCTGTCACTGAGACTCCATGAAAGCAGTCTCTCCCATTCATTGAGACCGCCTTTAATATTTCTCATCTAGTTTAGTTTCCAGTGTTCAGATCGCATGCATCTTTTGTCAAGTTTTCTTTAAGGTATAGAATAATTTTATTCATTATAAATGCTATTTTATTTTTAGACAGGGTCTCATGTGGCTCAGGCTAGCCTCAAATCTATTATATAGCCAAGGATAATCTTGAACTTCTGATCCCCTGGCCTTTGCCTCCCAGCAGGGCTGGGGATCAAATCCAGGGCTTCAGGCATGCCAGGCAAGCACGCTACTAGCTAAGCTTCATCCCAGCCCATAAATGGTATTTTAAAAATTCTCTTTTGGGGCTGGAGAGATGGCTCAGAGGTTAAGAATGCTGGCTGTTCTTGCAGAAGACCCAGGTGAATCCCAGCACCCACATGGCACTAACAACTGTCCGTAACTAAAGTCCCAGGGGATCCAACAGCCTCTTCTGTCCTCCTTGGGCATTGCATGACACAGGTGCACTTACCTACATGTAGGCAATACACATAAAAATAATAAATATTTAGCCGAGTGTGGTGGCGCACACCTTTAATCCCAGCACTTGGGAGGCAGAGGCAGGTGGATCTTTGTGAGTTTGAGGCCAGCCTGGTCTACATAGTGAGTTCCAGGACAGCTGGGGATACAAGGAGACCCTGTCTCAAAAAGAACAAAAATAAATAAATAAATAAATAATTCACTTTCTATTTGCTGCTAATACATAGAAAAAAATGAATTTGAGAATGTTGATCTTGTATCCTGCAACCTTGATAAATTTACTTAATAGTTCTGTCAATTTTGTCATAGATTCCACAGGATTTTTTTACATAAATGAACATAGCATGTGTGAATAAAGACAGTTTACCTCACCCCACTCAAAAAAGATACCATGTCAAGCCAGGTGTGGTGGTGCTTGACTTCAATCCCAGCAATCGGGAGGCAGAGGCAGGTAGATCGCTGAGAGATTGAGGCCAGGTTAGCTGTAGCTACTGAGAGATGCTGTTTCAAAAAAGACCAAAAAAAAAAAGACCATGTCATAACTTCTAGAATTCCAGAATGGTTACCAAAAAAATGACAATCACAAGCATTTGCTGCATACACCAAGATCCTGTGTTAGGGACCCAACACCAAATAAGGGGAGGGGCACAATAATGAAAATAAAAAAAGATCACTTTGGAAAACCGATTGATAGTTTCTTAAAACTAAAACAAAACAAAACAACAACAAAAACCAAGCCAAGCATGGTAGTACATGCCTTAAACCCCAGTACTCAGGAGGCAGAGGCAGACAGATATCTGTGAATTGGAGGCTAGCCTAGTCTAAAAAGCAAGTTCAAGACTAGCCAGGGCTACATAGAGAGCCTGTCCACTCTCCACTCCTTGTGTGGATCCATACCACAGATTATTATTCAGCCTTTAAAAGGAATGTTGTACTCACAGTACAACAAAGATGAACTCTGAAAATATTGTGTTAAGGTAAAGAAAGTCACATGCATATGATCTCATTTAAAAGAAATATTCAGAAAGAGTGTCTCTATAAACAGAAAGCTGAAAACTGGTTGCCTAGACCCAAGGGTAGAAACTAGGACTGAGTAAAAACAAGCAATGGGGATATTTTTGGAGTGATGAAAGTTCTATAACAGGATTGTGGTAATGTGAATTAATTTAAGAACTCTGCCCACTCATTAGCTGACCAATAAACTGAGTAAAGATTTCAGTGGTCACACATGACAAAGAATATAGACTCAGAATGTTAAAATTCAGGAAAGTTAACTCAAAAAAAAAAAAAAACAAGCCACAGTGGGTATGGTGGTACACACCTTCAATCCCAGCACTCAGAAGGCAGAGGTGGGCGGATCTCTGAGTCCAAGGCCAGCCTGGTCTACATAGTGAGGTCCAGACCAGCCAGGCCTATAATACAGCAAAACCCTGAGATGGGAAACTCTGACTTCCATAATTGCCATGTTATTTTAAACACCGTTTTCAACAGAAATGTATGGGGCATGTGAAAAATGGCCCATCACCAGGAAAGAAGGCCCTGCATGTCTACCGAAGAAGCCAACACTGCACGGCTAAGCTGCCCTCAAATCAGCTTGCTTATTTATTCTTTTTTTTTTTTTGGTCTTTTTGAGACAGGGTCTCCCTGTAGCCTCAGCTGGCCTGAAGCTCCCTATGTAGACCAGGCTGGCCTTGAACTCAGAGATCTGCCTGCCTCAGCCTCTTGAGCACTGGGATTAAAGGTGTGCGCCACCACGCTCAGCTTATTTATTCTTATTAATTAGCATATATTACTTGTATAAAATAACGGGACTCACATGACATTCTTCTATAAATTACATTTATTTAGTGTATCTGTGTGTCTGTGGGTGGGCACATGTGGATCTCTGTGAGCTCAAGGCCAACCTGGTCGACATAGCAAATTCCAAGGCAGTTGAGGCTATCGGAAGACACTAACTCAAAAAACAAAAAACAAACAGGGGCTGAACAGATGGGTCAGCGGTTAAGAGCTGAGGACCTGGGTCCAGTTCCCCACATAGCAGCTAACAATTTCTGTAACTTGAGTTCCAGGGGAATCCAACACCCTCTTTTGACCTTCATGGTCACTGTACAACATGGATGCACTTATATACATGTAGGCAATACACTCATACACATAAAAGTGATGATAAATAAAATATTAAAAAGAAACAAAAATAGGGGCTGGAGAGATGGCTCAGTGGTTAAGAGCAGTGACTGCTTTAGCAGAGGATCTGTGTTCAATTCCCAGCACCCACATGGCAGCTACGAACCATCCTTAACTCCAGTTTCAGGGGAACCTGAGGCTCTCTTCTGACCTCCGCGGCATTGCACGACACGGGTGCATTCACATACATTCAGGCAATACACTAATACACATAAAATAATAAATAAAATATTTTAAAAAGCAAACAAAAATAAGCTGGGTACCTTTAGTCCCAGCACTTGGGAGGCAGAGGCAGAGGTGGGGAGAGCTCTGTGAGTTGGAGGCCAGCCTGGTCTACATAGTGAGTCCCATGCACATGTGCCTACACATAGACATACAGGTATGATTTTGCATGGGCTACAGGGAGACCATCTCAAAAAGACAAAAATAGCCGGGCGTGGTGGTGCACGCCTTTAATCCCAGCACTCAGGAGGCAGAGGCAGGTGGATCTCTGTGAGTTCAAGGGCAGCCTGGTCTAGTAGTGAGTTCCACAACAGCTGGGGTTACAGGGAAACCCTGTCTCAAAAACAAAACAAAACAAAACAAAACAAAAAAGACAAAAATAAATAAAATTTTTTCAGGGCTTTACTGTTATTTCCTGAATATACAATTTATTGCTTTTCTTGACTACATGTAATTTTCCAGAAAGTAGTCATCTGAGAAAAATAAAGTAGCCCCATAAAAAACTGCTGAGCTAAATTACTAAACACTTACCACTAAAGTCAATACTAAAAATCAGAATAGTTGGCTTTTCTTTCTCAATTTTTCACAGGTTAAGTGATGTACCACCTTTCCTTTATTCTCCTAAAGGCATTCATGCAGACTCGCTGTTCCTTGTCCTAACATCCACTTCCCAACTCTAAAGTCCCTTCACTTAAAGACTTCCCAGAAAGCCACATTCTCACTAAAAGGTGCCTCAGTTGACTGTTTAAAACAAATTACTGATACCACTTTTTTGCATCTGTCATTGTTTGGGTATAAAGTGTTTCCCAAAAATAGTTCACTGGACATTCACCCCTCCGCTGATGTGGCTGAGAAAGTTCTGGAAACTTTAGGAGGGTGCCTTGCTAGAGGAAGCAGAGCACAGGGAAATGCCCTTCGGGGCTACCCCTGGTCCTGACCCTTTCTTGGTGTTTCTAGTCCACATGATGTGACTGTCACATGCTCCTGCAGCCATGGATCTGTCCACCATGCAATGACCCCTCCCTGTAAGTCATGATCATGGGTACTTTGGTCACACAGCTACTAGAACAGAGAAGATAGCGTCTCACATGTTTACAATTTATGTTTACAACTACAGGTACTCCATAAGTGCTTTTTGGTTTGCAACTCAACAGTGAGGCAACAACCACCCTTCCCACCCCACTGTCAGGATGTTGATCAGTACTGTACGTAAAAAGAATTTTAACAACCTTCATGAAATACAAGTGTTTAAATGGCACTTAGAGTCATACCTGTCCTGGTTAGGCTTACTCTGAAGCACTTACATTATTATTGTGAAGATATTCAATTGCACAGAGGATATGGAAGAGGTATTTTATAAGTCGTTTACTCTCTAGTCCATGACAGTAATGTTGTAACTCATCTAATACTGTATGGTCAATAAATTCAAATACCAAATGAATTTTCTTTTTTTGTCTAAAAACTTCAATCAGATTGCCCAGGTTTTCATGATGAAATTGCTATTTGACAAAAGAAAGAGATTTTTATGACATTATTTCAAACAATAATTTATTCACTTAACATCTATATAATTTTAAAAGGAAACAAATATTCTCAGCTTCTTTTCTTTCATGTCAACAAAAATTTCTCAACTCTGATATTTAAGAAACAAGCTATTTCAGCTGGGCATGGTGGCTCATGTCTTTAATCCCAGCAGTCGGGAGGCAGAGGCAGGCAGGTCTCTGTGAGTTTGAGGCCAGCCTGGTCTACATAGCAAGATCCAGGTCAGCTGGGGCTACAGGGAGACCCTGTCTCAAAAAGACCAAAAAAAAAAGAACAATTAAAAAAATAAAACAAAACCAAAAAATATCTTTTGTATTAGTAACAATCATGATCAAAATAATTCCAAGTAGTTGGGAAGATGGTTGGTGGTAAAGTGCTTGCTTTGCTAATATGAAGACCTGAGCTTGATCCCCAGAACCACATGAAAGTCAAGCAGAGTGGTGGGCATCTGTAACTCCCACAGTGGGTGGGGTGGGGACAGGCAGATCTTTGGTGGGGGGGACTCACTGGTCAGCCATTGTAGCTGAATTGATGAGCTTCAAGTTCAATGAGAGTTCCTGTCTCAAAAGTCAGGTAGAGAGGCTGGAGAGATAACTCAGCAGAGCACTGGCTGCTTTTGCAGAGGACCTGCGGGTTCAATTCCCAGCACCCACATGGCAGCTAACAACTGTAACTCTAGTTCCAGGGGATCTAGTGCCCTCTTCTGACCTCCTCAGACATTGCAGAACATGGGTACATTTACATACACGCAAGCAATACACTCATGTACATTACAAAAAAAAAGTCAGGTGGAGAGTGGTAGAGGCCAACATCTGACCCACGTACACAAGCACAGGTAAACACAAACACACAGCCCCCCCCGACAAACATACAAAATAAATTTTTACAAAATTAAAATAATTTTAAAATGTCAGAAATGGGCATGTATCAGCCTAGGAAACACATGAAGCTTAATATTTTATGTAGCTTATTCTATTTTTCAACACGTTTTCCTTTCTACAATCAGTTATGAAACATTTAACTATTTTTATCAAATTAAAAATATTCATTTGGATAAAAAAATTACTGGGTATATTTTTAATATTAGATTCACTTGAAAATTCTACTTTTTAAAAAAATTTTGCCTTTATTCCAATGGCACAATGTCAATTTTTCTACTCTTCCGTGATTAACAGACACTAAAATCCCTAAGACGTGACTAACAGAAAAATATGCCGAAATATAATGTCAGATTCCTTTCCTGTTTCGCTCTCAATCTCCCCGTCGCCCAGACGCCCCACTGCTGCTGCAATGGAATACTGGCAGCAGCGGCTCCAACCGTGGCTTTCTGACACTACGATGTTAATCACCCACCTAAGGAAAATTCTGACGTCTGTCTTGTATGTGGGTGCTGGGTATCGAACCCGGGTCCTCTGCAAGAGCAGTCAGTACTCTTAACCGCTGAGCCCTCTCTCCAGCCCCATCTAATTTAAAGGCAGGGCAGGGCTAATAGTGAAGGCAGAAAGACTCACCACGGGGGAAGGAGCTGGGTACTTTCTCAGATCAACCATGAAACCCGAGCACTCCATTATCCTTTTCAATTTGTTCAATTCTTTTTCTCTCCATTGCTAGAGAACCTTCCACAGATATGCTAACTGCTGTTAGTAATTTCATTTTATCTCACAGATAAAAATTTAGTTCAAATTGAGTTACTTTGGCAATCATTTTAGATTAGGAATATTAAGAATTCACAAAACCTCTTAGTGGAATTAGATTACATCAAATTAAATAGTGGGGTGGGTGGCACATGCCTGTAATCTGAAGACTTCAGAAGCCGAGACTGAAGGATGGAGAGTTTGAGGCCAGCCTGAGCTACACAGTAAAACTTTGTGTAAAACTGAGCATGGGCTTGAGATGGCTTACTGGGTATAGGTACCTGCTGCCAAACCTGCCAAACCTGATCATCTGAATTAGATCCCTAGAACCAAATGGTGAATGAATGTTGTGGCACATGCCTGTGTGAATTCACACACACAAATAAACATTAGTTTAAAAAATATTTAAAAAACAAAAACAGGTTGGGCATGATGGTGCATAACTTTAATTCTAGCACTCAGGAGGCAGAGGCAGGCAGACTGATGTGAGACTGAAATCAGTCTAGGTTGGTCTACTTAGAGAGTTCCAGGCCATATGGGGCAACATAGTGAAGCTCTCAAAAATAAATTAAAAAGGCAACAAAAACAGGTGGCCTATATAATCCCCAGCACTGAGGAGGTGGAGGTAGGATGATCAGAAGTTCAAGGTCATCTTGGACAGACAGTGAATTCAAGGCCAGCCTAGGCTACAGGAGACTATGTCTCAAAAATAAATAAATAAATAAATGTAAATTAATTAATTAATTAATTAATTAAAAATTAAAAAAGGTTAAGTAGAAAAAAATCTTAATCTTAAATGCAGCAGAGTTAAAAACAAGAGTGTCTGGGCAATTATCTCAATTCCATTTTTCACTTATGGTGCTCACTTGATTTACAGTGTTGTTTGGGATCATTAGGCCCTAGCTAGCCTGGATTCGCTATGGAGACCAGGCTGGCCTCAAACTCAGAGAGATCAGCCTGCCTCTGCCTCCCGAGTGCTGGGATTAAAGGCATGTGCCACCACGCCCAGCTATCTTTACCAGTTTTAACCCTCTTCACATTGGGTAGAAACAGAGCAGCTCCAACTGTCCACAGGTACCTAATGTATTATTCTTAGAAGGCAAATTGATTCATCCTAATACACAAAAAGAAAACATTTTGCTGGATATGGGGGCACATGCCCTTAATCAAGAGGCAAAGGCGGAGGCAAGAAGACCTTGAGTTCAAGGCCAGCCTGGTCTACATAGATCCTATCTGAAAAAAAAAAAAAATTTCTTTTGTATGAGATAAAGCTGAGCAAGAATACATTTTTCTTTTTTAGAATGTTTTTATTCTGAGTATTATGCCTGCATACATGAAAGTGTGCCATGTGTGTGCAGTGTCCACCCTCTGAAACTGGAGTTAAAGATGGTTGTTAGCCAACATATGGGTGCTGGGAGCCAATCCCAAGTCCTCTGCAAAAGTAGCTGAGTCATCTCTCCAGTCCCACCACCTGTTTTTCTTCATCAAAAAATAAAACATCTAGACTATACTGCCAAGATGATAAATCTTAGAGCATCTACATGCCTATAAACAGAATACTTACATTTGGAAATATTTTTTCAGTCACTAGTTTTGTACTAATCTCCTTTTTCTGCCCTCCCCAGTTCTTTCCCCCACGTTGCTCTGACACATCTATACTGCTCTGAACTCCCCTGATATGGTTCCCTATCTGTAGAAGGGAACATTTAACTAATGGTGTTTAAATACTCCTGTCACCTCAAATTCAACATTTCCAAAACTGAACTCGTTCCCAAATTATGTCTCCAGTCTTTCAATTTTCTGTAAACTGTAGCATAACAGCTACTGAACTGCAAAGCTCCCTTCAACTTCTGCCTTCCACACACTTCCAAATTTTCATGTCCTTTCATCAGGATTCTTGAATTAAACTTACCAGACCTTCTTTTCAGCCTTCTAATCCACTCTACACAGCAATGCTAGAATAATACCTAGAGTCTCTTTGCACTGAACTAAAAATCTTCACTTTCCACTTCTTTTTTTTTAAAGACAGGGAGACCCTATAGCCCCAGCTGGCCTGGAACTTACTATATAGACCAGGCTGACCTTGACCTCACAGAGATCTACCTGCCTCTGCCTCCCCAGTGCTGGGACTAAAGGCGTGAGCCAGGATACCCAGCTCCACTTTCCACTTCTTAAAAAACAACAAACAAACAAACATGGGGCTGGAGAGACAGTCAGTGGTTAAGAGCACTGGCTGTTCTTACAGAGGACCCAGGTCTCATACCCAGCACCCAGATGGAGGCTAACAACCTAACTCCAATTCCAGGGGATCTGCTGCCCTCTTCTGACCTCTGTGGGCATTGCACGACCCACATGCACTTAAATATATACACATATATATTACATAATAGATAGATAGATGATAGATATGCAGGCAATACACTTGTACACATAAAATTTTAAAAAACGGGACAGTTTTTGAGGCAGGGTGTCATGTGTCTTAGGCTGGCTTCAAATGCAAAATGTAGTAGAGGAGGATGGCAGGTCACCACCCAGTTTTTTGTGCTGCTGGGGATCAAATCTAGGGCTTTATACATGGTAGACAAGTACTCTACTAATTGAGCTATATCTCCAACCTCCAAGTTTTGACTTCGTAGCTAAAACTTTCAAAACTACCTCCAGTTCAATGCACTAATCACACCCTTCCTAATTCTGCACGGGCCAACAGCTGTTCTTTCCTTTCCACTCCTATTCTGTCATGCTTTAGTATTTCTGAACTTACCGTGTTTCCTAACTTGGACTCAGTAGTATCTCTACCTTATCCAAACTCTACACACCACTGAAAGCCAAATGCATGCCCTACTTTATCTAAGAAAACGTCACTGCCAAACAGGATTGTGTGGCATTTAATATGAGCCAATTAAAAAATTTTAAGTGTGTGTCAGCATGTGGGTATGTGCAGGTAAGTGCTGGTGCTCCTGGAGGCCAGATGTCTAATTCCCAGGAGCTAGAGTCTCAGGCAGTTGTGAGCCCCTGATGTGGGGCCTAGGAACAGAACTCATGTCCTCTGGAACAGCAGTAAGCACCCTTGACCTCTGAGCCACCTCTCCAGCTCAGTATGAGTGGCATTTATTCAGGATTATTTCTATATACCTTCCTGTCTCTCTAATTAAATTATAAAAGCCCTTGAGGAATTTTTACTTCTTTAGTCTGAGTTTCTTACACCATGTCTTACAAGAGCATACTTCTTCCCCCCCTTTTTTTTGTTTTTAGTTTTTGTTTTTTATTGTTGTTTTGAGACAGGGTCTCCCTGTAGCCACCACTGGCCTGGAACTTGGTATGTAGACCAGGCTTGCCTTGAACTTACAGAAATTCCCCTGCAAAGTGCCACCATGCTCAGCCAGAGCAAACTTATTCCATATTATACTTCAATTTTTTTAAATGATTTCCAAGTTCTGGCATAATTTTGTTACATTATACACAAACCAAATAAACCTTGCATCACCATAAAATTACAAAATGTAAACAAGGGGAGGGTTTCTTTAGCTAAGACAAGTCTTAGTATATTGGTTAACTGAAACGGTCCTTTATACATTTCATTTTTATTCTGTAACAATTTTTCTTTTGACTTACACTATTAAGGCAAAAGCTGGCATAATAATGCAGGCCTGTAAATCCCAGTACTGGTGAGCTTCAGGCCAGCCTGGGCTACACAACAAGATCCTGTCCCAAAGAAATAAAAATTCAAAACTAGATGGCAAAAGAGGCAAACCTTTAGAAACTTTATTTCTCTCGTTGCAATTTTGTTGACAGATTTCTCTGGTTTCTCATACAATATCTTAATGGCCACTATCCGCCCAGTATCCTTGTGTTTGCATTTCATGACTGTTCCATAACTTCCCTCTCCCACTTTCCCAAGGGTTTCATACATTTCCATTTTCAAGCCTGGCTTCTACTTCTTCTTAGAAATAAAGAAAATGGAAACAGATGTTTATACCTTTATTTAGTCAAGCTAAATAACGTATAGACCCAATAAACCCTTACTGTCACATATAAAAACAAAACGTGGTTGGAGCAGAGCCCTTGCGGGAGCACGGGGCTGCTTGAGCGGCTCAAGCCTCCCCGGAACGCAGGGTAACCCGAATCCAATCGCACTGTGTAGACAGGCTCTACGAAAACCAAAGCGGAATTCCGATGACCAACTAGAGGCCCCGTATACAGCGCTGTAGACGGAATTCAAGTCGCGAGCCTGAGCCCCGCAGCAGGTTTGACCACCACGGAGTCCCTGACTACAGATCACCGTCCACTAGGCCGGGGGACCCCCACTCCGGTCAGGCTCGGTTTCCAAGTGACTTCCGTCGCCCCCACGGCCGTCCCGCCCGCCCCTCAAACCCGCCGTCAGGACTCGCCGACCGTCGCGTCTCTCGCCACACCGCCGCCTCAGCACATCCAGTAGTCGCGCCGGCCGGGCACTACGCAGTCCCGGCCCGCCGACGGACCCCAAGTCGCCTCACGGCTGCCACGGCAACGGGTTGGGCGGGGCCTGGAGGCATTCCGAGCCCCAAAGCGCAAGACCGGAAACTACAAGGGTGCCGACCCGGAAGAGGTGAAACGCGGCTGCCGACGGACGGGAAGCGTCTGCGCCACTGGAGGTGGCGGTGGAGGTTTTTTTGTCGCTGGTTGAGCGCCCCCGAAGTTGATTCTGAACCCAAAAGTTGACTTGAGCCCCCAAGTTGGGTCTGAGCCTGGGATGGCGGCATTTTGACGGCAGCCCAACTGCAGTCTCCAACGTCGCCGAACCGCGTCGGGAAAGCCACCTACTGGTGTCTTGTCCTAAAAGACTGACTCAGTGCAATAACCCACCCAGAGAAGTCCGCGTGCTTAGTCTACACAGCTGAATTAACAGCCAGTAGACCTGGGGCTGCAGAGTTGGCTCAGCCGTTAAGAGCACCGGCAGCTCTTGTAGAGGACCGGGTTCAGTTCCCAGCACCCACGTAGCAACTAACTGTATCTCCGGCTCCAGGGGATCCATCGCCCTCTTCTGATCTCCACAGGCATTGCACACACGGGTGGACTTAGACACATGCAGGCAATACACTCGTATACATAAAAATATTTTTAATGTCCCATGCATCTGATTTCAACCTGAAGGCCCAACTGACCTTTAAAACGGGATAAGAAGGTCCTGGGGCCCACAGCGGAGCTCGGGTGGACCTCGTACTTGGCATGTGCTGCTCCCCTGGCTTCATTTGCAACCCCAAAGCAAAACCTTTCTTGACCATCCTGGGTATGCCTTCCATTTATTTTTTCCTCTCACTTCTAGTAAGCTTTTTTTAAAGAGTCCCTGGCTACAGGTGAAACTAAAGCTTTTTTCAGGAGAGCAGATAATTCACAGGGAGTGCAAGAACACCTCTGCATGTGAATTTAAATAACCTGAAGCGCTTTAAAAGACTCCACTCCTAGGGAACCTGATTTAATTAGAGTTCTAATTAGTATTTCGGGGGCACCTAGAGACTCAGAAGGTAAAGGTTCCTGCTGCCAAGCCTGACGACTTCAATCTTGGGGATCCATATTACAGGAGGAAACCAACTCTGGCAAGTTGTTTGACCTACACACAAGATGAAAACGTACCAAGAAAGTGTGGTATTGTGGTGTTGAGGAGTGTAATAGAAAAGTTTGCTTTAAGAACATTTTTCATGCAGGGCATGGCAGCACACGCCTTTAATCCCAGCGCTCAGGAGGCAGAGACAGGTGGATCTTTGAGTTGAAGACCAGCTCAAATAGAATTTTTTTAGTTTAAAAAGTATCTTAGAAGCTTCTCAAATGTGAGAGGAGAGGTACCTGTTTTGTTTTTTTTTTCTGTCTACATGTAAGTCATAGTCTTACAATATGACACCTGTTGTATATTTAATATTTGTTATGAGGGGCTGGAGAGATGGCTCAGTGGTTAAGAGCACTGGCTGCTCTTACAGAGGACCCAGGTTCAGTTCCCTCCCAGAACCCACACAGCAGCTAACAACCACCCATAACTCCAGTTCCAGGGTATCAGGTGCCCTCTTCTGGTACACTTCCATATATGTAGGCAACACACATACACATGAAATATGAAGGCCAGCTGGACATTGTGGGCATGCCTTTAGTCCCAGCACTAGGGAGGCAGAGGCAAGTGGATCTCTGTGAGTTCAAGGCCAGCCTGGTCTACATAATGAGTTCCAGGACAGCTGGGGCTACAGGAGACCTTGTCCAATTTTTTTTTTTTCAAAGGCCAGCCTGGGCAACTTAGGGAGACTATCTCAAAATTTATTTTTTCCTAGCGGGGTGTCATGGTGCATGCCTTTAATCCCAGCACTCGGGAGGCAGAGGCAGGGAGATCTGAGTTCAAGGCCAGCCTGGTCTACGTACTAAGTTCCAGGCCAGCTGGGGCTACAGGAAACCCTGTCACAAAAAGACCAAATTTTTTTTTTATATTTTCCTGAGACAGAGTCTCTCCATATAGCTCAAACTGGCCTGGAATTTGAAATCCTGTCTGCATCTACCAAGTTCTAGAATTATGGTTGTACACTATCACATCCCATTCAATAAAATTTTAAAGGGTTATGTAAGACCCTGGATTCAAGCCTATACCTGTTTTTTGTTGTTGTGGGTTTTTTTTGTTTTTTTGTTTTTTTAAAGAGAAAAAGGTCTAACTTTCTAAGTGCTCTAAGTGAAAATACTTAGCTTTTGGGGGCAGGAGAGGTGACTCAGCAGTTAAGAGCACTGGCTGCTGTTACAGAGGCCTGGATTTGGTTCCCAGCACCCACATGGCAGCTAACAACTGTCCAGACCTCCAGTTCCAGGGGATCTGATGCCCTCTTCTGACCTCCATGGGCACTGCACGACATGGATGCATTTACATACAAGCAGGCAATGCATTCATACACATAAACTTAAAAAGCCAGGCATGGTGGTGCACGCCTTTAAGCCCAGCACTTGGGAGGCAGAAGCAAGGCAGATCTTTGAGTTTGAGGCCAGCCTGGTCTACATAGTTGAGTACCAGGACAGCTGGGGGCTACAAGGAGACCCTGTTTCAAAAAGACAAAAAATAAATATGTAGCTTTTAACTTAGAGAATCACACTGTAAATGCACAGCTGTGGCTATTAAGAATTGATCCTAGGGGCTGGCGATACGGCTCAGCCATTAAGAACACTGGTTGTTCTTGCAGAAGTCCTGGGTTAGAATCCAAACACCCACATGGCAGCTAACAACTGTCGGTAACTCCAGTCCCAGGGGATCCAAAAGCCTCTTCTGACCTCCACGGGCATTGCATGACATGGGTACACTTACATACATGCAGGGAATTACACGCATAGGCATAAAATAAAAATTAATTTTAAAAAGTTTATGAGTTGATCCTAAATCCTTAAGGTTACTTATTTTTGGAGAAAGAATGTTTGAGGACTATCTCATGTAGCCCACGGTGCCAGCACTCCACTACGTGAGGCTATTCTTGAATTCATGTCTCCGTGAGTGGAGAGATAACCAGGGTGCACCAACACCATCCAGTTGTCAAGGCTACTTTTTAAACCGACAGTTCAAGAGTTTGAAGGAGGTATCAGGAAACGTTAGCCCTTCCTGGTTTTGTGGAACTATGGACAAGAGTAGGGCAAAGGGCTCTTACTCCATCCTCCCTTTCTTTCTAGAGCAGAATTATTCCGTGAATGCATACCAAAATGCTCAGTGCCCTGGACGCACAAAGTCCTCAAAAGAGTCAATGGACACTGGGACTAGGAAGTCTGTGACTAGAGGAACAGTGCAGGGTCAACCCTCCCCCCATCTCCCGCAGTTCCGGTCCGGTTGCACCTTCCTTGTGGAAAGCAAGCCTCCAATGAATTATCTCAGACTAGGTATGTAGCTGCCACCCATGTGTCTCCCCCAGACCTGAATCATTTTTGTAGGTTTCTGTGACAACCTGCAGCTCATTGATGTTGTGAAGTCACACCCCCACATTGCTTGACAAACACAATGGTACCCTACGGCAGGCTAATTCACAGGCCGTGGCACACACATTGAAAATCCTAAAAGAACAAATCTCCCTAGTTCCACGGGGCTCGCTCAGTCTCCGGCACTCTCACTGCTGTCCACAATTTCCATCTATCTATGGAAACCCAAGTCGCCAGCACAGGCTGTTTGGTGATGCCAAAGGACCACAACGGGCATCTTCCTTTCGCGTGCCTTGGCACGCAAGGCTGCGAGGTCCTGGGGAGCCTCCCTGTCCCACGGCCAGAGCTGGGGTGCCCCTGGAAGCAATGCAGTCTAGATTCCTTTCTGCTCCATTTTAAGCACTCAGAGTGCAAAATAAGACTGCCAGAGAGACCCCGTGGGTAAAAAAATCCCTGTGCTGGAGACCAGAGGGATCACCCCGCCAACGCTGCCCAGACCTGAACCTGGGAGCCAGGCGACGCCTTCACGTGACCCCGCCTCGTGGCGTCACAGGGACACGTGGTTCTAGAGACTTCGCCCCTTCCCCCGCAGATTGTTGACAACGCCGCCTGCGGTCACGTGACTTGACGTCATTCCCCTCCTCTCCCCCTCCTCCCTTCCTCCTCCCTCCTCCCCCTCCCCTCCTAAATCCCTGGCTCCTGAGGTGTCCGTCTCTCCCCGTCCAGCCTAACCTAACCCTGGTGACGGAGCGGGGGCAGTCTGGGCCAGGAGGCTCCCGGTCGCGGCATCCTGAGCTCTGCCTGTAGGCTCCAGCCCAAAGCACCCGCAGCGCCCGGCGTCGATCCTTCTGGAAGCCCGTCCGGAAGCCCGCCGCGCCCGCCCCGTCGGCCCCCGCGCGCGCCCGTCGCCCCGCCCCTTTCCCCCCGCGGCCGCGGTGGTACCGGCGGAGGGCGGAGGGATCCGGAGGCGGCGGAGGGAGACGTCATTGCAGGGTTGTTTGTGCAGCGTCGGCGGTCTCCGCGACCCTCAGTGATTCGGCCGCTGCGCCGGGGGGCGGGGGGGCTGCGCGGGACTCTTTTCTCTCAAGCTGACCGCGGGGCAGCTGCGGAGCATGTCGACCCCGGCCCGGAGGAGACTCATGCGGGATTTCAAGCGGTAAGGGCCGCGGGGCCGAGGCGGCGGGCTGCGCCCCCAGGAGGAGCCGGGCCTCGGGCCTCCGCGGCCCCCGTCGCCCGGTCCCCGCCCTGCCCCGCGGAACCCCGGCCGGGCCTCTCCTGCTGGGGCCGCCGGCTTTGTGTCCCGGCCCTGGAATGGGCTGGAGGGAGCACGCCAGGTCCTTCACGGCTGCAGTGGGCAGGGTGGGGTCGGCTGCGCAAGGCCCGGAGGTGGTTAGCCTATCCCCCGAAACCCGACCCTGGTCCGGCCCACCCGCCCGCCTGCCTGCGGGGACCTTGAGAACTGGCTCCGAGACCTGGGCTGGCCACCCCAGCACGGCCTGCTGGACCCGAATGAAGACCTATCTATAGCGTCGTCGGCCTGGGAAAAGGCCCCAGCCGATCCGATATTCCACCTGGGCCTCCTCTTGTAAAATAGGGTTTTGTTAGGTGTGGGGAGGGGAGGGGGGAATGACCTGTTTCTCCTCCCCCAGCTGTTTACGTTTCTGGACGAATACAGAAGCAAAGTGAGGAATTGAGCGTCCAGAATCTTCAGTTTCCTTTCCCGGGCAGACCTGCGGGGATTGAGACAAATATGTTATATAAAAACTTAGATTTGCCGCTCAGGAAGTAACCTCTCAACTTCGCCATTATAAGCTCTATGTGAGGCATTTGGGAGCCATTGTCTTGGGCCCTGGCCAACTTGATTTAATTCATTCATAGCTGCTTTTAGCCACCTTTTTTAAAGGTGGGCGTCCAGCAGTGAGTCCTTCCACCCTCATCCTTCTGTTTTATGGCCTGGTTTGCTTGAGGTGGACCAAACAGTGCGCTTAATGTGGACTTAATGCAAAGTATTCCACCACTTGAAAATGAAGATATATTTGTCTAAGTGTGTATATTGTAGATTTTTCTTTTTTTAAATGAGCAGACAGTGGCGCTTATTGGTTCCAAATTCGTCTTAAGAGTTGAAGTGCATTTGATTAGCTACCATGACTGAAATTCAAATAGAACTTCCGGCTGTACCTTTTGTTCTCTGGTTCAGTTCTGCAGTTATTCTAAATTGGACACACGGTGCCTTTGGTAGTTTTCCAAGGGTCTTCAGATTACAAGAATTTGATGATGACGACTGTTGGAGCTTTGTATTTAGTCTTCTGGTCTGAAAGAAGGATTGGCCTTAGAGCAGAGCCTTTAAAATAGACTGCTGGAAAACCTGAGCTCTTGGCCATCTTCAAAAGCTATTGCTGTCTGGAGCAAAGGAGATTAAAGTAAAACCTTTTCAGTCAGGTTGAAGTGGTAGTCAGTCATTTAGTGTATATACAGCGATTGGCTACTTGTGTGTGTTCTACAAGTACCTATGGTTAATACTCTCAGTTCTTGCTAGATTAAAGAAAGAAAATTGCTGTTTCTGTAACCGTTGAGATTGTAAACTTTTAATGGTTAAAGAGGACAGTCTGTACACATCAGTCCTTCAAGAAACAGTATCTTGATCTTACCTGTCAGAAGAGGAATGATCCCCAAGCCCTTTGGACTTAGAGATTTAATAAGTATGTTTACTCAGTTGATTCATTTAAGTCGTGGTTCATTCTAGTTTAAAGGATAACAAGGAAATTGATCTACCTGGTTTCTCAGACTAGGTGCTATAGCGCTTGACCTCCTTGATGTTCAACTTTGAAAATTGCCACTCTTGCTTTCTAGATTGCAAGAGGACCCACCTGTGGGGGTCAGTGGCGCACCATCTGAAAACAACATCATGCAGTGGAATGCAGTTATATTTGGGTGAGTTGAAATATTTAACAGGTAATAGGTGTGTGGGGACTCCTTAAGAAAAGTGTATATGTATCAAGAAGTGTGTATGTCTACGTGTGTGTGTGTGTATGAACTGTGTAGAAAAGTCTGAGGTAGAGTACTGATCTTAACATCTGAAACTCACTTCTTTTGAGAAACTGGGAATTGATACAGAGAAAGAGAAACTGGGAATTGAACCCAGGACCTTAGGCATGCCCACAAGGGCTCTACCACTAAACTATACACCCAGCTCCTGAAACACATTTGTTTGGACAGTTACATAAAATTGATGTGCTTCTTAACTGTTACTCCTGTGTTGATCCCCCCCCCCCCCAACGGGGTGTAGCTCTGCTGCCCCTGGGGTTTGAGGCTCCTGGGCTTCAGAGCTCCTCTTGCTTTAGACCCTCCTGAGCAGCTGGAGTTGCAGGAGTATGCACTGTATCTGGCTCTGTATGGTTCTCTGGTCACCCCAGGTCATTGTTAAAACTAGTATTTGAAGGGACCAGTATACCTCAGTGTAGAATGTCTAAGTGTGTTCATGGCCCTGAGTTTGACCCCCAGCACTAGAAACAAACAAGTAAATCATTGAAATTAGATGGAGCAATAAAGAAGACAAGTTGGGTCACAAAATTGCCGTACAAGTATTTATGCTCATTCTGTTAGAGCTATAAAGAAGCTTGGAACCAAAAACACCGAACTTCACTGTGGCAGGAATCTTGACCGTAGATGTTCATAGCTCAGTGTGAAATCACTAGAACATGTTAGAAGCAGTCTGGCCTTTTTTACTGTGTGTGTGTGTGTGACTGAGGGGGTTGACCTTAGCACAAGACACACTCTAGGCCAATGCTTTTATCACCAAGCTACATTCCCAGCCTGTTCGAAATTTTATTTTGAGATGGGGTCCATAAATTGCTCAGGCTATCCTAACACTTAGGGTGGTCCTGCCTCACCTTCCCTAGTACAGGGCCCACAGGCATGGGCCGCCATACTTGATGCTTTTAACATTTATTTATTTATTGGGCCTTTTGAAACACAGTCTCCTTGTAGCCCCAGCTGGCCTGGAACTCACTATATAGAGCAGGCTAGCCTCATCTCACAGAGATCCACTTGCTTCTGCCTCTGGAATGCTAAGATTACAGCATGTGCCACCATGCCAGGCTCTAAATTTTTTTTAGATTCTGTTTATTATTTCATATGTGTACAGCTGTGAATGTGGCACCCGTGAGGCACAGCACTGATGCAAAGGTCAGGTGACAACTTTTTGGGAAATATTCTCTCCTTCCACCATGGGTTCTTGGGGTCAAACTCAGGTCATCAGGCTTGCACAGCAGTGGCTTTTACCAGTCTGGTCCATTTTGCTGACCCTGCGTATGCTTTCTCATTTAAAACTTTATTTTTTATTTATTTTTTTGTCTTTTTGAGACAGGGTCTCCCTGTAGCTGTCCTGGAACTTGCTATGTAGACTAGGCTGGCCTCCAACTCACAAAGATCCGCCTGCTTCTGCCTCCCAAGTGCTGGGATTAAAGGGTGTGCCACCATGCCTAGCCAACTTTATTTTTTTTTAAGATTTCTTTTTTTTCCCTGTCTTCTTGAGACAGGTCTCCCTGTCTCAACTCACTACATAGACCAGGTTGGCCTCAAACTCAGATCTGCCTGCTGAGTGCTGGCATTAAAGGCATGTGCTGCAATGCCCAGCCTTAAAGATTTATATTATCTGTGTGAATGTGGATGTGCATGAGTGTGGGTACTCCTGAAGGTCAAAAGAGGGTTCCAGAACTGGAGTTACTGGTTTTGAGCCACCCCATGTGGGTGCTGGGAACTAAATTCAGGTTTTGTGGAAGAGCAGCAAGCGTCCTTAACCACTGAGCCAGGTCTACAGCTCTGCTTTGAAAGTTAGGCCTTTGTTTTCCTGAATCTGTTTTTCTCATTTAAAACTAAAGAAGGAGCCAGGACTGGTGGCGCATGCCTTTAATCCCAGCACTCGCCTTTAATCCCAGCACTTGGGAGGCAGAGATAGGTGCATCTCTTGAGTTCGAGGTCAGTCTGGTCTACAGGCCAGCTGGGGCTACTGGGAGACCTTGTCTCAAAAAGACCAAAAAATAAAGCTAAAGAAGGAATATTTTCATAAACAATTCTGAGTTGCCATGGAATAATTTACAAGAGTCTACATTTAGAAACTAGTTGGGGGAGTGCTGGAGAGTAGGCTTGGTGGTTAAGAGCACTGGCCTCTTGTAGAGGACCCACGTTTGGTGCCCCACACACACTTTGCAGCTAACAACTGACCTTAACTGCACTTCCAGGGAATCTGACACCCTCTTCTGGCCTCTGCAGGCATTGCACACATGGGTGCACTTATGCCTACAGGCAAAGCACATAAAAATACACATAAAAATAAGAAATCAAAAAAATTTAAATAAAAATTAGCAAAGGGCTGGGACTGTAGCTCAGTTGGTAGAATGCTTTCCTGGCATGCACAAAGCCCTGGGTCTGATCACCTGTAATCCTGGCACATGGAAGGCTAGAGAAGGAGGATCACAAATTAGAAGTTAGGTTGGGCTATATAGTAAGACCTTGTCTCAAGAAAATAAAGAACTGGGTGTGTTGGCTCGTGCCTGTGATCCCAGCACCCAGAAGACTGGAGCAGGAGGGATAGCTTCAGGGTTGAGGCCAGCCTAGGCTGTGTGATACTCTTTGTGTGTGTTACATCCCATCCGTTTTTAATTATAGTTTGACTTTGATTTTGTTTTTGTTCTGAGACATAGTCTCACTGTGTATCCCTTGCTGGCTTGGAACTCAATGTGAGACCAGGCTGGCCTTGAACTTAACAGAGATCCACCTGCCTCTGCTTTCTGAGTGCTAGGACTAAAGGTGTGCCTAATCATGTCTGCCTAATTCTGTTTGAGACAGGGTCTTGCTCAGGCTGGCCTCATACTATGTATCCAAGGCAGTCCTCATCTGGACATCTCTTCAGCCTCTTACGTAGCTGGGTTTGCAGGTGTGTGCCACTGTGCCCGCTGTTGTGCTCTTTTTGCACTTAAAACATAGACAATATATATAGTGAATCCACCTTAAAAGAAAGCTTTGGAAACGGAAGTTATTTATGCTTCTATCAGCTTTTATCCAAGGCTAAGGTGTTAGTAAACTACAGTGTCTTTACAACTCTACATGTCCTCAGAATTAGTCCCTTCCTTTCAGTTTTGCAGTTTATCCTTCCATTCTTGAAGATAGAAAAGGCAGAATAAAAACCACCTTTTAATCAAAAATCTTCTTGTTTTCAGACCAGAAGGGACACCCTTTGAAGATGGTAAGTTGTTACTTTTTTCTATAGTCTTATTAAAAGGATGTGTTTGGGTTGGAGATTGGAGGACCCACATTACCTATTTGAAGTCAGGTTCTACTGGTTTTGAGCCAGTCAAAACTAAGTAAAGCTGGGCTGGAGAGGTGGCTCAGGGGCTAAGAGCACCAGAGCTATTGCTATTCTGCCAGAGGAACTGGGTTTGACTCTCAGCATCCACATGGTGGCTCTCCCCCTCCCTTCAGGCTTCTTGGGCTCTACACACATACCAGTAAACATTCAAAACATTTGTACAGTTAACTCATTGTTTTGAAAAACAAGAATTTATAGCTCACAGGGATTACTTTGGGAAGTCCTGTCACCAGTCCCCTGCTGCATTCGTAGTTGTCTGTAGACCTCAGGTCAAGATGGTGGGTCTGTGTTATGAGCAGTTTGTGCTTGGTGACCTTGTAGATAATGACCAGGAGGGCAATCCTACTTCTCTACTATAATGTATATTGACAGGGTCTTGATAAAATTTTTCTTTCATTCTCTCTCTTTTCCTGTGCTGGGATCAAACTCAAGTCTTTGTATGTTCTAGGCATGCCCTCTACTGCTGAGCAGTACTCCTAGTCCTGAGCCACAGCTACCCATGGCTTCACCACTTAGCATTTAGCACCCAGAAGCATTCTTCATAGTCATTGCATCTCCAGTTGGGTTTATCTACCAGGGGCTAGGAAAGTGGGGGACTCGTTCTAACACCAAGCCATAATTCAATCTATCAAATTGATTGGAAGCAGGTACTTAAAGATTTTCACTAATTATAGCAGAAAAGTTTTTTCTTCGGTTAAACAGCTTTGCTATAATTATCAACGTGACTTCAGAATTAGTCTGTTGAGGGTATTTGACAAGACCACTGACTGCAGAACTATTTTAAGGAGATAGCCTCCAGGTCTGAGAAGGGGAGGTGGTTAAGGGAACAATGATGTCTTTGGGACCTGTTAAAGAATAAGGTAGAAGTCTTAGAAATGCTGCAGAATGTCATGGCATCTTTCTCTCTCTCTCTCTCTCTCTCTCATTTTCTTTTCTTATCTTTTTTTTTTTTTTTTTTTTTTTTTTTTTTTTTTTTTTTTTTAACTAAGTATGTGCCGTACTTACCAGCATCTGTTTTATGTAGCTGTTAGGAATTGAAGGAGGTACTTAAAGATTGTATAGGGCTTCTCAAATGTGGTCCATCCACAAACCCCTCAGGGACTCTGAATTGTTGTGACCATATGATCAAAATTGTATTCGAGTGCTGTGTTAATGCTGACAGCATAGAAACAGCGGAGCTAATTTGGCATCTAAGAGCAAATTGCACTTGTGGCACCAGGCTAGCTGTTCTTTGCATGTTAAAATGGCTAGGTGAAATTGAAATTACTAGTGTTAAATTCTGACCTTTCCATTTACCTCGTTAATATTCTGTGTGATGAAGTCAGAAGTATTTGGAAAGCTCCTTTTCTGCATAGCAAAGTAGGATAGCTGTCAGAAAGGAAAACACTTCTGTAATTGAGTTGTGATTTGAGCTGCTGATTTTTTTTCATGGAACTTTTTCTTAATAGACTATCTGCTTGGGAGGCAGAGGCAGGCGGATCTCTGTGAGTTCAAGCCAAATGTCTGCCGGGCATGGTGGTACACATCTTTGAGAGGCAGAGGGCAGAGGCCGGTGGATCTTTGTGAGTTCCATGTCGGCTGGGGCTAAAGGAGATCCTGTCTCAAAAAGACCAAAAAAAAGATCTAATAAGCTTGGAGAAATAGAGTGTTCTTCTTGTGGCCTTGGGTTTGGTCCCTAGCACCACCAGAGACCAGAAACAAAACTAAGATTTGTCCAAAGTACAATGGATTTTAATGTAACCGAGTATAAAAAGTTTGTTGATAAGGTTTTAGATTCTACATTGCAACAAATCTGTAAAAAATTAATTTTCGTGCACTATCAAGCAGAAGTGATTGCTGAAAAGGCGATGGGAACCCTTTTCCAGTTTTGTTTGTGTGAGGCCAGATTTCTTCATGTACTGAACTTCAATCAGAACAGCATGTTGTGGCAGACTGAGTAGAGGAAGTAGATAAGAGAATCCAGCTGTCTCCTTGAAAACCAATCAGTGAGGAGGACTGAGAAGTTGGAGAACAACAGTGTACATCGTTACAGTTACTCTAATTTCTCTATGTTATTGAGGTTGCTCTGTAGTGGGCTTGCAGTTGGGTTTTAATGAATTACTAGTTAAGGTTTTCTGAGTTACTTTGGGCAGTACTGGAGAGTGAACTGATCTGTCCTGTGTGCTTGGTGAGCACTCTACCACTGAGCTGCCATTGCCCCATTCCTTTATTTTGAGATAGGGTCTTCCAGAGTTGCTCAGATTGGCCTATCACACCCCCAAGCCCCTCTCCTTAGCCTCCGCAGATCAAACCCCAGGTTTTATACACATTCTTAGGCAAGTATTCTACCCCTGGGCTGCATCTTCAGCCCTCAAATTACAGTTCCTAATACAAGTACCCAAGTAGGTTGGGGATTTAAGCCCAGGGTTCGGTCCTTGGCTCCAAAAAAGAAAAAATAACAAGTACCCAAGTATACCACCAGTGGCTTGTTGGAGGGTGTCTATACTGAAACACGAAAGCCAGCTGGTTCAATTAAGAGATTTTTTGCAAACTAGTTATTAAGCCATTGCTTTAATTGATATTTTTAAAAAGTTTTTTTTAGAATCAAAGTGATTACACTGAAATACCTCATTTTCTGATAGCTTGCTGCTGTGCACTGTCATGCTCTTGAAGTTCTTGCTCTGGTGAGGTTTTATGGGTGTGCTGTCTGTACCTCATTCTGGTTTCATGTCCCTTGAATTCATTTTTTGGCCATGATAGGACAAATATTGTTTACTGGTGCTGAAACCAAAATGCTTTTGAAGTTTTATGTGGCATAGCTATTACTTTTTAAAATCAGACAAATTAAAATAAAAACTTTAGACCTGTCAGGGCTGGGAGTGGAGCTCTGGAAGAGCACTGGTGTACAGAAGGCCCTTGGTTTGATCCTCAGCACAGGATTCACAGCCAGCTTCAGTAATTTTCAGAGTTGCTGTATTATCTTAGTATGTGTTAGAAATGTGAAATCACTATATTGGGTCTCCCTGATCCCACATTTCCAAGCAACAGCAACAAAAAGGGTAAAGGAAGGAGAGTTGTATTGCAAACATGAGCAGTAAAGGTGTAAACTATTTCACTAAATGAACTAATGTTGATAGATTGAAGCCAGGGCTTGGAATTGAGACTGACAAAGGAGTGATTTGGTTTAAACTCTATTGTGGGGTCCTCCCTCCCCTCGTGGGTCGTTGGCCACTGATCCACGAGAACAAAGGGAGCAGAAGCGACAAACGGGGTCAGAACAGCCAGTGAGTACTGACGGAAGAAAGCCCTTCTGGGGAGGCAGATTCAGTGATACAGCTCCAGACTCAGTGAAACAGCTCCGTTTATTCAGTGAGGGTTAGGGAGTTACAGTGTGGAGGCAGCAGCCAAAGCTTCAGCTGATAGGTGCTCATAGTATGCTTTATTTACATGTCATAGAGGGATCCTATCAGCCGACTATGGGGCAATGCCTAATTATCATATAGAAAAAACCTGGGGGTAGTTTTTACTCCAGGTACCTATGCTAAAGGTCATGTTCCAAATAAGATCAGGCATCCATGCTTGGCAGCACTTTCCAGGTAAATCAGGCAGAGAGCAGGAGGCCCCTGCTGAGAAAGGGAGTCCTTCCATATGGCCCCGAGCCTCTTGGAGCTATCCAGACATGGAGGACTACAACCCTAGCAGCAGGGTCCCCCAACACCCTTTTAATAAGGAAAGAACTTTACAGAAACATAAAATAGCTGAGTTTTGTTTACTTCATTAGGAGTAAGTTCCAACTGATTTTGTCCAAAGAGTTAAGTAGTTGGAGGACTGCTCACCTGTCACGTGGGTTTCTTCTGAATAAAAAGTTGTCCTCTGACCTCTATGTACACTATGAGCCCACCGACACGCAGATCATTAGTAAACACTAACAAAAACTAATAGTTGTTATTTTTTGGAAATAAATTGGAACTAGAGTTAATGTCCTTAACTTGGTGCAGTCTGTACAGGTTGACTTTGTTTCAGGTGCATGATTTTTTTTTTTTGTCTTTTTGAGACAGGGTCTCCCTGTAGCCCCAGCTGTCCTGGAACTCACTATGTAGACCAGGCTGGCCTTATACTCACAAAGATCCGCCTGCCTCTGCCTCCCAAGTGCTGGGATTAAAGGCATGCACCACCACGCTCCGCTTAAATGCTTTTATACTGACATAGACCAGAGTTACAAGCCTAATGATTGCACTAAAACCTAATGATTCTGTGCATAGTCTCATGAAGGGAACAGAAACATATTTCTCATTAGCACCCATGCCCAGTCTGTCCTTTGCCAGGTGGTGGTCAACCCCTCAGAGTCCTTTGGTGCTTCCTCCTAAGCTGTAATAAGCCATTTCCAATTCCTTGAGTATTTAAATTTTAGTAGCCAGAGGGGCTTGGTTGCCTTCCAAAAATAGGGCAGTTGGGGCTGGTGAGCCGGCTCAGTGCTGCATAGGCCAACAACCTGAGTTATGTCCTTGGAACCCAAGTAAAGGAGAGAGGGGAGAACCAACTCCAGAGTTGTCCTCTGACCTCCATATGCACACCGAGATCATACACATCAAACTAAATAAATAAAATATGAACACTAACAGTCCCACTGATAGTACATTAAAGTGTTATTCTCCATGTGCTTCTTGCCAATGTTGCGTGTTACCCGTCTAACACAGAGATGTATCAGCTGTGGGCTGGATATGAAGAAGAAAGGTGTAATAGATGTTTTGTGTACTAGGGTAGTGCATTCATGCTAAGGTTTGCGTGCAAAAACTGGTAGGGGATTGAGAATGAAATGATAAAGGTGTTTAGAGGTAATGCTTGTCTTTACTAAAATTTATTTGGTTTGTTTCTATCCAGGTACTTTTAAACTAGTCATAGAATTTTCTGAAGAATATCCAAATAAACCACCAACTGTGAGGTTTTTATCCAAAATGTTTCATCCTAATGGTAAGTATCGGTTTACTAAATTTTGCAAGTGATGGGGTGAGGGTATAGTGGCCTCAGTGAGGGTCTGTCCTCAGTTCCACTTCCCTGTCAATGGTAGCTACGATATTGTTGCTGGGATCTTAGGAAGGTTCCAGTTTGAGGTAAGGTTGTTTTAACAACTAATTTGTGAATTTAAAGTAGACATGTATTTGCTTGAAGGACAAATTTTTCATCTGAAATTTAGCTTTAAAAAAACACAGATGAAGCCAGGTGTGGTGGCACACGTCTTTGATCTCGGCACTCGGGAGGCAAGTGGATCTCTGTGAGTTCGAGGCCACCCTGGTCTACATAGTGAGTTCCAGGCCAGCTGGGGCCATAGGGAGACCCTGTCTCAAAAAGACCAAAAAGAAAAAAAAAAAAAAAACTGCAATCCACACAGATGTGCTGGGCGTGGTGGCGCACACCTTTAATCCCAGCACTCGGGAGGCAGAGGCAGGTGGATCTCTGTGAGTTCAAGGCCAGCCTGGTCTACATAGCGAATTCCAGGGGAGACCCTGTCTCAAAAACAAAAACAAAAAATGCAGATTTAAATCAGGCACAGTGGCTCAGACCTTTAATCCAAGCTCTTAGAGGGAGACAGGGGCACTCTCATCTCAACAAGGCCAGCCTGGCCTACAAGGGAGTTTCAGGCCAGGTGAGGCTACAGGGAGACCCTGTCTCATTTTTTAAAAAAAAAAAAAAAAAACAGATTAAAGCAAACCAGGCTTGAAAACTCAATACCTGGGAGGTCTCCACCTCCCAAAGCAGGCTCACAGCCAGCCTAAACATCATGAGAACCCTGTCTCCCAAAACAAAAATACAGAGTTGGGGCCTATAGGGATGGCTCAGCTGGTAAAGGCACCTGCTGCCAAGCCTGACAACCTGAGTTCAATCCCCAGGGCCCACATAGTGGAAAGAGAGAACTGAGTCCCAAAAGTTGTCCTCTGACCTCCACGTGGAGCACACATGCACACACAGGAGTGCATGCGTGAATGCTGGGGTCTCATGTCTCACACACACTGGCCTTCAACTTGCTGTATAGCTGAGGATGACCCTGGGAGGTTTTACATAGGTGTATAATGGATGGACCATGCTATTTTCCCATTTTAATTGTACAGTTCAATGAGTTTTAGTATAGTCATAGGACAACCATTTAAATGACTGGTTTCATTTTCCCTTTCAGAAAGATAACAGCATTCTAGACTTTTTTTTTTTTTGGAAACAGAGTCTCCCTGTAGCCCAGCTGGCCTGGACCTCACTATGTAGACCAGACTGGCCTGGAACCCACAGAGATCCACCTGCCTCTGCCTCCCAAGTGAGAGGCGTGCACCACCACGCCCAGCTTCAATGCACTCTTAATAACACACGGCCCTTCTACCAGCATTTCAACTTTGTCCTTAAGCTGCATCCCCAGTCCTGTGTATGTATACTTTTTCTTTGATTGGTAAATGATGTTTTGATATATAGATACTCTTGTGTTTCACTTACCTGTTTACCAGTTGAGAGACATTTGGACATAAGCTACTCTTTACATCTCAAAAAATCAAAACTAGTTCAGAATTTTAAAATCATATTTCTTTGCTTTGAGGGTGCCAAGTTAGTGGGTCTGTGGGATATACCATGAGCAGCTGACTGCTACATTTAGATCAGAGATCTGGACTACAGTTAACAGGCGTGGTGGCGCATGCCTTTAGTCCCAGCACTCAGGAGGCAGAAGCAGGCAGATCTCTGTGAGTTCAAAGTCTCAAAAAGACCAAAAAAAAAAAAAAAAAAAAAGTTGCAGTTTTTCAGAGCTTGAGACTATTGGAACAGTGGGGTAGTTTTTTATTTTTGATGCTGTAGATTCAACCCAGGACCCTGCACGTGTTAAGTGGGCACCCTATCACTGAGCTACACCCCTGGCCTAAAATAAGGAAATGAAACGGATTGCCGTATTGTGTCCATTGAAAAAAAACCTACCTCTCAGGGGCTGGAGAGATGGTTTAGCAGTTACGGGTACTGGCTGCTCTTGGAGAGGACCTAGGTTCAGTTCCTGGCACCCACATGGCAGCTCACAATCATCTGTGACTCCAGTTCTACTGGATCCCACACCCTCCTAGCCTCTTCGATTTTGCATGAACATGAGACACTTCTCCACACACAGGCAAAACACTAACTCACACAAAAAGTGAATTTTTTTTATTGAGCTGTTTTTTTGTTGTTTTTTTGTTTGTTTTTTTGGTCTTTTTGAGGCAGGATCTCCCTGTAGCCCCAGCTATCCTGGATTCACCGTAGAGACCAGGCTGGCCTCAAACTCACAAAGAGTGCTGGGATTAAAGGCGTGTGCCACCACAACCAGCCTTACTGAGCTTTTTAATTTCACACAATTTGTACTCAAATCCAGACCCCTCCTCCATCCATGCCTCCCTATCCCCCAATGGAACCCTATGCCAAGGAATTTTTTTTTTTCTTTTTGAGACAGGGTCTCCCTGTAGCCCCAGCTATCCTGGAACTCACTATGTAGACCAGCCTGGCCTTGAACTCACAGAGATCTGCCTGCCTCTGCCTCCTGAGTCCTGGGATTTCCTCTTAGGTGTGTTCCACCATGCCCGGCCATCCAAGGAATTTTTTAAAGAATCTTCCTCTCAAGCCCTCTGAAGATGGGCAATGAATCTTAGTTTAAGACCAGATTCCCTGTAGGACAGAAGGGCTTAGCTACTGCCTAACACTTAGAACTTCTGTCGAGTATTCTGTTGATGCTAAAGCATCCTCTTGCTGTAGATTTGACAGTGGACTCATACCTGACATCAGTGTTGTCTTTGCAGTGTATGCTGATGGTAGCATATGTTTAGATATCCTTCAGAACAGATGGAGCCCAACATACGATGTATCTTCTATCCTAACTTCAATTCAGGTGAGTGTGTATTCAAATGTATCAATTTTTCAGTATTCTCTGAAATCTAACCAGTTCCTTTAGAAATCAAAAGACCAAGTAAAGGAGCTTACCAGTCAGCACCCAGGGAAAAGAGTGCAGCAACTGGGGCAGGAACTCACCACCTCTCTGCACTTTGTTAGTTGACCAGATGAGAGCTAGTCCACAACCTGTTTTCTTTTTTTCAATACAGGGTCTCATGTAGCTAGGCTGACCACATTCATTATGCAGTCATGGGTGTCTTTGAACCTGATCCTCCTTCCTCTACCTCCCAAGTGCTGGGATTACAGGCATGTGCTACTAAACTTGGTCACAGTCTGTTTCATAATCTTGTATAACATGCTGTCACAGGTCAGACTTACCCATGCCGGATAGCCAGAAGCTGTGGAGAAAATCTTAGGGAGAAGTAAAAACGATAACTTAGAGGACCATAGGAGGCCAGGCATGGTGGATCTCTGAATTTGAGGCCAGCCTGGTCTACATAGTTCCAGGTCAGCTGGGGCTACAGGTAGACCCTTTCTCAAGAAAGACCGAAAAGAAGGAAAGCCATAGGGATCTCTAGAAACTGCCAGGACAGAGAGAGAGAGCCATTGTGTTTGTTTGTTTTTTTTTAATGTGTATGAGTATATTGCTTGCATATGTGTGTGCCCATGTTACACAATGCCCTTGGATTCCCCCAGAACTGGAATTATGAATGGTGGTTAACTGACATAATGGATGCTGGGAGCCAAACCTGGGTCTTCTGCAAGAGTAGCTAGTGCTCTTGACCGCCAAGCCATCTCTCCAGCCCTCCAACTTACTTATTTATTTACTTAACCTTTTTTAAAAAATTTTATTTATTTTTATTTTATGTGTGTGTTTTGCCTGTATGTAGGTAAGTGCACCTGTGTTGTGCAGTGCTCATGGAGGTCAGAAGAGGCTGTTGGATCCCCTGGGACTGGAGTTACGAACAGTTGTTAGCTGCCATGTGGGTGCTGGGGTTCGAACCCGGGTCTTCTGAGCCATCTCTCCAGCCCCTCAAACTTTTTAAAAAGAGACAAAGAAAAAGAGACAGCCAAAGAAATTGGGGAGGTGTTTTAGCTATGCAGGTTATTGTTTGATTTTGAGATAGGGTCTTCCATGTAGCTCCAGCTGGCCTGGGGCTATGTAGAACTATGTAAACCAGGCAGGCCTCCATCTCAAAGAGATCTTCCTTTTCTGAGTACTGGGACTAAAGGCATGTTCCACCATGCCCCCAGAATAATTATGATCATGTCTTAAGATTTTTTTTCCTGTCCTACTTTATTATGGTCATTGTGATTTTGCTTTTTTATGTGTGTTTTGCCTGCATGTGTGAATGCAACACATGCATGCAATGCAGGGGAGGCCAGAAGAGGGTGTCAGATACCCTGGAACTGGAGTTAGAGGCCGTTAGGCCAGGGCTTCTGGAAGAGCAACCGCTGCTCTTAAGCCCTGAATGATAGGTGGCCCCTACCTACATTTTGGTACTAGACCATTGTTCCTTGTTTGCTGTGCCGCTACTCTCCACTCCTCACTCTCTGGCTATCTTTCCTCCCTCAAGAGAGTCCACTTTTGCTGCCTTCATGGTCAGGTTCATGTAAATCTAGACTCCAAATATCAGAGCAGTCTGATACTGGCTCACCCCTTGGCCCATCACCCTCTGTTCTCTCGTCCCCTCTGGTCATCTCACAACTTCATTTCATTCCTTTCCTGCTGAATGGAGGTGTTTTATTTATCAAAAGGAAATAGATCTGCTCCTCATCTGTTTCCAGAGTGACTGCAATACTACAGTTCTATGAGCGTGGCTTAGTGGTTCTAGAACCATGCATCTGATGGGCCTGAGGCCTGAGCACACAGAAATTACCATAGAAAATAAGGGATACTAAAGCGTTCACTAAAGTATTTACAGCTATTACAGTTTAGCCAAATGAAGCTGTTTATTTCCTGGTTAATGAGAAAGTCTTTGTATGCTAAAGAATACTGTTCTAGCTGACTTCCCTGAAATTGGCCTTCTTAAGACATTTGGGAATTGTTTTGAGAGCTTATGTTTTTAAGCAGCAGGAAACCTTTTCTCAGCAATTTCTGAAAGTATTTAGACCTAAAAGCATTTGGCCTAGGACCCCCAGAAATAATCTGGGAGTTTTGTGTAATTTTTTTTTTCTTCTTTTTTTTCCTGGTCCTCATCTGACTCTGAAAGTCTCTTCTCTCTCTCCTAGTCACTGTTGGATGAACCAAATCCAAACAGTCCAGCCAATAGCCAGGCAGCACAGCTTTATCAGGAGAACAAACGAGAATATGAGAAGAGAGTTTCAGCCATCGTGGAGCAAAGCTGGAATGACTCATAATGGACACCGGGCCTCATCCTTTTCATCATCGTTGTGTATAATCACCTCCCAGTAGAAAGGCTAACACATTTTAAGTGCCACAGGTTTTAAGGATTCTGCAGAGAAAAAAGCAAAAGTCCTTCAGTTTAGAACCTACAAAGCTCGTGTATCTTGGTTAATGTACTTTTTATTGCATGGTGTGAACTAAGTTATTGCTGCATAAATTTGTAATATATCCTGTTTGTATTTTTTTCCAAGTGTATAATGTTGGTGTGGAGTTTTCATGACAGAATATACACATTTTGTAAATCTGTACTTTTTTCAAATATTGAATGCCTTATTTTTGAATTCTTTAGATTTTTAAATTGGAGAAAAGCACTTAAAGTTTTTTATATATGAATATTACATGTAAAGCTGTTAAAATACATAACTTCAGTGCAAGAGACTTTGTCACTTATTTCCTTATCTGTGCAGGAGGGGTTGAGAAGTCTCTCGCTCTCCATCAATTGATACCTTCACTCCCAATTCCAAAAGAACATACTTCTATTTTATCAAGAAAATCTTCAAATTTGATTCTAAATACCAATTCTGATCTCCCAACTTTATTTCGAGTGTACCTCTGTTAGTTTTCAGTTGAGTTATTATAGACATGACTGGTTCGATTCTGTCCAACTCTGTATTTGGGCCACTTGTTAACCTGTGTCACTCATTGCTAAACTGTACCTATTGCGACTTCACAATTGGCACGTCTACCATGAGCAGGGGACTGCTGTGATGACTCTGCTGCTTGGTAGCCCTCTCAGAGACTTGATTAACAAAGTCAAACCATCAATGTTACCACAAATTCATGCTGCAGTATTAGCAATGAATTGGTTGCATTGGTTTGAGCAAGGCAGATATTTGGAATGAATTTTGGTGTAATTTAAATATTCGAAAACTACCTTTTGATGCACCTGCGTTATCTGTTTGTTCTGGGGAATGTGTGAGCACCAGGGCCTGCCGAGTTGCTTTCTCATCTCCTCAGTTGTATAAAGTTGTATGCATCTTAGTTTACTGGATAAATTTAAAACACAGTATTGTAGAAAGCTAATTCAAAGCTATCCTTTGCCTTCAAATAGTATAGAAAATGGAAAATATACAAGTAAATTCTGTTAAACCGTTTGTGCAGTCTCTCTAGTAGTTGCAACAACTGTCTCAGTAATCCTGAGTTTCTTGTCACGCCCATGTCAGCCTTCTAGAATCAAACTAGTAGCTTCTCTGTTGGAAGATGGGCTTGCAGAGTGTCACAGCTTCTAAGTCCATGAGCAAAGCCTGAAACGGGAATGCGTAAAAACCGGTGTTTCCCTCTAAAAGTTACTAAGCTAGGCACATACCTGTTATCCAGCCCTCGAGAGGCATGGTGGCGCGCACCTGTTATCCCAGCCCTTGAGAAGCTGTGGAGGATCGTGAATTTAAAGCCAGCCTGGGATACATAGCAGGACTTTTTTAAAAAAACAATTTGAGAGTATATAGGCTTAAAAGATGTAAGGAAGGGTTCAGTCACTGAAATGACCCATAAAGCTTTCTTTTTAAAGAAAACTACTCTATGGTTGTACGAAATGTGTGATGTACAGTTTAGCTCTAGAACTGCTTCACTCTGAAGACTCCTCCATTAAATAAGCAGTAGCTATGAGGGTCTCTTATTAAATGCTGTTTGGATACCGTTTCAGCACCTGTGTTTATCCTTAAACCCATTTTTCCTTGTCCAGTTGAAAACTAGGAACATTTGTATTGATAAGTTGTGGGAATTATCTTTGCAAGGAGACAGGTGAGTGAACTCTGGTGCTCAGTTCACAACGTACAAGCATCTAGTACCTGGTCCATACAACTTCTGGAGGAAATGCTCAGAAATGTTCTCTTAGTAACTCATGTTTTTGTTTTTTTTTTCCCTTTGGCCTTAGAACAGCATCCTGTTTGGCTAAGTACCAGATAATGAATCTTCAATAGATAAGGTCATGACAAAAATATTCATTTGGCTGTGCAAGGTGGCACACACCTTTTATCACAGCTCTCAGGAGGCAGAAACCAGGTATAGAAAGATGAAGAGGCTCAGGCCAGGCAAGATGAAGCTAGTCTGATCTATTAAACCATCAAGGGATATTTAGGGCAGTGTGTTTACTTTGGATATTCTACTGAACTTTGTTCATTCTAGTTTGTGGGAAAACTTCAATTGGTAATTAGACTTGTATCTAATCCAGTGAAAAGGTATAACTTTCACAGCAGGTGAGATGGCTCAGTGGGTAAGATTGCTTGATGCCAATCCTGATGACCCTGGGACCCACCTGGAGAGAACCGACTCCTGGAAGTTGTCCTCTGACCTCCACACACACTGACAAACATGAATGTAATTTAAGAAAACCTAAGAACTGAGCTAAACTGTAGGTGGAAAAGAAGCTTTGGTGATACGGAAGTCTGTTTTCTGCTCAGTTTATTAGTACTGTGTTTTTTTCTTGTTGGTTTGGTTTGGTTTGGTTTTTTGGTGATACTGAGGATTGGACCAAAGTCTTGTGAGTGCTGGACAAGCGCTCTACCAATGAGCTACACGCTCAACTCCATTTAGTAGTCGTTAGGAATAGCACTGGGAATAATACAGGTGTAATTTAGTCCTGTAATTCCAGCACTTGGCAGGCTGAGGCAAGCAGATCACTTGAGTTTGAGGCTAGCCAAGCTTATACAGGGATGCTGTCCCCCAGAGAGGGGGAAGGGGGATTGGGGAGAGCAAACAGCAGGACTGAGGTGAAGCTGGGTAAGAGTTCTGCTAATGTATATTACCTGGCCCTAGGATGTTTTGGTATTCAATTTTCCTAAATTTGGGAAGGAAGGGTGGGGATCATATTTTGGGGAGCTAGATGATGTTTATCACAGTTCCTTTCCATTGTGTTCAGCAATGCCAAACCCCCTTGGGATCTGTCATATGGATTAAATATGTAGATAGGAAATAACAGTGAGCTCAAGCTGTTGAAGGTGTCCTCCGTAGGGCAGAGGCCTGCCCAAGATGGTAGCTCTACTCATCTAGTTAGGGAGGAAATGAGTTAATACCTGATAGGGGAGATAATTTCCAATCCAGTATATGACAAAGCAGGGATACTAACAGTAATCTTTCTGAAAGGATTGACCATTCTCCATTGACCAAAGGAAGTAATGCATGTGCCACTTTTAGTAATTCTCTCCACCAGAACTATTTTTAAATAATCTTAGTAATGTTTTAGCTGGGTGTGGTGCACACCTTTAATCCAGCACTTGGGAGGCAGGGACAGATCTCTGAGTTAAAGGCCAGCCTGGTCTACATAGTTCTAGGCCAGCTGGGGCTACAGGGAAACTCCATTTCAAAGAGACCAAAAAAATAATGATCTTAGTAATGTCTTAAGGCTTTAATGTTTTCTCTGTTCATGGACCAGAGAATAGGTTTTGCTTGAGCCAAAAAATGAATTCGCTGTGTCATTACTGGGTTATGTCAGCATCTACACACAGCTCAACATAGTTGAAATCTCAGGGCTCCAGCCTCTTAGGCATATAGAAAGTTCAGACTTGGATGTGGAATGACTTAACTGCCGTTTACAGCATAACGGGCTGCATGGTGCTTAATCTAACAGCGACTTGGGGAAGGCCTTGAAGGATGCTTCTTCGCTCAGCGTTCTTTGACACTTAGGGTCTGGGCCTGTACGGAGTTCAGTGGCAGAGCGCCTACACAGACCTGAGTTTGATCCCCAGTGACTCACACACAGCAAGATGCATCCTAGACGAGCTGACCTGAAGTCTCACCTGGAAGACAGATCCATAAAGGGCCATTGGGTCAGGAACTTGGATGAAAGGAATCAGCCTGTCTCTTAACTTGAACTCTTAAGTCACCATTCTTAGATTCTGGGAAGGAGTTTCTCTTCTGAATCTTGAAAGCTGCCAGAAGGAATGCAGCACTCATAGCTGGCCTCAAGAGGGAAGGGCTGCTGCTTTTGTGAAGACCAGGGGGTTAAGGTTGACCTCTTGCCCAACTTCCCAAAAAGATCTTTTGCCAAGAATACCACAGCCCACCTGTTGAATTGTCCTTGCAGTGCTCCTAATGAAGACTGTCAGGGAGAGGCTCTGGCTGGCCTCTATAGTCATTTTAGAAAATTGAATTGAAGGTGTTATGACTTAGGGTTGGTGCTAGTACAAAGGAAATAAGGACCAGGAAGCCGCTCACCTACCACCTTCCAAATCTGAGAGACTTTCCATAGGAGAAGATGCTTGTACTTGACCTGATCACTTACTGCACTTGTAGGAACTAGGGTGGCCTCAGCAGACTCCAGGCCCTGCCATCTGCCTTGGCTGTAGGCTTGTCACCTCCAAGGAAATCTGTACTCTTGCTGTACTGCGGTGGGCTTTGCTTCTGGAAATGTTGGCATGTGTGCACATCAAGCTTTGGTGGCAGGTGGCACATCAATTGCAAGGCTTCCTTTAGACTGAGGACACTCCCAGAAGGCCTTTTGCAACCAGCAACATGAGGGGGGGCAACCCGGGGCTTGGAGTTTCATGGTAGTGTCTGCCACAGTGCTCACCTTCCTGATTTGGTTACCACATGCCTGTGAATATATGTGTCAAAGTCTATAGCCAGGGCAAGTCTTCAATTTGTAATGTAGCCAAGGAGGGCCTCAAACTTAGGCTCCTCCTGCCTCAACCTTCCAAGTGCTGGTATGATAGCCCTGTGCTACTATGCTTGGCCATATTGGGTATTCTTTTTGTTGTTTGAGACTGAATCACAGTAGCCCAGGCTGGCCTTGACCTTAAATTTCTGATTCTTCTGCCTTCATCTCCCAAGAACTGGGATTTGTAATCTCCAGGTGTACACAGCCACACCTGGTTTATGTAGTGCTGGGGATGAATCCAGGACGTCTGCATTGTAGGCAGGTATCTATCAAACCATTACTGTTGCTTTTTTACCCCTGAAGCTGGATCTTTTTGCATAGAACAGCTTGAAAACTGAACAGTCAGCATCAAGGACATGGTGATAAGGGCAGCAAAACTCAGTACCAAGGAGGGATTAGGAACTACTTGTTTTCTGGCTAGCTTCTGCAAGCACAGGCCTAGACAGGAGTCCTAGAGGACATCAGAAGACCTTCAGGGTCCAAGCTCAGTGTCTCCACTTTAAATAGCAGTACTGTTTTTCATTTAAAAGTAGAAACTAGGGGCTGGAGAGATGGCTCAGTGGTTAAAAGCACTGGCTGCTCTTGCAGAGGACCTGGATTCAGTTCTCAGCACCCACATGGCAGCTAACAACCATCCATAACTACATGTGACAGGCCTGCCACAGCCAGCACTGGACAGGTGGTGCTCACAGTGCAGGACAGGAGCATGCACACAGGCCTAAGAGATCCAGACCCCAGAAATGGGTACCTCAGTTCCAAGACGCCTTAGTGCTAGAGGCTATGTGAGCTTGGCCAAGATCTGCCACCTTCAGGCGTTGCCTCTCCCTTCTCCAGAACAGACCTGTATTTGGTGACATGTCATTCTGTCCTGCCATCTTGTCAGCCTCATTTATGAAGTATCTAACAGGGACCATGTTGCATGTTACTCCTGCTCCACAGTCTTAAAAGGTCCTCTTTCTTGCAGCCCTGGGCGTTGTAAGGAAACTTGCTTTTCTTTTGTATAAGTGGAAGTTTGTTGCAAGCTTTTGGTTCCAACAAGTTCTGGTTGGCCCCAGTGGAAACCCAGAGTGGGACAGAAGCAGTGAGAGCCCCCTGAGGACCAGACATGTATTGTGTGTAGATACTGGTTTTCCACAGAGTCCTCCAGTACAGGAGATTTCTCACTTGGCAGAGGCTTCCACCGAGTGCTTGCTGTGGACAGTTCACATTCTTATGAAAATGGTCCAACCCTGGTGTGAACCCTACCTATAATCCCAGCACGGAGACAAGTGGATTGCCTTAACCTTGTGGACAGCCTTGGCTGCATAGTTTCAGGCCAGCCAAGGCTACACAGAAAGATTCTCAAAAAAAAATCAGTCAGAGGGAAAGTAGCCCTAAGTGGAAGATATTTCGATACCCATTTTCATAGCAAAGGTAGCGCATTAGTCAGCAGCCCCACACAGTTCAAGGATGAGTCTTTACTGCTATTTGCCCCTTCATTAAGCCAGGCAAGGACCAAGACAGATCTCAAACCCCTAAGGGTGACACCCCTGCACCCCGCACCCCCAGGCAAATGGGGTTGGGAGGCCACAGTGGAGGATTCTGTTAGCCTGTTCAGGCTGGAAAAGCAGATGGAAGAGTCTGGGTTGTATTCTAAAGAGGCATTCAGGGCAAAGAGCTCTAGGACATGCTCACCTCTAGGAAAACCAGCTCAAATCCAATGGGAGCTCAACAGCCTTGTCTTTGTTTTCTGTTCTTTAATTTGTCAAGAAAACCCATTCAGGTGAAGTGGGCTTTTTACTTCCTCAGCTAGTCCTTGGAGTGTGGGTGTCTGTACAAGGTTCCACACAGCCACCCCATCTGACGAGCACAGCCACCACTTACCTAGCCCAGGAGTATGATCTTTCAGAAAGGCAGAGTGCACTTGGAAGAAGAAACAGAAAGTCACTGGCTAGTGTTTCATTCAAAGATACACACACACAAAACAAGGGCAGTTTTTTTAGTGGGTACTCAATATTTGTTGAATGAAGCAATTTCCTTAGGACTTTGTAAATTCTGAAACTACTGCCTCTGTAGCTCCATCTTGTTCCTCCAGAGCAAACTGGTATTACTAAACTTAAGCAAAAATAAGAGCTGTGGGGCTGGAGAGATGGCTCAGGGGTTAAGGGCACTGGCTGCTCTTGGAGAGGACCCAGGTTTAGTTCCCAGCACCCGCATGGTGACTAACAATTGTCAGTAATTCTGGTTCTGAGGGATCCAACACCCTATTCTGGCCTCTACGGGCATTTCACACACTTGGTACACTTATATAAATGCAGTCACGCCACTCACACATATAAAATAAAAATACCACACCTACATGGCAGCTAACAACTGTCTGTAACTCCAGTTCCAGGGGATCTGACAGCCTCTTCTGTCCTCCTGGGGCACTGCATGACATGGGTGGACTTATGTACATGCAGGCAATACACACATACACATGAAATTAAAAATTAATTTAAAAATATCCGAGCTGTGACTAGATGCCTGGAGGCACACAGGCCTAAGACACCGGAAGTGGACAGGTTCCCTTCAGACATGAATGGGTGCCCAGCAGTCTTCAGAGCTGAAATGGACAACTCGAGGGCTATTACTGCAGATGGGACCGTGTGCACTCCACTGCAGATCACAAGGCATCAAGTCGGTGGTTTCTCCCAGCTGATTTCTCCCTGTGCCCACAGATAGGTGGGCCACTAATCCAAATAGAGCCTGGAGAAGTTAAGAGGGAATCCTTACATCTAGTGAGAAAAGATTGATCAAGTGGAACACCCTGATGATGGCCCTGAACTTCTGATTTTTTTGGAGTCAGGATCTTATGTAGCCCAGGCTGGACTCAACATGTAGCTGAGAATGGCCCTGAACTTCATATCCTCCTGCCTCAACCTCCCTAGTGCTAGGGTGACAGGCGTGCACCACCATATCTAGTTTATGCAGTGCTAGGGATCAAACCCAGGGCTCTGTGCACACCGTGCAGGCATTCCACCAACTGAGCTACAGTCCAGCCTGGGCACAGACTTAGAAGTAGTCCAGAACTTTCTGGATGTGGGTTTGACAACATGACAACATCACTAACCTGAGCCCTGCACTGTCTGAAGCCTTAGTACTCTCCTCTCACGGCCTCAGACATGCTGTGAGGAAAATCATTCTCTCCCGTCTCAAAGATGACACTTTGCAACATCCCTCCACACACCTCCCATGTTCCCCCAAGTCTTGGGCAGAAACACATGAAGACTGGAATTCTAAAACATTAGTTAATTTTATAGTCAGCTGCCAGATATAAAAATCAGATAGTTCAAGCCCAGCAAATGAAAACTCATGACAATGTAACCAGGAGACTTAGCTGGAGGCTGGGGATTTAGCTCAGTGACAGGGCACTTCCCCAGCATGAGTTTGATCATCAGCCAAAAAAACAAAAGAAGCAAGAAAGAAAAGCCTGGAGGGAGGTGAGGGGCAGGACTGTCCACGGCCTGGCTACAGACACCATGGCTGCAAGCCAGCTCCACCGTCCAGCTGTCCACTTACCTATATGGAAACAAACGGAAGGAATTCAGGGGGAATCACACACTTTAAACTTATTTTACACAATGGAAAAGCTGTTTTATTGGAGTTCAGAAAATAAAATCCATGAGAAATCTATGGAAAGTGCATTTAAAAGCAAATAATCACAAGTTTTCATTTTTAAGCCTCACAAATTTGCAATTTGAAGAAAGCTAGGCTGCACTCAAGGGAAAGCCAAGGCTAAGTCAGTGATTCGGGGCTCGGCTTTGTAATCCGCTGCCTCGCCAGAGCCTGTCAGGCCATCTACATAGTCTCCAAGAAGGAGCTAGTCCACAGTTACTAACTGGAGACCCTGACTTGGTCTATCCTCCTGGCCACTGGGGATTGGAGCTAGAAGTTGCACAAAGGTGTGGTCTTCATCCCAAGCACAAGCAGGAATACCTCCCACTGTCCTGTCCCAGCTTCTGGTGGCTTGTCTCCTGTACTCAGCAGATACACTAAGGCAGGCTCCACTGTTTTACTCCCTATTGGGCCTGCACTAATGGTCCTGCTGCACTGGACTGTTCCACTGCTGCCCAGAGTTCAGGTATTTACCCAATGGTGAGACTACACAGAAGGAGCAGAAAGGGGGTCAGAACAGACACATTAGCTGTGTGTGTGTGGGAATATCAATACCATCTCAGAGAAACAGGATTGCACTACAAGTGTTTCTAGAGGTGATGTACAGGGCAGGTCTTCCAGTCTGAAAGACCCTAGCTCAGATGCCCTCTAGAAACAAAGCAAATGTGGGTTTTCCTCAGCAGCCTGGGAGACCTGGAGAGTCTAGAAATCAGCTGGTTGAACAAAGCCAGATCATCTCCCACCAATGAGCTAGCTAGTTAATATGGAATCATTTCAGGTAGAGATAAGGAAATAAAGGATCTGGCTTGCCTTAGCAAGACAAAAAGTGGTAGGGGGAGGGGTGGGGGCAGAAATCAGAATCACACTTAAAGGTACTTTGTTGAAAAATCCAAAAGATAAAATTCACCCCCTGCCATTACTTCATCAACATAAAAGGCATTTCAAACAAAGTTTGGCTTGGATGATGCTGAAGAAATTATCTTAGACTTCATGATCTATAAATACAGGAATATTTGTGCGTGTTTTTACGGTGACAGGTACTGGAGGAATGAAGACTCCTGCAAGGCCCACGTCGCCAGATTCCTTTCCATTCCAGTCGCCTCCATGTTGGTAAGTCACCTTTGTCCCAGCCTCCTTTCTAAGCCCGTCACCATTGGAGGGTATGTGGTCCACCAGCCTTAGCTTTGATACTGGGGAGAAAAGAAAAGTGGCATGTAGCCATCAAGCGACTCAAGTTTATCCTCATACAGTAAAGCACTGAAGTAACAGAGTATTTATGTGCAACTCAGATGGTAAGTCTACTCAGAAATTATCAATGTTTTACTACATATAGAAAACGCAGCAAACCATTGACCATGTTGCCTGTTTGGAGCCAGAACCTCACTTTCCTGTCTTGTCACCCACTATCTGTAAGTGCTCACAATCTAAAGAGGGTGGAAACATTTCAAATGCAACTTTTGCTGCCAGGCTCTGCACTGAATGGTTCTAAAAGGAAAGAATCACACACACAGTATTCTAAAGTCAATGCCATCAGATTCAGGTCGTAATCTGCAGCACTGTGCATAAGTCAGGGTACTTAGGAAATGGGAAGGTTGCGTATTTCTGGAATTCACACGATTAGAAACTGTAAAAGTGTATCTTCAAATCGTGGTGAACTGAAGCAGGTAGATGCTGTCTGGGTACTCTAGCACCTTTGGCGAATTTAAACTTGGCTTTGGACAACTTTTAAGGAAGGTGTGAAGAAATCATTTTGGCGGGTGCCTTGTATTTGTGTGGATTCCCTTAACATTTAGCAGTGTGAGTACATCTACTTGAAAGTCTTTTTAGTAATCAGAGATGTGAAGGTATGATCTATTTCCTAGAAAAGTCAAAAATCCTCAGCACAGGCAAAATATAAGAAGCCTCTTTCTCCTCTGAGGAGATTGCAGTATCACCAAAGAAACTACCTGCAATCCAGAGGACCATTCCGAGCGACTACAGACTGTCCCCGAAGCCATCACAGAGGACTGTCCTGAGCCTCCTCAGATTTTCACCTGGTCAGACCCAGACTACTGCCTTTTCCACATGGTGTTGGCAGGTAATCTACCCATCCCGAACTCAGAACAAGATTGGCCCATGGGCAGACCCAGTCTCTGCCTCTGTCTGTCTCTCTCTGCCTACCTGCCTGT
>NW_008328699.1:435477-444758 GCF_000622305.1 Nannospalax galili
GAGACAGGGTTTCATGCAGCCCAGGCTGATCTCAAGGATGACCTTGAGCTCCTGATCTTCCTGCCTCTACTTCCCAAGTACTGGGAGGTCAGGCATGTGCACTCACATTCAGCTCTGGTTTTCATGAGAACATGCCTCAGAGTGTGCCAAGATGGGAGAACACACAGAAGAGACCTCCTGAAATGCAGGCACACCTGTTTCTCTATGTCTCAGCTGTGCTCACCTTTTGTACCACTGTCTCTTCTATTGGGACACTGATGTTCCCAGGAGAGATGAACCAACTCACAAGGTCGACAACTTCCGTAAGGCAATGACAGCAGCTCCCTCGCCATTTACTCCTCTCTCTGCTCCCCTTGGGAATATCGACTGTGACAGCTGTGGCAATGACACCCTTGCTGGGTCAGCTGCTGCTCACTGTTGCTGCCTTTGCAACAAGCACACAAGCTGCAGGCGGGCGTCTCTGTGTGGTGTTAATATATTTGTGCCGAGTCTCCGTCTTTCAGAATAGCGCACACAGCAACTTGTTTGACAAACACTACCTGTCACACTCCTCAAGACGAAAAAGTTGGACAGACACAGCGTTGTACCTACCCCCAAAGCTGCAGAACAGCAAAATGTATTTTCAAAACCTTCCTCTAGAGAGCTTATGTCTGTCATCATCGCTGTGTGGTATTGAGGCACTAACACCCCCAGGCGCTTCATTTCCACTTTCTTAGCTAACTTTAAAACCCAACTAGACTTTTAGAGTGAAGGAGCAATTCTGGCGAGTGTGGCAGCAGCTGTTTGCAGGTGCACGCCTGCATGAGGACCTCTGGGCTCTTGCCTAGTATTTGCCAGCTTCCTCTATGACAGGTTGAAACTGCAAAGGACAAAACTACTGTGAAAACCCCAGGGCTCTCTCTGGAGGACTCTCAGGTTGGCCTTTAATAGCACATAAGCTAGTCACGGCACACAGATGACTTGTTCTCAAGAAGGGTTTGTTTTGTTTCAGGGTACCAGGGACCAAACCCAGGCCAGCACTCTACCACTGAGCCACATCCCCAGCCACCTCAGAGTACTTATTGTTTAATTTACAACTATTTACTTGTGTGTGTACATGCGCAGGCCACAGCACGGGAGGGCAACTTGTAGGAGTTGGCTCTCTCCCTTCTACCATGTGGGTCCCGAGGAGTGAACCCAGGTTGTTGGGTTTGGTGGCAAGTGCCTTTACCTGCTGACCCATCCTACTGGCTTGTTGTTGTTGTAGACTCTGTAGCCCACAGGGGCCTCTAACTGACAGCAATCCTCCTGCCTTAGCCTCCTGAGTGCTAGGATATCAGGTGCGAGCCACCACACCTATTTAAACTGGGATTTGGTGGTATGTGTGTGTATGTGTTTATGTGTGTGAATACTCGGGATGGAGGCGAGGACCTCATGCATGGCAGGCAAGCACTCTACCACTAAACTATAGTCCTCAAGAAGTCTGAACTGCCAAAAGTCAAGGCCCCCTCTATGTACCTGGCATCCCAGGAGCAACTGGATTTCATTTTCAGTGTCCATCAGTAGTATTGAATGTGGTTACCATGAAAATGCTAGCTGTACTTGAAGGAACTTGTAACACACATAATTCTCCCAAAAGGTAGAGGCTTATAGCTTCTCACTGTCCTCTCCGCCCAGCAGGACTGCTTTCAGAGACGCCAAGTTAACATCCGCGGCCCCCCTGCCTGTGTAACAGTGGTATCGGGAAACCACCCAGGGCAAGGCTACACACACTTGTAAGGTGCAAAACCCCTTTATGATGCTTAATGATTCATGTAGCTCCTTCCCAGTGTATACATTCTTTACACCAGTCTGTGGATAATGTCTGGGGCATCTCAAATCCCCTTAGTCTCCTCCTGAGATCTGAAGCCAACTGTTGTGAAGCTTCTGATCTCTAGTAGCCCAGCACAACTAGAAAGCATACAGCATGCAGCACACAGCTCCTTTTCAGAAGGCACACACGACAGAGAGCTGGAATAGAGAACAAAGAGAGAGAAAAAGAGAGAGGGAGAGACCAGAAAACCTCCCAGGAACAAAAGGCAAGGAGACTACCACAACCAGTTGAGAAGTGAAAGCCTGTCCCATTCCTGGCCTGCCTCTGCCCCAAGGAGTACACTCTGGCAGCCAGCCAATGTCCAGCTCCTCTCTGGCTGGACAGAGCTTCATCATTCTAGGACATTCTAGAAGGCCTGCCTAGAGGATCCTCAACGCCCAGATATTCACACGTCTTCCAAGCTAAAAACACTCCTGATTACGGGCCGATTTAAAAACAAAACAGCATTTCAAACACCAACTTGGAATTTCTGATTCCAAGTCTAGATGAAATACTGAAGAAAACTTTTCATCTGTTTTCAGAGACAGGGTCTCACAATGTAGTGTTCAATGGAGTTCACTATGTAGGTCAGGCTAGCTTCAAACTTGCAACAATCCTCCTGCCTCTGCCTCCTAAGTGCTAAGATCACAAATGTGCCCAGCACGGCAGGCTCTTGGGTGTGTTTGCTGGGAATTAAACGTATGGGCAGGCCCTTCATCACTGAACCACAAGAACGACTCTCCCCCAGCCCCGTCCCCCTTTTCTAACCATCTGAAATCAAGTTGAGTGAAATCCAATTTGGGACTGATCCTTCTCAGCAGCTGAGGATTTGATTAGCTCCTTGAACTAATTAAAGGAGGTCTTTTTAGGTGCCATACCTCCCAAAGCAAGCCCAAAGGGGTAGGGGGACGAACAAGGGAGCAATTCTACAGCCTGAAGAGACGGATGTGAAAAAAGTGCATGTCGGGGAGAGTGGCAGGGAGCCCAAGGGCATCCTCTAAAGTTCCTTCTGACCTAGTCCCAGCTTCAGGATCCAGATATAGACTCTAGGGGAAAGCTCTGGGTGGAACGCTACAGCCTCAGGTCAGACTAAGTCCTGCAGGCCAGAGAACAGCTGTGGTGTCCACACAGTACCCCAGCCACATTCCAATCAAGAAGTTGGAGAGGCCACACAAGTCTTCTCAGGTCCTCATTTGCTGAGGCAGAGGTATTCACTGTGAAGTACCCCACCACAAGGTACTTCTAAGCAAACAAATGAGAAACTGCAGCACTCCAAGACTTTCTTTAAAATAAACAAAACAAGCCAGGTATGGTAGCTCACATCTGTAGTCTCAGCACTTGAGAGGCAGAGGCAGGAGGAGCATAGCAAGTTTGAGACCAGTGAGTTCCAGGCCAGTCAAGGTTATATAGTGAGATCCTGTTTCAAAAAAAACAAAACTAAATGAATGAATAAATAAATAAATAATAAATAAACAGGCAAAACAGCTGGGCCAGGTGACACAGGTCTGTAATCCTAGCTGTTCTGGAGGCTGAGGCAGAAGGTCTACAAGTCTAAGGTCTGCCTGGGCTGAAGGTTAAGCTCAAGGTCAGCCTGGGCAACTTAGCAAGACCCTGTATTAAAAGAGAGGCAGAGAGGGGGAGCACATTCTCAGGGGTACCGCACTTGCAAGCATGAGCAAAACTCTAGGCTCAATCCCCAGTAACACAAAACTAAATAAGCAAAATAAAGCAAAGAAATATTTTTTTAAACTTAAAATAGTGTTATGGGCTGGGGTATAACTCAGTGGTAATCTTATCTAGCATTTAACAAAAGGTTTTGGTCAATATTCAAAGAAATGGGCATCACTGTGACATTTCATACATGTAAGTCACAAGTTATTTTTCTTTCATTTGTTTTTGGTAAGTTTTTGTTTTCTTTCTTTCTCTCTTTCTCTCTTTCTTTCTTTCTCAGACAGGATCTCCTTGTATCCTCAACTGGCCTAGAACACGCTATGTAGATCAGGCTGGCCTCAAATTCACAGATATCCACCTAGCAGAGTAGTGAGATTAAAGGCGTGTGCCACCAAACCTGGCCTGTTTGGAAATAGGGTCTCATTGTCTAGCCCTGGCTAGCCTCAAACAGGTGGCCATCCTCCTGCCTCAGGCTCCCAAGGATTATACTTCGTCCTTATTCACCCCTACTCTCTGTCCCTACCCCTCTTCTGTTGCTGGTCCCTTTCCTCCCCTCAAACTGCCCCTTCTGCTTTCATAACATACATTCTATCACCCTCTTACCCCTCACCTTCCCTGCTCACATTCCTTTTCTACATCCACGTCCGACACACAGAAACACACACACACACACACACACACAAATCTACATTTCACATTTGAGAGAAAACATGCTATTTGTCTTTCTGAGTTCTAGTTTATTTTGTTCAACATGATTTCTCTCTAGCTCCACCCATTTTCCTATTAACATCAAATTTCACTTTCCTTCAGAGATGAATAAAATTCCATTGTGTAAATGTACCACAATATTCATTAGCACTCATCTGTGGATGGACACCTAGGCTGGTTCTGTACCTTGGCTTGTGTGAACAGTGCAGCAGTACACAGGGGTATGTAAAATCTCCGTGGTATGCTCACTTAGATTTGTTGGGAGTAACACAGGTAGACCATGATTTCTGAACAACCTCAATACTGATTTCCATAGCTCGTGTAGCATTATTGAGGACCTGGGCTCGATCCCCAGCACCATGTGTGTGTGTGTGTGTGTGTGTGTCGGGGGTTATTCCTAGACAAACTGAAGAAATTGAGCTCATGTGTTACTCCAACAATGCATAATTTATCATGCTGACTTGTTATCTAGTTAGGAAAAGGTTTCTATCAGCTGTGAGGAAATGAAAATGAAAGGGATGAGACCTGTGGAGCAGTGAACGAGAACACTCAAAACCAGTATGACAGCTGGGCATGGTGGTACAAGTCTTTAATCCCAGCACTCCACGGGCACAGGTAGGTGCATCTCTGTGAATTCAAGGCCAGCCTGGTCTGCATGGCCAGTTCCAAGCCAGTTGGGGCTACAGAGAGACCCTGCCAGGAACAAAATAATAGTAATAATAATATAGCATCAAAGCTGGGACCTTTACTTTTACATTGTTTCACCAAATACACTTGGAAGTCCTGTTTACCTTTTTCATTAATTCACTTCTGCTGGTGAACTGTGGCAGATCTTCCACTTCAATCCCATCAGCCATCTCCATCACTTTGTCTAGAAGGTCTTTATTGTAACTGCACAATAAAAAGCAGTAAAGTAAAAACCAGGGAAGAAGCATGAGTCATTACAGGCTAATAAGAAAGCATAAGTTATTGAACCATAAACTCAACTCTAAGAATAAAGAATCGTTTGCTAATCAGTGAGGTCATGCTGTGCCGCCTAGCTCAATCCAGAACTCCTAGGATTAAGCGATGCTCCTGCCTCAGCCCTCTCAGTTCTTGGACTACAGATACATGGAGTTCTACAAGGACTGATGTGAAATCGCAGGGGAAAGCTGTACTTGTTCAGCACAAGGTTAACAAATAGTTCTTCCTGTTTAGAGCACAGAAAAAGGCTTGAAGAATGAATGCCAAGGCAGCAGAGGTTTCAAGAATTACAAAATGAGAAGGGCAGGACAGGGGTGTGGTACGAGGGCCCAAAATAGTTCTGATGGTTTGTAAAACAGGCAGGATATTGGTCTGATGAAAATAATCATTTGTTCAATTCTTAGTCATTTGCCTAAGCTTGGATCCTATAAACTAAGACTTTCCAGGGGCACCTAGAAGGCAGAAGGGAGGATGGGTATATGTGAGGGGATGGGTCTGTCTGGCACAGCTCTCCCCACATCCTGTTCTAATAAATATCCCAATATCTGAAACAAATGAAGAAGCTTCCATGCTGGGGAGTGTATCTCAGTGGTAGGGAACTTACTTTGGTTTAGGTTCCATCCCTAAACCATCCCTAAACCAAAACCAAAAGCAAACCAGGTGGTTTGGTCTGGAGGGGCCATGTGACCAGTTAGAGAAGCCAGCAGTGACTGGTAATCCTCTTCTCCTAGCACAACTTCATAGGTACCCATGCCTCTAATTTCAGTACCTCTGAGTTGGAAAGATGGGGTTCAAGGCCTGCCTGAGCTACATAAAGAGTTGGAGGGCAGTTATAAAGGGTGACTGCCAAGCTGGGCATGGTGGCCCACACCTTTAATCCCAGTACTCGGGGGCAGAGGCAGGCAGATCTCTGTGAGTTCAAAGCCAACCTGGTCTACATAGTGAGTTCTAGGTCAGTTGGGGCTACATGGAGACCCTGTCTCAAAAAGACCAAAAAAATAAATAAAAAATAAGGGGATGGGGCTGGAGAGATGGCTCAGCGGTTAAGAGCAATGACTGCTCTAGCAGAGGACCCGGGTTCGATTCCCAGCACCCACATGGTGGCTATGAACTGTCCTTGAGTTCCAGGGTAGTCCGAAGCCCTCTTCTGACCTCCACAGCATTTCATGACACAGGTGCACTCACATACATCAGGCAATACACTCATTCACATAAAATAAAAATAATAAATAAAATATTAAAAAAGAAGAAAATAAGGGGAGACTGCCTGGCCTAAAACCCACTAAGTAGACATGGTCACAGAGATTCGCCTGCCTTTGGTTCCTGAATGCTAGGGTTAAAGGCATGTACCACCATGCCCGGCTTGCCTAAAGAAATAAAAAACTTTACAAACAGCATATGGAGATGTGTGGCAAAACCTGGTGCTTTTTCCTGGTAAGGAGGGTATCTTTTGAGCAGCATCAAAGGCAGCCTCTTACCCTTTTGGTGCAGTGGACAGCATGCTGGTGCCTTTGAGACCTCAGAAGTAAAGCATCTACTACTTTCATAAAAGGGAAAGCAAAGAGGTCTCAGGAGCCGGCAGGCTGGGGAGTGGGGAGGGAAAGCCCACGGCCAAAGATCACATCCTGCCACAGCGGCGAACTCTACCAACCAAGCGTGCCAGGAGCTGCAAAGCCCTAGATCTGTTACTTCCTCTTGCTGGTTTCTTCACCTGGGGAGGGAGGGCTGGCGGCCGGGCGGGCGGCAGGGTTTCTATCTCTGCACTTTTGCCATCCGGATGACAGGAGCTAATGGACTTTCAAAGCACTCTGCAAAGGCGATGTCTGAGCTAATAAACAGTGATGCAAATCACAAGAGCAACACAACCGCCCTCCAGCCCGTGTACTTCATTCTTTAATCGCTGCAGTCATCACAACCACCCATTTACCAAAGGAGGAAGCCGAGGCTCGGAGAAGCGATGCGTCCTCCCCAGGGGATGCTAAGATGGGACGGAGGCAGCGCGGTCCTGGGCTGAGTCGGTCTGGGGCACGGGTTTGGCCAGGCCGAGGGTCAGCCGGCCAGCAGGGGTCCGCACCTGCAACCCAGGAAGAGGTGGTTGGCCCAGACCATGGAGAGGGACAGCAGCTGGTCCAGGCGGCCGCCGCCGTCGGGAGGGTCGCGGTAGTCGGGCAGGTGGCGCAGGATGAATTCCATGCGTGCTTTCCATTGCTTCTCGCTCTCCGAGTAGGAGCGGAACTGCTCGGCGAAGTCCGCGGCCTGCCGCACCCCGGAAACCAGCTTCTCCACCGCGGCGGCCGCCTCGCCGCCCACCATGGCTACCGTCACCGCCGCCGCAGGCCGCCCCAGCCCTCCGTCTTCCCGATATGCACCGCGCCACCGCCGGGCGGCTAGAGCGGCCCCGGCCGAGCGCGACTGCTCCGGAGGACGCGCCTGGAGCGCCCTCGCGGGGCGCGGCGGCCGGGTGAGCGACCCAGGGCTGCAAAGGCCGTCTACGGATGCACCGCGCGGGGAACTGCTGGGGAAACTGAGGCCCGCCAGCACCGAGGCTGCAGCTGGAAGCCCGCTGCAGCGATGCCCTGCGCTCTTTGCCCTGAGTCTCTCCCCAGGCACCTCTATCGTCAGCGACAGCTGGGCTGCAGAGGGATGCCCTTGGTTCCTTCCTGGGAATCTGCTGCAGGGTGGAGGCTGGGGGTTGGGGGAGGGGTCGTCTCTTTGATGGTTCCCCCAGGGTCTCCACAGCCCCCACTCAGGCTGAGCTCTGCCTTCTTGCAGTCAGTGAGTCATCCATTCTGTGTCTGCCAGGCACAGGGTAGCCCACTCTAAAGAGCTTTGGAGAGGCAGGCATTGGTGAAATAACTCGGGTAAATGGAAATGTTCAACGTTGACAAGTGCTAAAGAGAAGTCTAGACAGCTGCAAGTCAGAAAAACTAAGGGTCTGCCCCTGCCTTGGGGTTAAGGAAGTGATGCTGGAGAACTGAAAAATAAGCCACAGTTAATAAAGGAGGATTGGCCAGTGACAACAGAGCCTCTCCTAGACAATGGCAAGATAATAGGCGGGGTGTAGGGGCAGCAACAGGAATGGAGGAAATGAAACTGGAAGGTCAACAAGGCTAGTAGTTCATGATACCCTAATAGGGTATCTGGGCTAGATCTGGAGAGGATGGGGAGGCTCGATAGAATTTTAACAGGGCAGTGACACCGCTGTTTCCAAAATATGTTAGAAGGATGTGTCCAAAGGAAGTGAGCAGGTGGGCCTGAGGGTGTTTATTTAGCTGGTATGACTCAGCTGTTAACCCATCAAGTGAAAAACACATCAAGAGGGCTGGAGAGGTGGCTCACTGGGTATGAGCGGGTACTTTTCTTCCAGAGGTCTTGAGTTCGGTTCCCAGCACACACCCTGGGTGACTCATAACCACCTATGACTCTAACTCCACTGGGTTGAATGCTGTCTTCTGGCCTTCTTGGGCACCTACACATAAGTGTCAGACACACACATAAATAAAAATAAGTCATAAAATTCCCACTAAGAGTCAGGAGCTCCATGCTGGGCGTGGTGACCCATGCCTTTAATCCCAGCACTTGGGAGGCAGAGGCAGGTGGATCTCTGTGAGTTCAAGGGCAGCCTGGTCTACATACTGAGTTCCATGACAGCTGGGGCTACAAGGAGACCCTGTCTCAAAAAGACCAAAAAAAAAAAAGATGTTCCTATGAGCTGGGATTTCAGGGGAGGCCAACCTGTAACCTGTGGTTCCCAGTGTGCTTTTGGACTGGTGCTGCAGTTTAAGGCACCTCCAAGGTGGCTCACTCACCTGACTTCCCAGCAGGTCAGTTCCCAACCACATGAACCTCTCCACAGAACTGCTTGACTCACAAGGCCAGGGCTCCTTCACAGAGAGAACCAGCCTACACAGGGCAAGGCAGCATCTTTTATGTCTTTAGTCATAGGTCACATATCAAGCGGATTCATTGTGTTCATTAGAAGTGAGTTACTAATCCTGGACACATCCACAAGGAAGTTTAGTCTCCACCTTTTGATCAAAGTGCTGGAGAATCTGTGACTGTTTTAAAGCAACCTACCTCCCTTGTGCCGCCTCCTCCCCCTCCCCCT
>NW_008328699.1:444818-458860 GCF_000622305.1 Nannospalax galili
TCTGGAATATTTTTACTAATTCTTTGGATTGAAAACCTGAAGCCCTGAACTAATTCTAGAAAACATACTAGAAGCTGATCTAGAATTCTCTGTCTTTTTTTTGTTTTTTTTTTTGTTTGTTTGTTTGGGACTGAGTTTGATGCATTCCAAGCTGTTCTCGAATTCTTGATCTTCCTGCCTCCACTTCCCAAGTGCTGGGATTACAGATGGTCATCCTACACCTGGCTTATGTGGTGCTGGGAATCAAACCCAGGGCTTCATGCATGCTAGGCCAGCACTCTACCAGCTGAAGTACATCCTCAGCCCTTGGCCCTCTCTTCACTTCTTTCCCCACGTTTTCTCATGTCTGTATTGTATTGATCAGGACGTCTAACACATCCTTAATATTTGTTTGGAATATTTCTCCACTATCGTTTTCTAGCAAAAAATATTTAATTTTATCTTTTACTTATTAGTGTGTGTGTGTGTGTGTGTGTGTGTGTGTGTGTGTGTGATGTGTATGTGCAGGCATGCATGTCATGGCACATATGTGAGGGTCAGAGGACAGCTTTGTGGAGTCAGTTCTCTCCTTCCAACATTACGTGGGTTCCAGGGATTGAATTCAAGTTATCAGGCTTGTATCATTGGACTGCAAACACCTTTAACCTCGGAGCCATTTTGATGTCCAAGGTCTTTTTTTTTTCACATGTTGAAGCAGTATCCAACCTGAGTGTTCTCTCTCTCTCCCCTCCCTCCCTCCCTCCCTCCCTCCCTCCTTTTCTGTTCTTTTTTCCAGTGTGGGGATTGAACCCAGGGCTTTGCAAAATCTAGACCAGCAGCTGTATCACTGAGCCACACTCCTAGCCTCAAAGTCACTGTGCACGTGAGGATGACGCTGAACCTCTGACCCTCCTGCCTCCACCTCTCCGGTGCTGGAGTTGTGGGCCTGTATCACGATGGCTGGTTTATGTAGTGTGGAAGATTAACGCAGGGCTTCATGCCTGCTGGGCAAGCACTCTACCAACTGAGCTAAATCTCCAGCCCAAATTTTATCATTTACATTTTTCAGATTGATCTGGTTTTCTATTTCTAGTTTTCTGAGAAAATTGTACATTTATTTATAGTTTTTCAATTTTATTTCGGTAAAAATGTATAAAGAATTTTCTTAGGGTGGTTTTATTTTTCCTTTAGTTTGTGATTATTTTACCCTTGCAATTTCTTATTGACGATATTCAATCCATTTCCTCTCTCTCACTCTCTCTTTATCTCTCTTCTTTTTTCTAATTTGATTTATAAATATATTGGTTTTTTTAGACAAGATTTTGCTAGTTGTCCAAAAGGGTCAGGAACCCCCAGTTGTGCCTCCACCTCTTGAGGACTGGGATTACAGCTGTGGGTCACCATGCCCAGCAGTTTGAGTTTATTTTACCTGTCTGTATGCCTGCCTGCCTGTCTGTTTTTGCATGCAGGGGATCAAACCTAGAGCCTAACTCACACTAGGTAAGTGGTCTATCACTAACCTATACATACTCAGTCCCTGGTTTGTTTTATCTTATTTTATTTGGGGGGAGGGGTTGAGACAAGGGCTCCCCGTAGCCCCAGCTGGCTTAGAACTCGCTTATGTAGACCAGGCTGGCCTGGATCTCACAGAGATGCACTTGCCTCTGCCTCCCAAGTACTGGGATTAAAGACGTGCATCACCATGCCTGGCAGTTTTAAAATTCTTTTTGTTGTTTTGTTTTGTTTTGAGATAGGGTCTTGCTATGTAGCCTTAGCTGGCCTGGCACTCACTGTGTGGCTCAGGCTGGCCTTCATCTTGCAGTAATCCTGCCTCATCCTTCTGAATGCTCAGACTGTGTCCTGTGTCCTCTTGCTTGGCTGGCTTTTTGAGTCACCTGTTTTGTTTCTCTTTCTTTCTTTCAGACTGATGGAACCACTAAGGCTGCCTATTTTCCTCCTGAGCACTGCTTTAGCTGTGCTCAGGGATATTTCTGTGTGTCTGTTCATTGTATTCTGGAAATTCTGCTGTTGTTTACATTTTCCTTTTAATCTTGGAGTAACTTAATATAGACACACACACACATGCACACACACACACATACACGGCAGATGGACACTTTTTTTCCCTTTGTTGAGGCAGGGTCTTGCTACATCCCCAGCCAGCCATGTGATACATTTTTTTAAAAAGATGAGGGATCAGCCAGGTGTGGGGTTATACATCTTTAATCCCTATACTAGGGAGGCAGAGGCAGGCAGATCTTAATTCAAGGCCAATCTGGTCCTCATAGTGAGTTCCAGACCAGCCACGGTGACATATTGAGACCTTGTCTTAAAAAAGAAAGAGAGAAGCCGGGCGTGGTGGCACACGCCTTTAATCCCAGCACTTGGGAGGCAGAGGCAGGCGATTTCTGTGAGTTCAAGGCCAGTCTGGTCTACATAGTGAGTTCTAGGACAGCTGGGGCTACAGGGAGACCCTGTCTCAAAAAGAAAAATAAATAAATAAAAGAGAGAGAGAGAGAGAGAAAGGGAGGAATGGAGGAAGGAAGAGAAGGGAGGAGGGAGGGAGGGAGGCCTGGAGAAATGGCTCAGCAGTTAAAAGCATTTGCTGTTCTTGCAGAGGACTCAGGATCTGTTTCCAGCACTCACACAACAGCCTTCAACCTGACCAACTCCAGTTCCAAAAGGTCTGACACCCTCTTCTGCCTTCTGAGGGCGCTGCATGCACATGGTGCATTTATGTTCAAGCAAAACACACACACACACACACACACAAAATAAAAAATTAAAATAAAAAAAGATGAGAGGTTGGGGAGTGTAGCTCAGAGGCAGACTGCTTACCTAACATACATAAGGTCAGCACTATAAAGTTAAATAGAGGGGGCTGGAGAGATGGCTCAGCGGTTAAGAACACTGGCTGTTCTTTAACAACTGTCCATAACTCCAGTTCCAGGGGATCCAACAGCCTCTTCTGTCCTCCAAGAGCATTGAACGACATGGGTGCACTTACCTCCATGCAGGCAATACATGCATACACATAAAAATAATAAATAAAATATTTTTTTAAAAGTTAAGTAGAAACAAAATTTTATAAAGACGAGTTAAGCTCAGTTTTATGCATATATAAAACACATATATTAATTTTAAAAATAAATAAAGGTGGAATGTGATCTAGGAAAGATACTCAAAGTCAACTCTGGACCTCCACACATGCACTTACATGTCTGCAAGTGCACACACACACGTTCCTGGCCAGTAAAGTTTGTATTTATTTATTGGTTTGAGGAAAAAGTTTTGTTACCCAGTCCAGGATGAGCAAGAATGTGCTGTTTGGACCAGATTGGCTTTGAATTTGTCTCAATCTTTTTAAAAAATATTTTATTTATTATTTTTATTTTTTATGTGTATGAGTATATTGCCTGCATGTATGTGAGAGCACCCATGTCATGCAATGCTGTGGAGGTCAGAAGAGAGCTTTGGATTCCCCTGGAACTGGAGTTAAGGATGGTTCGTAGCCTCCATGTGGGTGCTGGGAACTGAACCCAGGTCCTCTGGGAGAGCAATCAGTGCTCTTAACCGTTAAGCCATCTCTCCAGCCCCTGAATTTGTCTCAATCTTAATGTCTTTACCTCCCCAGTACTGGGATTACAGGCGTGAAACACCATGCCTGGCTCTTTTTGTTATTGCTGTTGCTGTTTGCCACAGGGTCTACTGTAGCCCAGGTTGGCCTTAAACTTGCTATTAGCTGAGGATGACTTTGGATTTCTAATCTACCTTCCTCAGCTTCCCAAGTGCTAAGATTGCAGAAAGTTTCTGTTTTTATTCTAGAACGAACTTGTATAAAATACCTTGATCCAGGGCACTGGAGAGATGGCTCAGTGGTTAAGCACACTGGCTGCTCTTGCAGAAGACAGGGGTTCAAATCCCAGCACTCACATGGTGGCTAACAACCATCTATAACTCCAGTTCTAGGGGATCTGATGCCCTCTTCTGCCCTCTACAGGCACTGCATGACATGGGTGCATTTACATACATGCAGGCAATACACTCATACACATAACAATAAAAATAAAGTTTAAAAAAAATCTTGATTCATTCTGTTAGGACAGAGCCTTCTGGTTCTCTACAATGAGCAATAACAAATGATGTGATGCTCTAACCTCTTCCTTGCTCCCCTCTCCTCAATCTAACTAAAATCCTTAGTGTTGGTGTTAAAGGAACTTCTATTCGATTATGAAACATTAATATCTTTTGAGTCAATTACTTTGAGGCTGGGGATGTAGATCAGCTGGCAGATCTCTTGTCTGCCATGCAAGAGGCCCTGGACTCAATCTCCAGAACTGCATAAATCCAGTGGTGGTACATGGGAGGTAAAAGCAAGAGAGCCAGGAGTTCAAGCCCAGCCTGGACTGCAAGAGATGATGCCTGAAAACAAAACAAGACAACAAAATTTGAGGGGCTGGCAGGATGATTTAGTGGGTAAAGGTACTTGCTTGCCAAGCCTGACAACCTGAGTTTGATCCCTGGGACCCACATGGTAGAAGAAGAGAACTAATTTCCACAACTTGTCCTCTGACCCCCACACATGTGCTAGGGTATGCTCACCCATGTGCCCACACATACAGAGACACACATACAAAAGAAATGTAAAATAGAAAAAAAACTTTTTTTTTTTTTTTGGTCTTTTCGAGACAAGGTTTCCCTGTAGCTGCAGCTGGCCTGGATTCACTCATGGAGTCCAGGCTGGCCTTGAACACACAGAGATCCGCCTGCCTCTGCCTCCCAAGTGCTGGAATTAAAGGTGTGCGCCACCACGCCCGGCTAGAAAAAAAACTTTTAATTTTATTTTCATGTGTGTGTTTTGCCTGCATGTATGTTTAAGTGCACACATGTCATGCAATTCCCAAAGAAGCCAGAAGAGGGCATTGGATCTCCTGGAATTGGAATTACAGATAGTTATTAGCCACCATATGGGTGCTGGAAGCTGAACCAGGTCTTCTGCCAAGAACAGCCAGGATGCCTAATGGCCAATGTCTCCAGACTTAAAAAAAATTTTTTTAATTAAAAAAATAACTGAAGGGGCTAGAGAGATGGTTCAGTGGTTAAGTGCACTTGCTGTTCTTCCACAGTACCTGGGTTCGGTTCCCAGTACCCACTTGGCAGCTAACAGCCATCTATAACTCCAGTTCCAGGGGATCCTGCGCCCTCTTCTGGCCTCTGTGGGCATCGCATGCATGTGGTACACATATGCAGGCAAGACACTCATACACATACAAAAAAAATAATACATAAACTATTAAAAAAAAATCAGTTTGCTATCTGGGTGTGGTGGCACATGCCTTTAATCCCAGCACTTGGGAGGCAGAGGCAGGCAGAGCTCTGTGAGTTCAAGGCCAGCCTGGTCTACATAGTGAGTTCCAGGACAGCTGGAGCTACAGGGAGACCCTGTCTCGAAAAGACCAAAAAAAAAAAAAAAAAAAAAAAAAAAAAAAAAATCACTTTGAAAAAAGCATAGAAAACCACTTTGAAAACCACTTTGAGGCAATCAGTGACCCCTTTCCTGAGTCTGTCTTTCTCTCATCTTCCATCTTTTTACTAGCGATGAGAACCTTCTACTTCATTAAGGAGCACAGCATTTGCATGTTGGCCTGTCACCCTCACCTCTATATTTGTTGTAGTCATGTTGCTACGGTGAATTTGTTTGATGCTTAAGTCCTTTCCCCCTGGTTTCCTCATGGTTGTTCAGTGGTGCTGATACTGCTGGTCCATGGCTCCAGCAGGCTCCTTGGAGAACACTCATGGCTGCTCACAGCTGGCAGACCAGAAGATTCGTTGGCCTGTACTTTCTCTCCTCGGAGTGTTGTAGGTGTCCGTGATTGAGCTTGTTGCTGGCTGCTGAGGCCCTTTTGCTCTACCAGACTGGAAATTGTGAGTAGGTGACATGAAGTTCTCATGTTAGAAGTCACTGGTCCTTTGATGCCCAGCTAGGGAGCTGGACTGGCAAGCCCAGAGGCTCCCAGCTCCAAACAATGAGAATTGGGGGTCTGCTGCTAGAGGCTTTAGCAGTCAGAGATGCTGGTTGTGCTCAGGTTGGAGGCTTATTGCTCTGGCTTTAACCACCAGCGGCCCAGGCATATGCAGCTATTGTAACCCTTGGTTGCCAACAGCAGTGAAGAGTTGCAGTGGGCAGCAACAGGAAGCAGGGGGCAGTGCCTGCTGGTGTCACAGCTCGTTTTGGGATCCTCAGCTTCTGCCACAGCTAGTGTTACATCTCTCAGACCAAGGATGCTGAAACCCTCGGCCCTTAAGGCTTAGTTCCCTGGAAGCTTTCCAGCAACCAGAGCTCATGGTTTCTCATCTTCAGCTCTTCACAGCCTCTGTCATCCCTGGCACGCCTGCCCCCACCCAGTTGCTCTGTGCAACTCTTTACCTGCCCTCAAACCACTACTGCTGCTGCCGTGACAGGCTACAACCTTGAGTGCTGCTGCTGGTCTGCAGCTGCCTGCATGGTTGCCCCCAGCTCAGCTTGTTCTAATGATAAACATCAAAAGTAAGTGAGAGGGGCTGGCAAGATGGCTCCACAGTAAAGGTGCTTTTCCTACAAGCCTGGAGACCTGACTGTGATCCCCAGAACCTACATAAAGATGGAAGGAGAGAACCAACCTCACAAAGTTCTCTGACTTGCACAGGTGCACCATGGCACACATTCTGCCCCCATCTTACATACATTCTCTCTCTCTCTCTTTCTCTCTCTCTCTCTCTCTCTCTCTCTCTCTCTCTCTCCCCCACACACACACACACACAAACACACACACACACACACATTTTATTTTATTTTTTGTCTTTTTGAGACAGGGTCTCCCTGTAGCCCCAGCTGGCCTGGGACTCACTACATAAATCAGGCTGACCCTGAACTCACAGAGCTCTGCCCAATGCATGCTCCAGCACACCTGGCCACACACACAAATTTTTAAAAATTAAAAACATTTTTTTTTGTCTTTTTGAGACAGGGTCTCCCTGTAGCCCCAGCTGTCCTGGAACTATGTAGCCCAGGCTGGCCTTGAACTCACAGAAATCCGCCTGCCTCTGCCTCCTGAGTAATGGGATTAAAGGTGTGAACCACCACGCCCAGCTAAAAAACAATTTTTAAGCAAGTGAGGAAAAAAAATCCAGGAAACCTTTGAAATGGTCCTAATGTTACAACGTCAGGGGGCAGGAGAGTGTGTCTTGACTGACTCAAAAGTAGACCAAGCAGCCTGCTTACACAGCCACAAAGGGGGTGTGGTGAGGGTGTTTGCACCAAGCATGGAATGGTCCTTCATGCAAATGAAGGGTTGCATTTGCACCAATCACGACACAGTGCACACTGATGTCAGACCATGTTTGCACCAATTGCCAGCCTACTTCTTGGCGCCATCAGCTTGGATGAAAATGGCCGCTAGAGTTCACCAAGCCTCGCCATGGCAAAAAGTCTGGCACCAGCTGTTTGAAACAGAAGTAGCTGGAGCCGTGCCTCCTGGAGCTGAAGCGTGCTTTGGCAGCGGGGCTGTGGTCACAGTTAGCTTTCTCAAGACGGCCCTGGAGTGTTCAAAGTGGCCAGGCTGGCATGAGCGCTGTCCAGCTGGCTTCGAAAAATGGGCTGCTTGGCCGGTGATCCTGAGCTCGAGGCAACCAGGCAGAAGGGAAGGTTCTATAAACTGTCAATTAAGGAGTCAAATTGCCCTGGCCACAAACATTTAAAGAGAAAAAAAAAATGTAAGGGGGTGGGGGTGAACAATGAAGCCCTATCATCACTATTAACAGTAATGTAAACAGTGTGCATCAATGTTCTAACAGAGTCCTAGCTCCTGGCCCTGGTACCCCAGGGAGAGATGTGTCCCTTTAGTCTGCCTCTGAGTGCTGGAGGATCATCCTCTGCTGTCCGTGTATTGGTCCTTGTCCTTGTGGTTAAAATAACCAACAGAAACAACTTAAGGGAAGAAAGGTTTATTTAGGCTCACGATTCCAGGGGGTCACAAATAGACCATTATGGCTGGGACAGCCAAGCACAATTCCCTGGGTCTGTGATGACAGTAGCTTGCGGTAGCTTTTCACATCTTGGCCAACCAAGAAGCAAGGCACTCAGACCAGAACCAACGTAACCTTCAAAGGTCCACCCCACCAGCCAGACCCTGCCTATTCCGGGGCCGTTTTACAATAACCCGTAACAGACATCAAGTACTACTTTGGATGGCAGAGTCTCTCTTGGCTAAGGAGAGCTGTCTGTTTCCCACATTTCTTCATAGCTCTTGTTTCAAAGCGATTGTACCCACTTTGATGAGTTTCCTTTTTTCCAGTGCTTTCCAAGTTTCTCCCTTGTCCCTAGAGATCTCACTTTGTTCAATTTTGGCCTTACTCTCCTTTCCTAGTTCCGTTTTGAAGTGGGATTCTCCCCTTCTGGAAGGGAAAATGAATGGAGATTTTGAACTCTCTGAGGTTGTACGTCCCTCTTGCTTCCAAATCCAATGTGGCGTTACTATGCCAACATGATCCCTAAACAAAAAGCCTGACTCTTAAATTTAGTTTTTAAGAGTGGGCCCAAACTCAGAGGACACTGGTTCCCCAATTTAGGACTGTCTCCAGGAACTCAGTCCCAGGAGTGGGGTCCCAGCCCCACTCATGATTTTATTCGGAAGGGTTTCTCCAGCTTCAATTGAGGAAGTTCGTGTTTGGCATCATCCTTATCTTAAGGGACCATCCGATTTTTTCTTCCCTAGAGCTGGAATATCTCATTCACTCAAGGTCATGTGTCCTTCCCAATCTCTACTATGTACAGAGGAGATGAGTGAGCTGGCTTTCAGTGCTTTGATATGTTGATTCTCAAGCATACCCACATTTACTCATTATCTTTTTTGGGTGGAGTACCAGGAAACAAGTTCAGGTACCCAGGTCACTAGACACAAGAACACATGGTTTCCCTGGGGTTAGTGAAAAGTCATTAGTTATTCAGATTGTGTCCCTATATAAAAGTCATTCCCTGGGACTGGAAAGATGGCTCAGCAATTAAGAGCACTGTGCCAAGAGGACCTGGGTTCAATTCCTAGCATCCATATGGCAGCTAACAGCTATCCATAACTCCTGTTCCAGGGGATCCAGTGCACTCTTCTGACCTCTGTGAGCGTTTACAGAACACAGGTGCACTTATACACATATAGGCAATATACTCATATGCACAAAATAAAAAATAATAAAATTTTTGAAGTCATTCCAGCGTAGTCTACACAGTGAGTCCTCTGGAGCTGGAGTTGCAGGTGGTTGTGAACCACCCAGTGTGGGCGCTGAAAACTGAACTCAGGTCTTCTGGAAAAACAACCAGTGTTCCTAACCACTGGGCCATCTCTCCAGCCCTTCACTGGCTTTCATGCTTTTTCTTTCTTTTTTTTTCTTGTCTTTTCTCCTCCTCCCCCTCCTCTTCCTCCCTTTCCTCCCCCTCCCCCCTCTCTTCCTCCTCCTCCTCTCCCTCCTTCTCCTCTTCTTCCTCAGCCTCCACAGGGTCTAATGTAACTCAAGCTGGCCTAGAACTTACTCTGAAGCCAAGAATGACCTTGGATTTGTGATTCTCCTGGGATTACAGGCATGTGCCAGCAAGCCTGGCTTTCTTTTGGATTTTTGGCAGCTCCTGACAACCCTTTGGAGGCTACAGTTTTCTTCTGGTTTCACTGAAGGCATGGCATGCAAGTTTTGCTGTCTTTGCTGAACATAAAACAAATCAGAACTAAACTGTTGCCATATCCCTTCTAAAATGGGACTTTTTCTTACTTAAAAAAATAATAAAATGGGTCTAGCAATGCAGGTCTGTAATCCTAGCTGCTCAGGAAGCTAAGGCAGGAGGATCACAAGTTCAAAATCTAAGCTACAAAGTGAGTTCAAGGTCAATCTAAGCAACTTAGTGAGAGACCCTACCTCAAAAGAAAAAGCCCAAAGAGGACTGTAGTTCAGAGGGACAGCCCTTGCAGAGCTAGGCCCTAAGTCCAACCCCCAGCACTACAAAAAACATTTAGTAATAAGGAACTAAAACATTTAGTAATAAGATAGCGGTTAAAAGGATCCTCTTCCAGAGAAGCTGAGTTCCGTTCCCAGTACCCACATCAGACAGTTCCTAACTACCTGTAACTCTAGCTCCAGGGGAGGCCTCTGGCCTCTTCATACACCTGCACTCACAGGCACATATCCACACGCAGACATACACATAATTAAAAAATAATAATAAAATAAATCTTAATACTCATGATCAATGCCTCTGTGATTTATACTTTCAACTAAACTTCTATGTGTTTTCTTCCTGATAAATTTGGTTTAGTTATGATTAAGAGAAGATGTATACTTTCTGTTTTTTTAAGAAATATTCCTGGAACTGAAGTTAAGGGCGGTTCGTAGTTGCCATATGGGTGCTGGGAATCGAACCCGGGTCCTCTGCAAGAGCAGTCAGTGCTCTTAACCACTGAGCCATCTCTCTAGCCCTAAAGATGCGGGCTTTCAAAGCTTTTACTGTTTTGTCAAATTACCCTCCAGAAAGTTTATAACAAAGTCTCCATGCTGCAGGCTTCCTCTTTAAAGCTGATAGATGAGCAGTCACTACCATCACTATGCTCACATCCTTGAACTTCTGGACAGTCTTAAGCAGAATGTCTTCTCTTTGTGGCCTAGAGCCACCAGCATTGAAACCATGGCTGAAAAAAAGCTCAGCTTCATTTACCCCGAAGGACTTTCAACTCTGCTGTTTGGGTTTTTTGGTTTGGTTTTTGTGTATTTGTTGTTGTTGGGGAAGGTGTTTTAATTTGTGTGTATATTGTTTCTTGGTTTTGTTGACATAGAGCCTCACATAGGCCAAAGTGGCCTTGAACTTGCTATGAAGCTAAGGAAGACCTTGAGCTCCTGATCCTCCATCCTCCCAAGTGCTAGGTTTAAAGTAAGAGCCACCCTGCTGGCTTACTGGTTTTGTTTTGTTTTCTTTTTGTTGTTTTGCTCTTGTTGAAACTGGGTCTCACTCTGTCATGGCCCTGGCTGGCTTAGAACTTCTATGTAGACCAGGCTGGCCTTGAATTCATAGAGATCTGCCTAATTTTTTGCTTCCCAAGTGTGCCATTAAAGGCATGTGCCACCATACCTGGCCTCTGGTTGTCTAGGTAGCCCAGGCTGGCCTCCTCCTTCAGATTCCTGAGTTATATACCGTCCCGCCCAGCCCTCTGCTTTGGTTTTGATCTATGAAGGACCCCTGGAAATGGTTTGTGGAGGTTTCCCAGTCTACAGTGGGAACATGAACCATGAACCCTGAGGTTTCCAAACAAGCCTAACAAGTACTTGTTATTCATGCTGGTCCTTTGTCATGTAGTCATGTGTCAAGGAAGGAAAAAGGTTATTTTTCCTTTTTCATGATAAAATTGTTCTGATATAAGCAAATGATCTGGAGATTTGGTTTTACTGTTGCTCATCCTGTCCCCCCAAAAACTGAAAATGAACATGCATTAAAAATAATAAGTGAGCCGGGCATGGTGGTGCACGCCTTTAATCCCAGCACTCGGGAAGCAGAGGCAGGTGGATCTCTGTGAGTTCAAGGCCAGCCTGGTCTACATAGTGAGTTCCAGGACAGCTGGGGCTATAGGGAGACCCTGTCTCAGAAAGACCAAAAAAAAAAAAAAAAAAAATTCTAATGAGACGCCAGGCTTTGTGGCACACACCTTTAACCCCAGCACTCAGGAGGCAATACACATAAAATAAATACAAATAAATATTTAAAAAAATACTAAATGGCTGGGTGTGGTGGCACAGGCCTTTGATCCCAGCACTTGGAAGGCAGAGACAGGTGAATCTCTCTGAGATAGAGGCCAACTGGGGCTTTAGGGAGACCCTGTCTCCAAAAGACACGCCCTCCCCTCGGGAAAAAAAAAAAAAAACAAGCCCGAGGCAACAAGATAGCTCAGCGAGTAAAAGTGTTTCCGGCACAACTCTGATGAGTTGACTTTAATCACCAGAATCCATATAAAAAGCCAGATGCAAGGGCAGGCATCTGTAATCCCAGCACTATTGTGGTGAGATGTGGTAGAGACAGGAGAATTGCCCTGAAGCTCGTGGACTAGCTAGCCTGGGGTACACTACACAGTAACAGAAACAAGGAGCCACTACCTCAACAAGGTGGAAGGAGAGAACAACACAAGCCCAAAAGTTGTTCTCTGGCCTCCACCTGAGTGCCCTGGTATGCACCCACACTCGGATGCACACACACTCGCACACACCGCTCGAATACACAGTAAATAGGAGTGCATACTACTCTTGTAGAGGATTGGGTTTAGTCCCCAGCACATACAGACACAGACACACAGACACACACAGACACACACAAACACACACAAATGACTGCTCACAGCCATCAGTAACTCCAGGGGGAACAAACTCCCTCAGGCTTCTTTGTGTGCACAAATCCACACATAGACACATAATTTAAAATAATAAAAGCAGGTCTTTAAAGATCAACATAAACAGCACAATTAAAGTAAATCAATAAACCAATTAATTAATTAAAACTAAGTGAAGCCGCTAGCTAGCAGGATCTTGTTCTGGTCTCCCCTTTGGCTCAGCGCCCCAGTCCTGGTGATCCCAGAGACAAGCCAAATGCAGGATAGGAGATAAAAGAGTTTATCACAGAGTAATACGGGGCACCCTCAGCACCCTCAAGGGATGAGTGTGCGCAAGGACCAGAGGGGACCATTGCACAACACAGCACTCTCAGGGTGAGAGTGGCAGGTAGCCAAAGGGATCATTGCTGAGTAAAAACTTATCACATGATGAGCGCAGACAAGTGGCCAGAGAGAACACTGTGCAGCCTACATCTGTAGGTAGGCCTCAAACTATTTCTTAAAGTTTCTGAAACACGCAGCTTCCCTGAGGAGTGTTTTCCTGTCCGGGTGATTGACAGGCCTTTTTAGATGAACTTTAGGGGTGGGGACAATAATAGGTCCATGCTCTTTATCAGAAAACACCCAGGTAGATAGTGATCTTAGCAGCTTTTCTGAATTTTGGAATGTCCTGTCTGCACTCAGGGTCAGAGGTAAACAGAGACCACTTTTTAGATGGTAATCAGCATCCTGCTCTTTCAGCTCCTGGTTTCACAAACTGCTTATGAAGAAGGGTTCCACCCTCAGTGACCTTGAGCCTCCATTGCTTCCAACTCTACTGGGCACTGACCTGTGATCCCAGCACTTGGGAGGTAGACACAAGGGGACTGTGAGCTCAAGGCCAGTTTGGGATATATAACAAGTGTATTATCTTGTTAACTGATAAGGGGCCTGCAAGGTGGCTCAGTGGGTAAAAGTGCCTCCTGCCAAGTTGAACTACCTGGGTTCCCAAGCCCCACATGGTGGAAGGAGAGAATTGATTTCTACAAGTTGTCTTCTGACCTCCACCCCCCCCAATAAATAAATAAATGAAAAAAAATTTAAATTAAAAAGCAAAGTACCTGACAAAAGCAATTTAAGGGATTTTGGCTCATAATCCACTCCATCTTGGGAGGGAAGGCAAGGTGGTAGGAACTGAAGGCAGCCGGTCCATGATGTCCACAGTCAGGAAGCAGAGAGAGATGAGGGCTAGTACTCAGCTCGCTTTCTCCTCTTTATCAAGTCCAGAACCCCAGCCCCTAGAATGGTGCCAGTCATATTTAGGGTGGGTCTTCCCACCTCAGTTAACTGAATCCAGATAATCCCTTATGGATGAATTTAGAGATTTGTTTCCATGCTGGTTCTAGATCCCAATCAAGTTAACAGTCACGATTGACCATCACAACTCTTTTCTTGTTTTTTGAGACAGGGTTTCATGTAGCTCAGGAATTGACTGAGGCTGAGGATGACTCTGAACTCTTTATCTTTCTGCTTCTAACTCTGGAGTTCTGGGATTACAGATCTGTGAACTATCTATCACCCCAGTTCAGGGCCTCAGTCATGCTAGGTCAGCATTCCACCAACTGAGCTACAACCCTAGCAAAAATCCCTCCTTCCTTCCTTCCTTCCTTCCTTCCTTCCTTCCTTCCTTCCTTC
>NW_008328699.1:458875-464453 GCF_000622305.1 Nannospalax galili
CTGTATGGAAGCAGAGCAGCGAAGACCACCGACCAGACAACTCCGTTGGGGGGTGGTGGGCAGCAGTTTATTTGAAAGCAAAGAGACCGCTGGACCGCCTCTTGGGGAACAGAGAAACAGCAGCGAGCAATGGAAGTCAGACCTCTTTTACAGGCAGTTAGGTGGTAGGGTAACTTTCCATGACTTAGGCTGGACAGTTTAGCTCAGGATTGGTTGGTCTCCCAATAAGCAGAGGGACTTTCCTGGAGCTAAGTTCGAACCCACTGTTTTAGAACGTTAGGAGCTGAGCTGCCACTTTAGGAGCCTGCCAGGAGCCCAACACTCTCTTCCTTTCTCTCTATTAAAGTGTTTTAATTTTTAAATTAATTATTTTATTTATTTATTTATTTATTTATTTATTTATTTATTTATTTATTTATTTATTGTGTATATGTATGTGTGCCTGCACACATGTGTGCCAGACATGTATGTATAAGGAGGTCAGAGGACAACTTTCAGGAGTTAGTTTTCTCTTTCCATCATGTGGGTGGGAGGCTTGAACTTGGGCTTTCAGGTTTGGAGGCATCACCTTTACTCACTGAACCATCTAAACAGCCCAAGACTCTTTTTTTTTTTGTTTGTTTAAGATTTATTTTTGTTATTTTTATTTTGTGTGTTTGAGTGTATTGCCTGCATGTGTGGAAGTGCACCTGTGTTGTGCAATGCCCTCGGAGGTCAGAAGAAGGCGTCAGATTCCCCTGGAACTGGAGTTACGGATGGTTGTTAGCCACCATGTGGGTGCTAGGAATTGAACTGGGTCCTCTGCAAGAGCAGTCAGTGCTCTTAAGTACTGAGCCATCTCTCCAGCCCCTATTTTTATTATTTTTAATTATGTGTATGTGTGTGGGTATGTGCATGTGAATTCAGGTGCCCACAGAGGCCAGAGGGGTTGGATCCCCTGGAGCTGGAATTACATGCAGGCAGTTATGAGTTACCTGATGTGGATTCTGGGAACTGAACTCAGGTCCTCTATGAAAACAATGTGTGTCATTGAGCTACCTTTTCTAGCCCTGACACTTTCTCTTTAATTAAAAAAAAAAAAAAAAAAATAGTGAGCAAGTTCTTGAAGCTAGCCAGCTTCCCGATTTCTGTGAAGGAAGGTACGCTTCCAAACCTTGGACCTACAGCTATTCTGGGCATCTTTGAATTGTGAGTGTAATAATCATTCTGTCTGTGGGGCTGGCTCTGGGACGCTGAAGCCCCTTATATAAAATGGCATAGTAGTATTTGCATGTGTTGTGTAGTAAGATCTATCCAATTGAAACATTCCCTCCAGGAAGCGGGTAGGGGGTTATGAGACTCAGGAAATGTCACACAACAGCATGCCACCTAAACACGTCCTCAGTGTAGTCAGAATACCTCATAGAATCTCTATACAGATTCCATGTATGTATTGTTTCAGGAATAATGACAGGAGAAAGTCTGTAAGGATGCCATACACATGCAAATCTTTTTTCTTAATATTTCCATCTGTGGTTATTAATCCTCACATATGGATATGGAGAGCCCACCCACCTTCCTCTCTCCTCCCCTTCTCCCACAGCCTGCTTCTCCAATACCACAGGACTTTCCCAAGGACAAATAATATGCAAAACAGTTTTTTTGGTCTACTTATGATAATTTCCTCAAATTAACATCACAAGGCAATGGAAATTTCATTCCCAAAGGCCTCCCACTGCACCCTGGAGTCAGTGAGTTGGGAGTCCTTGTAGCCCTGGTACGTTCCCTTCCACCCTACACAGGATCATCTGATGAAGCGTTACTTAGATTCATAGAAGACGCAGTTTTCAATATCAAAGTGGATGGCCGTGTTGGCCTGTAGGAAATGCAAGCTTAACTGTCTTCCATAGAGTTAGATGGGTCTTCCCTCCTCCAGAAACCTTCAAATCGGTGTTCTAAGGAGGCCCAGAGGCTGCTTTTGCTTTCCTAGAGAGATGCTCAGCGTGGGGATCACCGGAAGAGAAATGCCTTTTCGGTTTCGCACGCCTCAGGCTGTACCAGGAGGACTTGAGCTGAGAGCCTTATTTTCAGCCTGGCACCGATGAACTCTGCAGAGGGAGGAGGGAAAGTGGAGCGGCTCACCTGCAGCCGGCAGCCGAGGATGCAGTTGAGAAGCTTTGAAGGGCTGTTCATTCTGCGGTACTCTTCAAGGCAAGCACAGGGCCAGAGCACGATGGCTCAGAAAAGCTAGAGATTGCCTTTTTTTTTTTTTTTTAATTGTATTTTATTTTTTGATAGCCGTGTGGAGGATCAGACTCAGAGCCTTTTACGCACTAAGCAGGTGTTCTACCATCCAGCTACACACCCCCTCCAAGTCTATATCGTAATTTAAAAATGTTTATTTATTTATTTGGAGACAAGGTCTCACTCTATGTAGCCCTGGCTGGCCTGAAGCTCACAGAGATCCACCTGCCTCTGCTTATCGGCAACAGTGTGGGCTCCCATACCCAACTCCCCTCAGTTCACCCCCCACTAATGGGAAAATTCAAATAAAAGGAAAACTTACAATAGATTCATAATTGAAGTACATACAGGTATTTCACCATAAAAAAAAAAATACATGCCATAGCAGACAGGAATTATGAAGGGAGAAATGGGGAAAGTGGGGGCACTATAAATGGGGAGGGCAAGGAGGGAGGATAAGACAAGGAGAGGAGAGATAAATAATGCTTAGCTAGTATAAAAAACCAGAGGGAATCATTTCAGTCCAAAAGCCTACCAAAAAATCATACATACAATATCTCTACATGAGTCCATGTATATTGCTGAAGGCTACATAACAAGAAACAGTGCCAGCCAGGAGAGACCTTCCTTTGAGTTGTTGGCCAGGGTAGTCCCAGAGATTCCCCAAATTACACAGGCTGTTGCCCTAGTCCTTGATTGCTTCCCGGAACTTGAATGTAAGACTCTAGTGCTTAAGACAGGACATACTTCGGAGCAGGATTTGGAACTGAGCTGGAAGTCACCTCCCCTGAAGGTTAGCTCTCATAGCTTTGGAGAGCACTATGCAAGCTGTTAAGGGAGAACATCAATCAACCCCAGCTTCAAGGCCTAAAAAATACATCAGTGACCTGCACAGAAAATGACATTAGTGCAGTAGTAGTACTTTTCTCTTGGTAGTAATCAACAGCTACTTAATTGGACTTAAAGCCCACTCAATGGGAGGAAAGTCATATGTGGTACTGTAAACCTAGCCAAATATACATAACTGGAGAGGTCATAGATCTTAGAGAAAACCCCAAGGCTGTCGCTTCCCTAGACAAATGTAATTTCTTATTATATGCAAAATACGGATTCTTAAATTTACAGATAAATATCCCAGTCATCACCCATCAAACTAGCTTCTTTTTCAACAACAGAGGTTATTACAGAGTTCCACAACTGATCACACACAAAGATTGTCTGTGAATTGCCCAAGCCTAAGTGGCACATCTTTGATGCAGCCTCTACATGTAAGACTCACAGAACATAGAAGACGGGATGAAGAACACTAATGCATCCTTCAATTCTTATCAACGAAGCTCCCTCATGCAACAGAGTCAGGAACATAAAAGGTAACAAGTTGCTGAAACATAGAGAATAAGAGTCTGCAGAGTGTGAGTCCTTGGACAGGACTCCTATATTAAAATCCACCCCCCAAGGGCTCAGGGACCATTGTGGAAGAGGGGGTGGAAAGACTGTAAGAGCCAGGTACATGACCACATGGAAATAGAGTCCTACAGGTTCCTGGGACCCTGCTCATATGAACCTATAGAAATGGTGTCAGTATGCACAAGACCCATCCAAATCAAGCAGAAAAACAAAACAAAACAAAGCAGCACAGAACTGTGCAAATGAACAGCCCCAATCTTAGTTGAAGAATTATTGGCAACTGATTACTGCTGGGTGAGGAAGGGTTGATCTTAAAGAGAAGGACCCTAAGCTGGGCATGGTGGCGCATCCTTTAGTCCCAGCACTTGGGAGGCAGAGGCAGGCAGATCTCTGTGAGTTCAAGGCCAGCCTGGTCTACATAGTGAGTTCCAGGCCAGCTGGAGCTACAGAGAGACCCTGACTCAAAAAAAAAAAAAAAAAAAAAATCCAGATTTTAGCTGTTTCTCTTTCAGCATATAAGATTATACTGATGTATTTCCAAGTTGCATATTTACTTTTAAAATATTTTATTTGTTATTTTTATTTTATGTGTATGAGTGTATGCCTGCATGTATGTAAGTGCACCCCTGTCATGCAGTGCCCGAGGAGGTCAGAAGAGGGCATTGGATCCCCAGGAACTGAAGTTACGGACAGTTAGCCACCATGTAGGTGCTGGAATCCAACCAGTATCCTTTGCAAGAGCAGTCAATGCTCCTAACTGCTGAGCCATCTCTCTAGCCCCAAAGTTGCATATTTATATATTCTAGATGGTTTTGTTACCCAGATCTTGCTTTGGTTTCCCCTCAGCATTCTAGTCCTGATTTCCATCAGAAGAATTCAGATGAGATAGAGTTTGGTATTTGAAAATAGATTATTACAGGATAATATCAGGCACTATCAGAGTGAGGGTGGGCAATGCATTATACCAACCCACATGCTTAGGTAAGATTTACATTATTTTTTAAAGTCACTAAATAGACAGCTTTCCTGAGCAACATGTTACTGTCCAGGTGATTGACAGCCCAGTTGCCTTAACTCTTACGTGAGGGGATGTAGTACATCTTCATTCTTTACCAGAAAGCCTGTTGCTAGATAGTGATCTTGCAATCTTTGGGGCAGTTTAGGATGTCATGTCTCTTCCTAGGACCAGAGATACAACTCAGATGCCATTCTTTTGATTAGCAGTCAAAGCCTGGCAGTTTTAGTCTACTGATTGAAGGGGAGGGATCTATCCTAATGACCATCAAGCCTGCTGATGCCTGACTAGCAAACTAGCACTCTCACATTTTAAGACATATTGTTGGTCTGTCCCTATTTTTACCCCCAGGATGCTGGGGAGTGAATCCAGAACCTTGCCGGTGCTAGGCAAGTGCTCTACGACTGCCCTGCACCCCCAGCCCTGACCTTATGCCAGCAATAGTCTTGTAGCAGGAGCTACAGCGCCATTCCCAAACCTCTCTCAGCATGTGCCCAGGAAGTGTAGTCCGTGTCTGTATAGTTTCCCACACTGTATTTACTGCAGAGTAACTCTCTGCCTTTTTGGTCACAGTCCTAGCTTGTGGAGCTAGTGAAAGCAGAGGCTGTTTTTGTAGTGTCAATATGAATGCACAATAAGTTCTAATGGTGTCTCTCAGTGATAAATGTTTACTCCACTCAGGGTCCTAGGTTCCATGCCTAGCAATCTTGCCCATCCCCCCTATTTTTTATTTTATTTTATTTTTTTGGTCTTTTTGAGACAGGGTCTCCCTGTAGCCCCAGCTGTCCTAGATAGAACTCACTATGTAGACCAGCCTGGCCTTGAACTTACAGAGACCCACCTGTCTCTGCCTCCCAAGTGCCGGGATTAAAGATGTGAGCCATCACACCTGGCTCAGTTACTTCTTAAAAAAATATATATATTATTTTATTT
>NW_008328699.1:464472-497354 GCF_000622305.1 Nannospalax galili
GACAGGGTCTCCCTGTAGCCCCAGCTGGCCTGGAACTCACTATGTAGACCAGGCTGGACTTGAACTCACAGAGATCCGCCTGCCTCTGCCTCCCAAGTGTTGGAACTAGAGGCATGTGCCACCATGCCCGACTAATTATTTTTTATTTTATGTGTATAAGTGTATTGCCTACGTGTGTAAATGCACCCATGTCACGCCATGCACATGGGTGTCCGAAGGAGGCATCAGAATTCCCTGGAACTGGAGTTATAGATGGTTGTTAGTTGCCATGTGGGTGCTGGGAATCAAACCTGAGTCCCCTGTAAGAGCAGTCAGTGCTTTTAATCACTGAGCAATCTCTCCAACCCCAGTTATTTTGTTCTTAATATAGAATACTTCTCAAATTTATCTGTATCTTTTCAATTTAAGTTTACACTCTGAAAAAAGCACAGATAAAACTTGAATTTCAGATAAGCCACAATATTTGGTTTTTGTTGTTTTTGTTGTTGTTGTTTTAGTGTAAGTAATATCCCAAATGTATTTTATCTGGCAATCTTATCACATTTTCCAGTCAAGATTTAAGTCTTTAAAAAAAAGAAAATAGAGCCAGAGATATTGACGAAAAACACAACTCTTACTCTGGAGGGAATAGGAGATGATGGTCCAGGAACAGGACCTCGGGTTGCTTTGAACATCACGTTCCACGGTGGAAACTGTTATGTGAACTTTCTATGTCATAAAACGAAAGAAAGTAAATGTCAAGGCATTTATCAAATACTTTGGTGCAGACATTAGGCAGGACACAGGAAAGCAGGGAAGTCCCCACTAGGGGTTTTAGATGCTGTCTTTTTTGTTGTTTTGTTTCTGAGACTGGGTTGCACACTGTAGCCCATGCTGTCCTCAAACTCACAATCCTGTCTCTGCCTCCCAAGTGAGATGTGGCATGAGATGCCACAGCCACATCTGGCTTTAAATATCACCTTGAAACTTACTGGTCTGCTAAGAATACATTCCAAACATTTTTGCTTGATAGTCAAAAGGATGTTAGGTCTGACACAGATGGGGCAATAAATGACTATTAAGAGGTCTTAAGATAGCCCAAGATGATTTTGGCTCTCTGTCTGCAATTTCCCAGCTCTCCACCATCACACATTTTTTTAATTCTCAGTCTATAGAATCTGAAACATACAAGAGCTTTCTTTTTAAATTTTCTTAATGCAACATACAAACTTTATTTAACAAAAGGATCAGGTAAAGTAAAACAGGCATTTATATTAAGAAAAAAACTAGAATAAAATTTATCTTTAACAACTTAAAATAACACACTTGTAATTACATTTAACTTAGCTCTGGTGCACCGGTATGGATGGATGGACGGATGATTTATACACTTTTCAAGTGAATACTACCATATACACATACACATTAAATTTTAAAAAGATTAGATGGGGCTAGAGAGATGGCTCCATGGTTAAGAGCACTGGCTGCTCTTGCAGAGGACCTGGGTTCAATCCCAAGCACCCACATGGCAACTAACAATTGTCCATAACTCTAATTCCAGGGGAACTCAACGCCCTTTTCTGATCTCCGCAGGCATTGCACAACACGGTTGCACTTATATACATGCAGGCAATACACTCATACGTAAAATTTAAAAAAAAATTTTTTAAAGATTAGATGATTCCACATAGACTTCAGTTTTGTTCTTTTCGAAGAGGCCATTGAATGAAATAGAATATGTGACTCCGGCTCAAGAGTCACGGAATAAACTCATCCTGGACTCTGTAGGCCTTGAAGTCTTCACTCCTCTTCAGACATCGGGTGGGTTTTGGGTACTTCTTTGGAAAGTGCTCTTGGGGTAACAGGGCACACCGGTACTCATAGTGTTTGTTGAAGAACTTGTCGAAGCAGCAGATCTGCTTGTGGGTCATCCCACCCTCTCTAGGACGAGAAAACAAGAGCAGAAAACCAGGGCAACGAAATCTGCATCCGACTAAGATCGGTGCAAGACTCGACTGAGACCCAGGGGCAGCTTTTGTAGAGAGCTTCAATTCACAGACAAGGTCAGCAGGAGAAGAAAACAGAATAGAGATGTAATTATGTATTACATAATTACATAATGTAATATGTTTTTCCTCAAAAAATTAATTGGTGTGTGTGTGTGTGTGTGTGTGTGTGTGTGCACGCGCACGCCATGCAGCTCATGTGGAGGTCAGAGGACAACACTGGGTGTCTGCCCCAGCTTCACCTTACTTGGGACAGGACCCCTTGTTCACCACTGCATTCACCTCCAGGGAATTCTTCCAGCTGTTTCCCATCTCGCCATAGTTGGGGGATTGCAGAGATGCACTGTTGTCAGGCCTTAATGTGGATTCTGGGAATCCAAGTATTTTGCCCACTGTTCTAGTTTGGTTTCTGTTGCTGTGATAAACACCATGACCAAAGGCAACTTGGGAAGGGGAGGGTTTATTTGGCTTACAACTCATAGTCCAACAGTGAGGGAAGCCAAGGAACAGGCAGGAACCTGGAGGCAGGAACTGAAGCAGAGACTACAGATGTACGCTGCTCCCTGGCTTGCTTCCCTTGGCTTGCCCAGCTACTTTTCACACAGCTTGGGCCTCCTAGGGATGGCACCGCCCACAGTGGGCTGGGCCCTCCTATGCCAATTAGTAGTTAAGAAAATGCTTCATGGAATGTCCATAGGCCAGTTTGATGGAGAAAATTCCTCAATCGAGGTTCTTTCTTCCCAGATGACCCTTGTTTGTGCCAAGTTGACAAAAGCTAACCAGCACATGTGATGTGCCAAGCTCCCTCCCCAGTGTGCTCGCTTCTCTCTCTCTCTCTCTCTCTCTCTCTCTCTCCCTCTCTCTCTCTCTCCAGGTCTTTATCCCTGGTGTTCTGACATTTCATGATAATGAACCTTGAGATATAGATCTGATTGTCTCTCCCTGAGGATTTTAGAGCATTTAAAAATTTCCTTCTGGGGGCTGCAGAGGCAGTTCAGCGGTTAAGACACTTGCTGCTCTTGCAGAGGCCCTGGGTTAGATTCCCAGCACCCACATGGCAGCTAACAACTGTAGCTCCAGTTCCAGGGGATCCAACACCCTTTTCTGACCTACGTGGGCACTGCACAACACAGGTGCACTTACACACATGCAGGCAATATACTCATACACACAAAATAAAAATAAATTAAAAAAAAAAATTCCTTGGCAGGCCGGGCGTGGTGGTGCACGCCTTTAGTCCCAGCACTCGGGAGGCAGAGGCAGCCGGATCTCTGTGAGTTCAAGGCCAGCCTGGTCTACATAGTGAGTTTCAGGACAGCTGGGGGACAGGGAGACCCTGTCTCAAAAAAACCAAAAAAAAAAAAAAAATTCCCTGGCAAAGCTTGTCCAGTGGTGACTTGCAGGAGAGGGCAGTGGTCTTCAGTGCGCTTTTCCACTGGGGGCCTCAAGGGTCCTCATAGGTCTTTCCTGGAGTCTGCTCAGTTCTACGAAAAAGGGCTATTTGGTCTCCAGCCTGGGAGGAGGAGGCATGGGCCTGGATGTAGGCTGTCTAGGAGCCTGGTGAGGAGGACGTCCATCTTTCAGTTTCTCTGTTGTCCTTTGTTCTTCAGTTTTCAGTTCTGCAACTCACACATTTCCTGATGTGCAGATCTGAGTTCCCCAGGGAACAGTCAGGTGTCATGTAGGACCGGCCCATCTGGGATTCTCACCTGGCCTGCCCAGCCTCTACCGGTCTGCTCTTTTACAGCCTTGCTCTCCTACTCCCCAGCAGCGTGGCCTGTGTCCCCCAGAAACCCCGCTGCTGGCCACAGGACTCTGCTCCTTCCAGGCTGCCCTGTGAGTCACCACTGCGTTCCCCTCCCACATTCCAAAACTGGGTTGACATCTTTGACATGATCACCTTTTCTATTCTAAAGATCATATGATTTATTCCTCTTTTGACTCCTTTAGGATTTTTTTGTTGTTGTTGTTTTTATTTTATGGGCATGCGTGTATTGCCTACATGTATGTAAGTGCATCCATGTGCAATGCCCAAGAAAGACAGAAGAGGTGATTGGATCCCCTAGAACTGGAGTTATAGACAGTTGTTAGCTGCCATGTGGGTGCTGGGATTCAAACCCAGGTCTTCTGCAAGAACAGCTAGTGTTCTTAACCACTGAGCCTTCTCTCTAGCCCCTTAGGATTGTTTTTTAGGTTTTAGGGAGGAAGCAGGCAGATTCACAGGGAACACTTTTGCTAGATTTAATTGGAAATTTCTTCTTATTTTATTATTTTTTAAATGTTTAAAGATTTATTTGTATGTATGTGTGCTGAATAAGTTTCTATGTACCACGTGCATGCAGGTGCCTAAGGAGGCCAGAAGAGGACATCAGATCTCCTAGTGCTAGAGTTGGAAGCTGTTGCATACAAGTCATCATGTGACTACTGGCAACCAAATCCAGGTCCCCTGCAAGGCAGTACACGTTCTTAACCACTGAGCCATCCTTCCAGTTCCTATTTATTATTTATTTATTTATTCATTTACTTATTTGTTTATTTATTTTGAGACAAGGTCTCCTGAAGACCAGGATGACTTAAACTCCCTATGTAGCAAAGAATGACCTTGAACTCCTAATCCTCCTGCTTCAACATCCGGAGTGTTAGAACTGCAATGTGTATTACTGTGTCTGGTTCCTGCAGTCGTGAAGATGGAACCTGGGGCTTCCTGCTGCAAGCACGCTACCAGCTGAGCCACATCCCAGCCTCCTGACCAGAAGTAGTTTGAGGTGATAATTTCCAGTCCCGTACCCTTCTTCAAATCAGTAGTTGCTTTTTAGTTCTTTGGGGTAGATGTTTCCTTATGGGAAGAGGAGCAAAGTCCAGACGCTCAGTGTTCAATGGTATTGGCAAGACACCTTTGACAACAGCTACAAGGCCCAACCGTGGCTGGCTTTTAGCTTTTGCCTGGGAAAAGGGGACAGAGTATGAGAGTAGCTTTGAAGTGGGAGCAAGGAGAAAGTCCAGACATGTGCCTTGGCACCATACCAGGCCCGCCTCCCATGCTCACTGCTCCTGTGTTATGTCTGCCAGGGGAGTCCTTTCATCATGTGACTCTTGCATTAGAAAGAACTTTTTTTTAAAATAAGTATCTTTTTGAGACCTGGCTGGCCTCAAACTCATGGAGATCCACCTACCTCTGCCTCTCAAGTACTGGGATTAAAGGCATGCGCCCCCTTGCCCGGCCCAAGGAAGAACTTTTGTCTTTGTTTTTGTGTTTTTTTTTAAAAAAAAAATTTATTTTTATTTATTTATTTTTTATTTTATGTGTAAGAGTGTATTGCCTACATGTATGTGAGTGCACCCATGCCGTGCAATGCTGCAGAGGTCAGAAGAGGGCATCGGATTCCGCTGGAACTGGAGTTAAGGACGGTTCATAGCCGCTATGTGGGTGCTAGGAATCCAACCTGGGTTCTCTGCAAGAGCAGTCAGTGCTCTTAACCGCTGAGCCATCTCTCCAGCCCCTTGTTTTTGTTTTTAATACGGTCTTGGCTATGTAGTTAGGCTAACCTTGAACTTCCTGTGTAGGCCACACTGGCCTGGAATTTGTCATCCTCCTGCCTCAGCCTCCTGAGTGATGACATTATAGGTATGTATCACCATGCTCAGCACGAGGGATATTTCAGCAGTGATTTTGTATGCTTTGTACCGAGGGCTCAACATCTCAGTAAGAATTACCACGGTTTCATTTACCCCACTGTGCCCAAGTGCCCTCTGGAGTCTAGCCAAGGAGGAAAAGGTGGGCCATGAGCCCATTTCAGAGGAAGGAGGCTGGCATGCAGAGGTCCAGCTCAAGGCGCTTGGAGGAGAGTAAGTGAAATAGGTGCATAGGGCCTTGAATGCTGCCCAGAGGGTTTCAGTCTTACCTTCAGGCAACAGGAAGCTACTCAAGGCTTCTAGAAAGTGAGGCTGAGTCACAAGGTTCAGAGTGGGAGAGGCTGGATCTAGGGTGCTAATTCGACAAAGGGTTCAATTAGATAGAGGGTTCCCTGTCTCGACAGCTCATTGGTGCTTTTTAAAAATCCAGACCTGGGGCTGAGGAGATAACTCAGTTGGCTAAAAGTGCTTGTCAAGCAAGCATGGGGACCTGAGTCTGATTCCTGGCACCCATAGTTTCTGTAGCAATTTCCTCTGAGATAAAACCTTCCAATTTGGAGGGAATCTTCTTAAGACCAGGATGCTCTAAAGGGAGATGAAACTTCCTACCCATCAGGGAAGCCTATTAAGCTGATGAAACTAACAGCTGGAAGGTTTCAGGAAGTTCCTGTAACTGAGGAGACTCACTAGGCCCCTCCCTTCCCAAGAAAATATAAACCCTAAGGACGGCAGAGAGACTCTGGCATGAACTAAGCGCCTGGAAGAGGTTCTGTCTAACCTGTTGAGCTGCCTGCAAGTCATACTGTGAGCTCAAGGTTTCCAGCTATTGAGAGCGATCATCTATACTGGAGTTGGCGTTTGGTGATACAGCTGGCTGTGAGTCATTTCTGCTCCTGGAAGGAACCCCTCACCATACTCCTGTAAGTAACCCTAATAAAAACCATTGGCTCACCAAGTTGGATTTTGGTGGTTTCCTTACTTTGGTATGTCATTGGTTCTTTATCTGGGGTGAGTGAGAGTTTGCTCAAGTCTTCCCAGGAATAGTGTTACACAATGCCATGTAAAAAAAGCCAGGTGTGGAGCTGGAGAGATGGCTCAGCAGTTAAGACCACTGGCTGCTCTTGCAGAGAACCCAAGTTCAATTCTCAGCACCTATGTGGCGGCTAACAACCGTCTGAAGCTTTAGTTCCAGGGGATCTGACGCCATCTTCCATGGGCATTGCAGGACATGGGTGCACTTACATGCAGGCAATACACTCATACACATAAAATGAAGATAACAAATAAAATATTTTTTTAAAAGGGGCTAGAGAGATAGCTCAGTGGTTAAGAGCATTGGCTGCTCTTGCAGAGGACCCAGGATCGAATCCTAGCACTCACATGGCAGCTAACAACCATCCCCATAACTCCGGTTCCAAGGGATCTGACACACTCTTCTAACATCCACGGGCACTACACGACAAGAGTGCACACACACACACACACACACACACACACACACATATATACAGGTAATACAATGAAACCAGATTCTCTCTAAGTGCCATGCAATACCTGAGGAGGTCAGAAGAGGCTGTCGGATCCCCTGGGACTGGAGTTAGGGACAGTTGTCAGCTGCCATGTGGGTGCTGGGATTTGAACCTGGGTCTTCTGTAAGAACAGCCAGTGTTCTTAAACGCTGAGCCATCTCTCCAGCCCCAAATAACATAATAAAAATATTTTTAAAAAGCCAGGTGTGGTGCACATGCTTTTAGTGCCAGCACACTGAGGAGGTGGAGGCAGTAGGGTCCCTGGGGCTCACTGGCCAGCGAGCCTAGCCAGATCAGTGAGCTCCAGGTTCTGGTGAGAGACCCTGTGTCAAAAAACAAGGGGCATGAGTACTGGGAATGACACTCGAGGTTGTCCCCTGGCCTTCACACACAGATACACACATGAATGTGCATTGCACATACTCATGCCCCCAACACACATACATACCCACACATGCATGTGTGTGTACACACACACACTTAAAAAAACACCCAGACCCTGGCCTCTACACTTGGAAATTTAGTTGCAGGTAGTATAGGGAACTTACATTCTCAAAACATCCCATTTTGGGACTAGAGAGATGGCTCAGTGGTTAAGGTACTGGCTGCCCTTGCACAGGATTCAGGCTTGGTTCCCAGCACCTACACAGCAGCTAACAACCATCCTTAACTCCAGTTCCAGGAGATCTGATGCCCTTGTGCCCTCTTCTAACCTCCATGGGTACCAGGCACACACATGGTACACTTATGTACATGCAGGGAAAACATACATACACATATAATATAGAAACATGGAAGAAAATCCTTCTTCAAACATGGGGCTGTGGTCCTGGAGAGAAAGATTGGTCCCCTCCCTGCAGGAGAATGTAGAAGAAAATTAGATTTGGGAGAAGGTGACTTGGGACTTTCAGGCCATCAAAGGGGACTGTGGATGAGTCTGTGAGCATCTGATTCCTGTTCAAGAGTGAAGAGCCAGGAAAGGAGGCTACAGTTCAGATCTCTGGGGTCCCACACACGTACACACATGGTCCATACATGGTCCTTGTCTGCAGGTGGTAGAAAGGGTAGCAGCTCAGGGCTCAGGCCTGGCAGCTGGATTGCAGTGCTATCTGTGCAGCCCTGGGTGAGTCACCTATGCGAACAGCAGCCTCCTCCCTCCCTGCAGAATGCCAACTCTACAAGCTGCTAACGTCATCTGGCTGTTATGATGACTCCACGCAATGCCACACTGGAGGCTGGGCACAGTGCCTGACCTGCAGGGAGCACTCTGCAGGGAAGCACTAGGAGTAATTCTGAGGAACACCATGTCAGAGCAGAAGCTAGAAGCCATACCTGTGTCATTCAATGCTAGCAGACAAGTCCCCAGGAAAGCATGAACCCTTTCATTTGTCCCCACCCGTTCTGTGTGGCTTTCTCTGGGTGTGTGTTTGGTGACTCCTCTTCTTTTGATTTCTAGGATTTGTGGAGAAATGACAGTCTTTTGCTGCTGCATTTAATTGGAGAGGAGCACACAGACCTGAGATCATAATTATGACGTCTTAAATGCCAAGCTCTTCAGAAGTCTGCTGTTGCCCTCACTGTCACCCTGACCCCAACCCCTGCATCTCCCACCCAGAGTGTGCCCTGGGCCTCTCAGCCAAGCTTCACCAGGGAAATCTGAGTGACAGGTGACGTGCAGGCAGCTGGAAGACGCACAGTAAACCGAGGAGGCTGCAGTGAGCTCAGGAGAGGTGAGTTGATGATCTGCTATTTATAGCCCCACTAAGAGGCTCTGGCCGCCAGCTCCGTGTGAGGCTGGGTGGAAATGATGCCTTCGCAGAGCTGAAAGCACAAAATGAAATTGGTGATTCATGGGCAGCCGCCAGTTGAAATACAAACTCACTCCTGCCTCTCCAGCCCCACAGGCCTTTCACGCCGTTCGGGAGGGGTACAAGCTGCTACAACCTAGGCTGCCTGTATCTGGCTCTACACATCCTAAGGTGGCTCTCACAACCTCAGCCCATCCCTCCCAGAGGCCTGTGCTAGCATCTGAGTCTAGACTAAGAGGCAAACCCTGGGGGCCAGGACAAGAGAGACAGAGAAAGGGCTCCTATCCTCTGTCCCCATAGGCACAGGGGGACCCAGAACAGCTTCTGATGACCCGTTAACTCCTGAACACGTAAACATGGACAAATGAGGAAACCCTTGCACCTTTTCTATTTTGTTTCCTGATTCCCCAGCCCAGCTCCTGTCACCTGAAATAGCTGTTGTTCACCTCCCTCGGTAACATCTTGGCTCCCAGGGCAATGTCTTCTTGGGGTCTCCAATACCTCTCTCCTCAGGTGGGGTTGCACTGGAGGTTGGTCTCTTTCCTGAAGCCAAGACTACATTTAAAGGGCCAAACTGGGACAAAAAGGCACAACACAAACTCAGAAGCCAGGTATGGCCATGCACTCCTGAAATTGTAGCACTTTGGGGACTGAAACCAGAGGATTGCCATGAGTTTTAGGCCACCCTGGGCTACCACGTATCAAGAAAAGCTGAATGTGGTGGCACATACCTGTAATCTTAGCACTTGGGATGATGAGGCAGGGGTATCGGGTTCAAGGAAAGCCTGGGCTACACGAAGCTCTGTCTCAAAACAAAGAAAAATCCCAGGGTTTTCTATTACTACATTTATGTCATAATAAATTTAAACAACTATGCTTGTCTATTTGGTTTTTTTCTTGATTATATTTACAAGGTGAGAATTTAGTTTTTCTTAAAAAAAAATTCATTTCATTCAAACTACTCAGGAGACTGAGGCAGGAGGACTATAAGTTCAAGGCCAGCCTGGGCTACAGAGTAAGTTCAAGCCCAGTCTGGGCTACAGAGCAAGTTCAAGTCCAGCTTGGACAACTTATGACCCTGTCAGTTTCCTCACTAGGTAAACGAGGACAGTAACAGAACCTACCATACTGGGTTGTGTAAACAGTTAAAGACACAGTATCTGCCACTGGGGAGATGGCCCAGTGGGTCAAAGCACAACGACCTAAGAATCCATTAAAGGCTGGGTGTGGCTACGTGTACCTGTAACCCTAGTGCTACGGGGTCTCAGAGACAAGAATAGATTGCTGGCCAGCCTAGCTGAAAAATGACAAGGTCCAGATTGAGTGAGAGACCCTGTCTGAAGGGGACAAGGTAAAGAGTGATAGAGGACACCTGGCACCCTCTTTTGGCTCTGTGAGGCCGCCTGGGCATGCTCGCATGCAAGCGAGTGCACACACACACAACACACACACACACACACACACACACACACACACAGAGTCAATTTCTATAAGCCAGAAGTGCCTGGCACAGGTTCAGGCTCCAGCATGCAAGCCCAGGCCCTCAGTGGAGACCTACCCTTTACACCCTCAAGTCAGGCTGCCCAATCTCATGGCCTCACTCCTGGGCAGCTCAGCCCTTTTCTTGATTGGCTCCTGCCTTTGCCTAGGAACCTAAGTGCCTGTCCCTCCGGGCTGTGTCTTGTCTGGGGTTGATGGCCTGCTTCCTGTGTTCCCCTGGATCCTGAGAAGCTTTTACTGTTCACCTGAGAGTGCCAGATGCTACCCTGAGCTCCATAAGCAGCACAGTGGCAGCCACTGGAGGAGGTGGAAAGTGGCAGGAGGGGCCACCCCACCTCCAGCTGGGCACACAGCACGAACTGCTGATTCATGGACACACGTGAGGCCTGGGCTGCTTGTACGTTCTCTCGGCTCCAGCCATCGGCCAAAGCATAATTGTAGTTCATACTTTGGCAGTGAGATGCTATGATGTGTCCTAATACAATTGCCTCTGCTCCATGCAGTGAGCTCTTGGGAGGTGGGGGGGATCTGCAGCTGCTCCTGTGGAGAGAGCCATTCTGGAGAGCAGTCTGATGAGGTTGGTCCAGGTGCAGCCCCAGGGGCAGTGTGAGCTCCAGGGAGAGGACCTGCGTTAGAACCAGCCAGGCACTGCCTGCGTCAGCATCTTTGGTAATGCAGTCCTGATGGCATCCATTACTAAGAGACAGGCTGCCATTGAAGGGAAGCATTTTTGGCAGCTCTGAGACTTGGAAAGCAGCCTTTAGACGATGCATGAGTTGGACTGTGGGGTGAATGGGCAGTTAGATAGTGGTGGAGGGAGCTGGTGCCAGAGACACAGCTGGATCCAGACTGAGAAGCAAGGAGGCTGAGGGCCAGGCCTGTAGCTTGGACTGCGTCCTGGAAGCAATAGAGAGAGAGCCCCTGGAGGCTTTTGAGAGAGTAAAGTGGTCAGATGACATGAGGGGTGTACGCTCAAGCATCTTTGAGGAATGTCTCTAAGGGGGAAGATGCCCTCTCCCCTTGCAGTTGGCAGGAACTGCCAGCCTGGTTGCTGAGGAAGTTCTTGCTTCCCTGGTACACCATCCCCCGATTTAGGAGGTGATGGAGGCTCTGTGCTTGGTGGGCTAGTGAGGGAGGGACCTGGCCTCCTCAGGCAAGCTCAGAGTGTGGATCAGCAAGGGAAGCGCTGGGCCCACACATTCCTTTTTTTCTGTCTTCCTTGACCAGGAGTCCATGAATGAGGCACTTAGGAGCAGAGGTGCCATGGGGGAGTGGGCTCACTACAGAACACAAGGGTGGAGACAGGCTTCTGGGGCTCAGAGACGGCCTCTTTGTTGTGGGTACAGCTATAGTCTCTACTGGTACTGCACAAAGAAAACAGCAGAGAAGCTGGGGATGTAGCTCAGTTGGTAGAGTGCTTGCCTAGCATGCGCAAAGCCCTGGGTTCGATCCCCAGCACGGCACAAACAGGGCATAGTGCCACACACCTATAATGCCAGCACTGGCGAAGTAGAACAGGAGGATCAGAAGTTCAAAGTTATCCTTGGCTACATGGGGAGTTGGAGGCCAGCCTGGGCTACGTGAGAGCCTATCAAAAACAACGATACACAAAAAACAAGTGGGCTGGAGAGATGGCTCAGTGATTAAGAGTGCTTGTTGCCCTTCCAGAGGATCTGAGTTCACGTCCCAACACCCATGTCTGGCAATTGTTAACTCCAACTCCAGGGGATCCAATGTCTTCTTCTGGCCTCCTTGGGTACCTGCAAAAAAATATACAAAACCACATACAGACACATAGTTAAAAATAAAAATAAAATATTTAAAAAATACGAATCTATCAATCTAACTAACCTACGGACCAAAGCAAAGCAAACAGCAGGGACCAAGGCATCGTGTGAGCTTGTCTGATGAAGAGATTCCTGGAAGGACAGTTCCATTCCTACAAACTGAAATAAATACTGTCTTATAGGTTGGTGAAGGAAGTCAGAGGAAGAGGAAGCGTTTGGAGCCAGTCCCAGTGGATGAGCCACCCGAGAGAGCCGGACACCAGAGCACATCTGAAGCATCATGTAAGTCAGGAGGAAGACGCGACTCAGTCAGCAAATGTTTGGTGTACCTCCTCGGAAGTGCTCTGTTGTGCAAGGAGCCGTTTGGCAGAGTCTCCCAGTTCAGCTGCAGGCTGTTCCGGGCAGGATGCCTCTCAAGCCACCAGAGGAGGAGGGGCAGGTGGAATCAGATTCTGCTTCTGTCTCTTCCTCTGGGGGCATTCCCTGAGGCCCTATGCCTGGGGCAGCTATTGAGCAGTGAAGAAGTCATGCTACAAGGTGTGCAAAGCCTAGGCCTGGAATCCTTTGCCTGTGGGCAAAGCATGAGCCTCTCCCCAGAGGGCAGACATGTTATAACCATGTCATAACATACTTTAGCCCCCATCCCCAACATCCATGGTTGCCACAGGCTGCTTGGAGCAATATATCAAGATGTAATTCTGCCTATTTGATATTTTGATATTCTTTTTCCTTAAAAATTTACAAGACTTAGAGCTGGGTGTGGTGGCACATGCAATCCCAGTACTCTATAGGCACAGCCAGGAGGATCAGGAGTTCAAGGCCAGCCTTGGCTATGTAGTAAATTGGAGGACAGCCTGGGCTACATGAGACCCTGTCTCAAAAAAGGCAATAAAGCTTTTTTTTATTTCTTATTTTTTAAATTAATTAATTATTATTATTATTATCATTATTTTTTGTCTTTTGAAACAGGGTCTCTTTGTAGCCCCAGCTGGCCTGGAACTCACTATGTAGACCAGGCTGGCCTTGAACTCACAGAGATCTGCCTGCCTCTGCCTCCCAAGTGCTGGGATTACAGGTGTGCACCACCATACCCGGCTTTATTTTTTATTTTTACTTTATGTGTATGGCTGTATTGCCTGCATGCATGTAAGTGCACTCATGTGATGCAATGCCCAAGGAGGTCAGAAGAGGGTGTTGGATCCTGGGAACTAGAGTTACAGATGGTTGTTAACATCCATGTGGGGGCTGGGAATCAAACCCGGGTCCTCTGCAAGAGCAGCCAGTGCTCTTAACCACTGAGCCATTTCTCACCATGAAATAAAGGTTTGTTTGTTCTTTTTAAAAAAATATTTTATTATTTTTATTCTATGTGTATGAATATATTGCCAGCATATGTGTGAGTGCACCCATGTCCTGCAAAATCAAGTTTGTAAAAAAGTCTAAAAATAGCGTAGGAGTAATTCTTGCAAGATGGTTCAGCAGGTAAAAGTGAGCACTTGCCCTGCAAGTCTGACAACTTGAGTTTGATTACAGTGGGGGGAGAGAATAGACTCCACAAGATTGTCCTCTGACCTCCACACATACGCCATAGTGTGTGTGCCTGCACTCACACACGTATGTCACATACCTGTATGTAGTCATACAGTAATAATAAAGTTTTTTTAAAGTCTCTAAAAAGACAATAAAAAGTTATATGTGAGGAGGGGGCTGCTGGGGCCCCACACCTCCCTGAAGGTTAGGACAGTTCCTTGTTGACTGGGGAAGGAGAGACATTTTCTTCAGTGGTGTAGCCACTGCTGAGGAGCTTATGCTCGTGTAAACAAACCTGCCCAATACTCCTGTAACTACCCACCATGGCACTCATTGGGGTAGAGGGCTGGAGAGATGGCTCAGCGGTTAAGAGTAACCTATGGCTCATGCACAAGACCTGAGTTTGATTCCCAGTGCCCACGTTGGCAGCTCACAACCGCCTTAACTCCACTAGCCCTCTCTTCTGGCCTCCACCGGCACTGGTACTCATGCATAGACGGTCCCCCCGCACACAAGTTAAAATAATACAATATATCTTTTTTAAAAAGAAACTTATTGAGCCTCACACATACAGCCATAAAGACATGAAGAAAAAAGAGGGGCTATCAGGGGAGAGGAAGGAAGTGAGCAGGAATGAGAATAGACAAGAGATGGTAATAGGGCAAAGAAGATCAAAATATATTATACATGTATGAAAAGTCATAATGAAACCCCATTATTATGCATAATTAATATATGTTAATAGAATGTTTTTAAAAGACACTGAAAAATTAAATGTATACATACACACACATATATATATCACATACTTAGGGAAACCCACTCATACATAGCTTAAATAATTACAATGGTACTTATTGTATCAAAATGGTTGTAAACAAATGATCCATAAACCTTTGTCTGGGGAGTTTCCATGGAAATCTTATTTATTTATTTTTTATGTATATGAGTATTTTGCCTGCACATATGTCAGTGTGCCCATGTCATCCAGTACCCACAGAGGCTAGAGAAAGTATTGGTATCTTCTGGAACTAATGTTACATACAGACAGTTGTTAGTCACCGTGTGGGAACTGTAAGAGTAATCAGTGCTCTTAACCACTGAGCCATCTCTCCAGCCCCTCCATAGAAATTCTTTTAATGTAGTTATATGAAGTGCCCCTCCTTCCTGTGTCCACCAGTGCCCACTAAGAGTCTTGTGCATCCTTTAATGTTTATTCATGGTTTTACATGCAACATTGGCTGGCCTGGAACTTGCTATGTAGACCAGGCTGGCCTCGAATTCCATAGATCCTTCTGCTTCTGCCTCCCAGGTGCTGGGATTAAAAGCGTGCACCATCATGCCTGGCTTTGTTAAAAACATTTTTATTTATTATTATTATTTTATGTGTGCATGTAAGTACACCGTGTTGTACAATACCTGCAGAGGTCAGAAGAGGGCATCAGATCCCCTGGAACTGGAGTTATAGATGGTTGTTAGCTGCCATGTGGGTGCTGGGAACTGAATTCAGGTCCCCTTAAGAGCAGCCAGGGCTCTTAACCATTGAGTCATCTCTCTAGTCTCCATGGTTTCTTTTTTATTGTCGGGGAGGGAGGTGTATGCATGCCACAGTGCACATGTGGAAGTCAGAGGACAACTTGCGGAAGCTGGCTCTCTCTTTCCACCATGTGGGTCCCAGGGATTGAGCTCAGGTTGTTAGGCTTGCTGGCAGGCACCATGTACCCACTGAGCCATCTCCATAGCCCCATTAACAGTAGTATTTCTAACATAAGCATGTGAACATACAGGCTTTGTGTATACTTACTGATAATGTTAATGAAGAATGTAGTCATGACTCTCCTATGGTATGAAATTAACATAGTGTCACACAGGTTGAGCAGACAAGGAATACAGAAAGGACTTTAGAAGGGCTGCAAAGCTGGTCATTACCCATACAGCACTGACAGTCACCTCTCACCAGACATGCTTTGCTTTGTTTGAGACAGTCTCATGTAGCCCAGGCTGCCTTGAACTCTTTTTCTCCTTCTGCCTCTGCCTCTCAAGTGCTGAGATTACAAGCATGCACTACCGTACCAGACTGCATTTCTGTGAACAGGAATTATGTACATCACTATTATTATTGTTATTATTATTATTATTATTATTTTGGTCCTTTTGATCCTGTAGCCAGAGCTGGCCTGGATTCGCTATGGAGACCAGGCTGGCCTCAAACTCACAGAGATCCACCTGCCTCTGCCTCCTTAGTGCTGGGATTAAAGGCATGTGCCACCACACCTGGTGTTATTTATTGTTATTAGTAGTAGTAGTAGCAGTAGTAGTAGTAGTAGTAGTAGTAGTAGTTGTAGTAGTAGGTGTGTGTATGTAGTGTACGTGCCACAGTGCTCATGTGGCTGTCAGAGAACAACTTTCGGGAGTCAGTTTTCTTCCCCCAGCTGATTTTGAGGAAGGATCTCTCCTGTTTCTGCTGTGCTGTGTTCTCCAAGCTATCTGGCCTGTAAGCTTCCAGATGGTCTTCTTGTCTCTGTCTCCCATATCGCTGTAGGAATGCTGGGATTATAAATGCCAGCCACCATATCCAGCTTTTTACATGGGTTATGGGGATTGAAATTAGGCCTTCAGGCTTTTGCAGCAAGCACTTTTACCTGCTGAGCCATCTCACAGGCCCACAATCAGGTTATTTATTTATTTATTTTTGGTCTTTTTGAGACAGGGTCACCCTGTAGCCCCAGCTGGCCTGGAACTCACTATGTAAACCAGGCTGGCCTTGAACCCACAGAGATCTGCCGGCCTCTGCGTCTCTGAGTGCTGGGACTACAGATGTGCGCCACCACACCCGGCCCACAATCAAGTTTTACAGTTTAACTTTTTGTTTTGTTTTTATACTCCTAGAGATGAAACAGGCCTTGTGCATGCCAGGCCAGGCCATTCCCACTGAACTGAGCCCTAGCTCAACTTGTCTTCAGTGAACTGAGAAATAGTTTAGTAAAGGACAAAAGAGGCAGCACTCACCTGGACAGGTGATTTGCAGGACACTCATCCAATCCAGTGTCTGTCAGTTTTCCCTATACCTGTAACAGGCTGCTTTCCTGCTTGCCTCCCGGGGTTCCCCTCCACCCTGTACTGGCTGCACTGTTCATTCTCACTGACCCAGTTCCAACTCCCAGGTTCTGGGGATGGCCCAGGCTCAAAGCCTATCCCAGGAAAGCCGACTCATCCCCTAGGTGGAGCCAAACACATGGTTCACTTCCACATTCTTTTTCCGTGGTGGTGTCTGCCGAAGTGGTGAGTCAGAGTGACTCAGGGCTGGTGGTCACAATGGGCCTTGTAAAAGATGGTCCAGGCAGAGTCAGGCTGGTGGTATGAACCTGTAATCCCAGCAGGTATCAGAGTCAGAGCCAGGAGGACTGTCACAGCTGGAGACCGGATTGGTCCATATAGCCAGTTGCATGTCAGTCAGGGCTATAAATGAGACTCTATTCAAGTTAAAAAAAGAAAAAAGACTGGTCCAGCATTTTGTGAAAAGAGGAGCAGATTTGAAAAGCAGAAAGGACTGTGGCTGGGGGAGAGTCTGACAGTTTCCATGTCTCCATGCCTTCCGGCCCTTGAGCGCCCTCTATGCTCCAGTTCCAACAATCGCCTACCTAGGAGAGTGGCTGACAGGAAAGAGGCTGGGGGTGGGCCTCAACTCTCTTATGTGGGACAGAGCCCTCTTATCACCTCCACTCTCTGTTAGCACTGTGGAGCGTTACATCCCCCAGAGGATAGGGATGGAGGCAAGGCCTCGGACACAGGAGGAAAGAGCAAATGCCTGACTTCCCTCCACCCCTGGACGGTCATTTCTTCTACTTGAATTTCCGTACCTGAAAAGTGGGGGATGAGAGGTGAAAGGATGGGGCAGTGGTTAGGAGCCATACTGCTCTTGCAGAGCTCCCCAAGCCTGGTTCTCTGCACCACATTGGGCAGCTCTCAACTGCCTGTTACTCCAGCTCCAGAGGCTCTGACACCCTCTTCTGGCTTCCAAGGGCACCTGCACATGCATAGCACATATAAATTCATGTAGACACATATAATTACATGTAGACACATGCATAGCACATATAAATTCATGTAGACACATATAATTACATGTAGACACATGCATAGCACATATAAATTCATGTAGACACATATAATTACATGTAGACACATGCATAGCACATATAAATTCATGTAGACACATATAATTACATGTAGACACATGCATAGCACATATAAATTCATGTAGACACATATAATTACATGTAGACACATGCATAGCACATATAAATTCATGTAGACACATATAATTACATGTAGACACATGCATAGCACATATAAATTCATGTAGACACATATAATTACATGTAGACACATGCATAGCACATATAAATTCATAGGCAATACATTCATACACATAAAATAAAAATAATAAATAAAATATTAAAAAAAAAAAACAGGCATGAGATAGTCCTCCCTCAGCTCCAGTTGGGCAGGAGAGATTGGCCCTCCAAGCAAAGTGCTTTGGGAGAGAGGTTTTGTGCAAATAGCCAGTCATGACTAATTGATGGGGAGGCTCTTGGGCAGAGGATCAGATTTCTCGGATGTGTACACACACACACACACACACACACAGCTCTCCTGAGAGAACAGGTGCATCTACATCAAGGTTTCCCATCCCTTCCCTTCCTTGACCACCTTCTCACATGTCTTTTATCCAGTGAGCATTCTTTGAGTAAGCACCACTGTGTGATAGCTGAAGGCTGGGCTTGCTCCCACCCTGTGGTGCTGGGAAGCCGGTATGCAAAGGGAGCCTTAAGTGAGAGGCAAAGGGTGTCCTAGCAACACTGGGAGGACCTGCCTACATTCTTAGTAAGGGGTCCAGGACATGTACAGAAGAAAGTCATGGTTTGGGAGTGTTGGGGAGGTGGAGAAGCTGGTCAGGGGGATTTGCAGGCCGCTGAGACAAATGTGAGATTCACTTGCAGGTTATGGGTTTTAGAAGGTGAGTACAAGGCTGGAGAGACAGCTCAGTGGTTAAGAGCACATCCTGTTCGTCCAGTGGACCTGAGTCTGATTCCTGGCCTCCATCCCAGGCAACTCACAGCAGCCTGTGACACTAGCACTGCACTCAGGTGCACAAACCCACATACAGAAACACATGTATACATATCATTTTTAAGTAATAATAAAATGACAAAAGAGAGTGACTACAAGCTGAGGGTGGTGGTGAATGCCGCTTTTACTTAGGAAGTAAAGGCAGGAGGGTCAGGAGCTCAAGGTTATCCTCAGATACATAGTAAGTTCACGATCAGCCTAGGCTTTGTGAGACCCTGTCTCAAAAAAAAAAAAATAGCTGAGCATGGTGGCACATACCTTTAATCCCACCACTCAGCAGGCAGTGGCAAGTGGATCTCTGTGAGTTTAAGTCCAGCTTGGTCTACATAGTGAGTTCCAGGTCAGCTGGGGCTATAGGGAGACCCTTTCTCAGAAAGATCAAAAAATAAAAACAAAAAAAGAGTACCCAAGATTGGAGTATAGCTCAGTGGTAGAGAACTGCCTGACAGACATGAAGCTCCGGGTTCTATTCGCCACACAGGAAAGCATGCTATGCATATGTACATGTGTGCGTGTGTGCGTGTGTGTGTGTGTGTGTGTGTGTGTGTGTGTGTGTGTGTGTGTAGAGGGTAGAGGGTGCTGGGGTTGGATTTGTGCTTTAGATTTAGATAAGAAGGGTGCTTCTTTTATTTATTTATTCTATTTTTATTTGATGTGTATGAGTGTATTGCCTGCATGCATGTAAATGCACTCATGTTGTGCAGTGCCTGCAGAGGTCGGAAGAGGGTGTCAGAACTGGAGTTATGGCTGTTAGCCACCATGTGGGTGCTGGAACCGAACCTGGGTCTTCTGCAAGAGCAACTAGTGCTCTTAACCACTGAGCCACCTCTCCAGCCCATTTTCTTTTATTTGTTAAAATACTGCATTTATTATTATTATTATTATTATTATTGGTCTTTTTGAGACAAGGTCTTCCTGTAGCCACAGGCTGGCCTTGAACTCACAGAGATCCACCTGTCTCTGCCTCTCAAGTGCTGGGATTAAAATCCTATGCCCCCACACCCAGCTCTGTATTTATTATTTTCCTTTTCCTTTTCTTTTTTGGCTTTTTGAGACAGGGCCTTCCTGTAGCCCCAGCTGACCTGGAACTTGGTATGTAGACCAGGCTGGCCTCAAACTCACAGAGATCCACCTGCCTCTGCCTCCCAAGTGCTGGGATTAAAGCTGTGCACCACCACACCTAGCCCAATTATTTTTATTTTATGTGTATGAGTGTATTGCCTGCATGGATATTAAGTACACCCAGGTTGTGCAATGTCTGAGGAGGTCAGAAGAGGGTGTCAGATTCCCCTGGAATTGGAGTTATGGCCAGTTGTTAGCCACCATGTGGGTGCTGGAAATCGAACCCAGGTCCTCTGCAAAAAAGCAGCCATTGCTCTTAACCACTGAGCCATTTCTCCAGTCCCAGGATTTTTCTTTTTTATGAGATAGGGTCTTATGTCACTCAGGCTGGCTTCAACTGTGTAGCCTTGGATGACCTTGAATTTCTGATCCTCCTGCCTCAGCCTCTAGCATATTAGTATTAAAGGACTGAGTCCTGCCCAGGACATGTTGACAGGTTTGATGTAAGTCCAGACCTGGGCAGTTCTGGAACAGACATGTATTCTCGACCCTTCTGTTCTAGCCAGCTTCTATTGCTGTTATAAACAATGTGATCAAAAACAACTTGGGGAGGAAAGGGTTTATTTCATCTGACAGGTCACAGTCCATCACTGAGCAAAGCTAAGTCAGGAACCCAGAGGCAGGAGCTGAAGTAGAGACCTTGGAGGGATTCTGCCTATTGGCTTTTTTCCCCCCGGCCTTATCAACTACCCCTTTTTTTTTTTTTTTTTTTGTCTTTTTGAAGCAGGGTCTCCCTGTAGCCCCAGCTGTCCTGGAATTCACTACATAGACCAGGCTGGCCTTGAACTCACAGAGATCCACCTGCCTCTGCCTCCCAAGTGCTGGGACTACAGGCATGTGCCACCACGCCTGGCTCAACTACCTTTTTTTAAAAAAAGATTTTGTTATTTTATGTGTATGGGTGTATTGCCTGCATATATGTAAGTGTACCCATGCTGTGCAATGCTGGAGGAAATCAGAAGAGGGTGATGAATCCCCTGAAACTGGAGTTACAGCCTGTTGTTAGCTGCCGTGTGGGTGCTGGGAATCAAACCTGGGTCCTCTGCAAAAGTAGCCAGTGCTCTTAACCACTGAACCATCTCTCCAGCCCTCAGCTGCTTCTTTTTTATACAGCCCATACTCACTGGCGTAGGGATGGCACCACCCACAGGGCCTTCCTATATCAATTAGCAATCATGAAAACGCCCCAGACATGGCTGCAGACCAATCTGATGGAGGAAATTCCTCAACTGGAGTTCCCCCTTCCCAGGTGTCTCCAGTTTGTGTCAAGTTGACAACTAACCAACACACCTTCCTTTCCTTTCAGTTTGATGTCTCCTTGTTATGTACTGTTTGCACACACCCAGATTTCCATGTTGAAATCTAATCTCCCCCAACCCCCCAGTATTTGAGGTAGGGTCTTTGGGAAACAATTGACTCTTCCTGATGACCTCCAAGAGTCCATGCCTCCTTCTGGCATGTCTGCCTGTGTCTGTCTTGTGTGTGACCCCAGCTGCTCTTGTGCCACAGATGGATCCTGCTTCCATACCGGCTCCCCAGAGTGTAAGAGTGCAAGAGGAGCTGCTGTGCCTGCTGCTCTGTGGGCTGCCTGAAGTGTGTTCAGGACGGTGTCTGCAGAGTGACTTCTGAGGAGTACAGCTACTGCACCTGATGTGGCCACATCCTCTCAACCACGTGTAAATAGAGCAATATGTACGGTCCAGGTTTTTTTTTTTCAGAACTGTGATTCCCTTCTTAACACCTCTTTCTCTTTCTATGAAGCATGTAACTGAAATAAGTTATTGACTTGATTTGAATGACAAGGACAAGGAAGAGGATGAGGAGAAGGAGGAGGAGGAAGACGAGGATGATGATGATGAGGAGGAGGAAGACGAGGATGACGAGGAGGAGGAGAAGGAGGAGGACGAGGATGACGAGGAGGAGGACCACGAGGAGGACTACGACGAGACCGAGCTTTCTTCCTGCCGTGTGAGAACAGAAGTCTGAACCTGTAACTCAGAGGCCCCGCAGCACTCCAGCCCATTGGCTTCTTCTATTTGTTTTGATTTTACTTCTTGCTCATAGTAAGAGGGGAGTACACGCACAGTACACATGCTTCTACACGTACGTAGAGGCTGGAGGAGGATATTGGTGTCTTCCTCTGTTGCACTCCTCTTTATTACCTTGGGACAGGGTCTCTTATTGAAGGGAGCTCTTGGGATCTTCCTGTCTCAGCCCCCAATGTTGCTAGGCCAGGCTTTTTCTGTGGGTGCTGGGGATTCAAACCCAGGTCCCCATGTTTATAGAGCAAGCACTCTTACCAACTAAGCCAATGCCTTAGTCCCTTGTGGAGTCTTTTTTTTTTTTTTTTTTTTTTTTTGTCTTTTGGAGACAGGGTCTCCCTAGAACTCACAATGTAGGCCAGGTTGGCCTCCATCTCACAGAGGTACACCTGCCTCAACCACCACGCTCAGCTTTGTTTTTGGTTTTTGAGACAGGGTCTCATATATATCCTGAGCTGGCCTGGAACTCACTCTGTAGTGGAGGATGACCTTGAACTTTTGATCCTCCTGCCTCTACCTCACCACTGTTGGGATTACAGGCATGCTCCCCACACCCCATTTTATGCAATGCTAGGGACGAAACTCAGGGCTTTGTGCATGCCAGGCAAGCACTCAGCTGACTGAGCTACAGCTTGACTTTACTTTCTGTTGATGTGATTAAACACGACCAAAAACAACTTAGAAGAGGAAGAGTTTATTTCAGCTTACAGGTTATGGTCCATCATCAAAGGAAGCCAGGGCAGGGGCTCAATGCAGGAACCTGGAGCAGGAACCGAAGCAGACCATGGAGGAGTGCTGCTTACTGGCTCATTTCCCCCGCTTGCTCAGCTATCTTTCTTAGACAGCCCAGGCCCAAGTGTCCAGGGACAGCACCACCCACAGTGGGATGGGCCCTCCTACATCAATTAGCAATTAAGAAAAAGCCTCACAGAAGTGGCCACAGGCCAGTCTGAGGGAGGAAATTCTTCAATTAAGGTTCCCTCCTCCCAGGTGACTCTAGGTTTGTGTGATGTTGATAGCCAAAGCTAATTATGACAGCTACATCTTCAGCCCTGTTGGGTTTTGAGACAGGATCAGTGTAGTTCAGACTGGCCTCCAACTCACCATCTTTCTGCCTCAGCCTCCCAAATACTAGGGTTACAGGTATGTACCACTCTACCCAGACACAGACTTTTTACCTGAACATACCTGAGGCTTCTGCATGTCATCAGCAGAAGGATGACTGAGACAGCCCTGAAAGGACATTTGTAGCTAGAGACTCTTATAAGACTTTAGAGCAGAGCTGGAGGGGTGGCTCAGCAATTAGAGCACCGGCTGCTCCTGCAGAGGACCCGGGTTTGATTCCCAGCACCTACATGGCAGCTAAAAACTGTAACGCCAGTTTCAGAGGATCCTTCTCCTTCTTCTAACGTACTCGGGCACTGCACAACACGGGTGCACTTATACGTGTGTAGGCACTATACACATACACATAAAATAAAAATAACAAATAAAATTTTTGTTGTTGTTATTATTTTTTTGAGACAGGGTCTCCCCGTAGCCCCAGCTGGCCTGGAACTCACTATGTAGACCAGACTGGCCTTGAACTCACAAAGATCAGAGGTCAGCCTGCCTCTGCCTCCCAAGTGCTGGGACTAAAGGTGTGTGCCACCACACCTAGCTTAAATAAAGTTAAAAAAATATATTTTATTATTTTTATTTTATGTGTATGCATGTATTGCCTGTGTGTACATAAGTGTACCCGTGTCATGCAATGCCCGTGGAGGACAGAAGAGGCTGTCAGATCTCCTGGAACTGGAGTTATGGACAGTTGTTAGCTGCCATGTGGGTGCTGGGATTCAAACCTAGGTCTTCTGAAAGAACAGCCAGTGTTCTTAACTGCTGAGCCATCTCTCAACCCCAAATAAAATATTTTTAAGAAGACTTTAGAGCAAATGCTACGAAACCAGGAAAATGAGTGATGGGAAAGTCACAGTCTGTGAAAATAAGAGAAGTTTACTGCTCTAACCAGGCAGTGTGATGGCTCAGCAGGTAGAGGCACCTGCCGTCAAGTCTGAGTTCCATCCCTGGGACCTAGACGGTAGAAGGAGAGAACTGACTCCTACAGGTTGTCCTCTGACCTCCGTGTATGTGTTGTCCTGTCATGCCATGTGTACACACACACACACTAAGTAAATGCAATTTTTAAAAACTGTGCTGGGAGATGGCGCAGGGGGTAGAGCGCTTGCTATGTAAGCATGAGGACCTGAGTTCGGATTCCCAGAAACTGTGTACGGCCAGAAGCAGTTGCATGCATCTATGATCCTGGCACCCTTACAGCGAGATATGTGGAGACAGGAGAATGTCCAGAACCTTCCAGGCCAGCTAGCCTTGAGTACGCAAAAGTAAACAAGAGACCCTGGCTCAGGCAAGTGAGGTGAGGACTGACATCCAGGACTGTCCTTTGACCTGCACGTGAGTACCATGACCTGTGTGCGCACCTACATATACACAGATATAGCACATCATATGCACAAACACAAAGATAAAAAGTAGTGGTGGTGCATGCCTTTCATCCTAGCACTTGGGAGATAGAGGTAGGAGGATCAGGAGCTCAAAGTTAGTTTTAGCTATATGGTGAATTCCATGCTAGCCTGGGCTACAGGAAGCCCTGTCTCAAAACAAAACAAAACAAAAAAAACCCCACAAGGGGCTGGAGAGATGATTCAGCAGTTAAAAGCACTTGCTGCTCTTCCAGAAGACCCAAGTTAGGTTCCCATTACCCATGTGGGGAAGCTCACAACTGCCTATAATTCCAGCTCCGTGGGATCTGAAGGCCTCTTCTGGCTTCCACAGGCACCTGCACACATGTGGCACACACACGCATGTGTATGCACACACACACACACACACACACACACACACATGCATATACCCCCCCACATGCTTTCACATAAATAAAAATACATCTTTTTTTTTTTTTGGTCTCTTTGAGACAGGGTCTCCCTGTAGCCCCAGCTGTCCTGGAACTCACTATGTAGACCAGGCTGGCATTTAACTCACAGAGATCTGCCTGCCTCTGCCTCCTGAGTGCTGGGATTAAAGGCGTGCACCACCACGCCCGGCTTATTTTTTCTTCACCCGGCTTAAAAATATATCTTTGAAAAATTAAGACCAGGGGCTGGAGAGATGGCTCAGCAGTTAAGAGCACTGGCTGCTCTTGCAGAGGACCTGAGTTCAATTCCCAGCACTACATGGTGGCTAACCACCATCTATTAACTCTGGTTCCAGGAGAACCAGATGTCCTCTTCTGCCCTCCATGGGTACACTTACATACATACAGGCAATACACTCATATTCATAAAGTGAAAATAATAAAAATAGTTTTAAAAAATTAAAACCAGGGGGCTGGAGATATGGCTCAATGGTTAAGAGCACTGGCTGCTCTAGCAGAGGTTCGATTCCCAGCACCCTCATGGTGGCTAAAAGCCATCTGTAAGTCCAGTTCCAGAGGATCTGATGCCCTCTTCTGATGTCTGCAGGCATTGCATGGCACAGGTACACTTACATACATGCAGGCAATACACTCATACACACAAAATAAAAAAATAATAAATTAAAACCAAACATAACCAACCCTGGCTTAGAGTAGGGACATGATTCAGTAGCAGAACACTTGCCTAGCGTGCACAGGCCCTGTGTTTATCCCAGCACTGTGAAAAGAAAAAGAAAAAAGCACTTCAGTGGCTTCAAATAGGAATATACATCATGATTTCACACTTCCTGTAGATGAGGATTCGGAAGTGATTAGCTTGGTGGCTCTGGCCTGAGCTGCTTCAAGAGGCTTCAGTCAGGATGTCAGTTGGAACTGTTGTCATCTGAAGACTTGGCTGGGGCTGCAACATCACTGGCAAGTTGACCCTGGCCATTGGCAGAAAGCTTGTGTTCCCTACTGTGAGTTTAATCCATATTTGCTTAAATGGGCCTAAAGCCGGAGCACTGGCCTCTGCTGGCATAAGTAATGTCTTTATGATAGTTTCAGAGGTCACATGATTTATTTTCTACTGCTGTCTTTTTTTGTTGTTTGGAATTTTAAACAATATTTTATTTATTTTTATTTTATGTGTATGAGTGTATTGCCTACATGTGTGTAAATGCACCCATGTCATGCAACACACCCCAGAAGTCAGGAGATGGCATTGGATCCCCTGGAACTGGAGTTAATGGATGGTTGTTAGCTGCCCTGTGGGTGCTGGGAATCAAACCTGGGTCATCTTCAAAAGGAGCCAGTGCTCTTAACTGCTGAGTCATCTCTCCAGCCTCTGGGATGTTTTTCTTGTTGTTTTGACACAGGGTCTCCCTTAGCCCCAGCAGGCCTGGAACTCACTATGTGGACCAGGCTGGGCTCGATCTCACAGATCTGATTGCCTCTGCCTCCTGAGTGATTAAAAACCTATGCCACCGAGTCCAGCTATTGTTGTATTTCTGTAATAGCTCATGCTATAGGTTACACAGGGCAGCACTACTGGATGTAGGAGAGGACTGAACACAAACAGAAGCATCAGGAGCTGAGGCTCACTGAGAGTCGACATCTTAGAAGCTGGCAACCCTAGAGTTCCAAGATGGCTGCTGTCATTCCAGGTGTCACGTCTGCTATTTCACCGATAGTCCTGTATATGTTACAGGTGGGGACAGGGGACGTAAAGAATAGCAAGGTGTGCTGGATAGCTTTAGTGTCAACTTGACACACCTGGGTAGAGGGAGCCTCAGTTGGGGAATTGCCTCCATTGGACTGGCCTGTGACCATGTCTGTGGGGCATCTTCTTGATTATTGAGTGATGTGAGAGGGCCCAGCCTGCTGTGGGCTGTGCCATCCCTGGGCAGGTGGGCCTGTATTATATAAGAAAGCAGGCTGAGCAGGGGCCAGGGGAGCAAGCCAGTAAGCAGTGTTCCTCCATGGCCTGTGCTCCAGCTCCTGCCTCCAGGTTCCTGCCTGAGTTCCTACCTTGGGCTCCCGATGAACTGTGACCCAGGAGATGTAAGCTAAATAAACCCTTTCTTCCCCAAGTTGGTATTGGTCAGAGTATTTTGTCACCACAATGGAGAAGCAAACTAGAACACAAGATCTCGGGTTGTGACATACATAAGGACCTATGAGCCATTTTATCTATGAATTGTGTGTGTCTCTGTGTATATAACTGTGTATATGTCTCTGGATGTAAATGTGTGTGTGTATGTATCTGTGTGTGTGCGTCTGTCTGTCTGTCTCTGAATGTAAATGTGTCTGTATATGTGTCTGTGTGTGTGTGTGTGTATCTGTGTGTGTGTGTCTGTCTGTCTCTGGATGTAAATGTGTATGTGTCTGTGTGTGTGTGTCTGTGTGTGTGTATGTATCTGTGTGTGTGTGTCTGTCTGTCTCTGGATGTAAATGTGTATGTGTCTGTGTGTGTGTGTCTGTGTGTGTGTATGTATCTGTGTGTGTGTGTCTGTCTGTCTCTGGATGTAAATGTGTCTGTGTGTGTGTGTGTGTATCTCTGTGTGTCTGTCTGTCTGTCTGTCTCTGGATGTAAATGTGTCTGTATGTGTCTGTGTGTGTGTGTGTGTGTGTGTGTATGTATCTGTGTGTGTGTGTCTGTCTCTGGATGTAAATGTGTCTGTATGTGTCTCTGTGTGTGTGTGTGTATCTCTGTGTGTGTGTGTCTGTCTGTCTCTGGATGTAAATGTGTCTATATATGTGTCTCTGTGTGTGTGTGTGTGTGTGTGTGTATGTATCTGTGTGTGTGTGTCTGTCTCTGGATGTAAATGTGTCTGTATATGTGTCTCTGTGTGTGTGTGTGTGTGTGTGTGTATCTCGGTGTGTGTGTCTGTCTGTCTGTCTCTGGATGTAAATGTGTCTGTATGTGTCTGTGTGTGTGTGTATCTCTGTGTGTGTGTGTGTCTGTCTGTCTCTGGATGTAAATGTGTCTGTGTGTGTATCTCTGTGTGTGTGTCTCAGTCTTTATGTGTCTCTGTGTGTATGTATCTCTGTGTGTCTATCTTTGTGTCTGTGTTTTTCTCTCTCACTCGTGTCTCTGTGTCTCTCTATGTGTGTGTGTCTGTGTTTGTGTCTCTCTGTGAATGTGTGTGGCTACTTGCAGAGAATTAGTGCTTCCTCATAATTTGTGACTCTCAATGTAAAGAGAAATTTGTTGTTAGAGGAGTTCAGGAGACAAACATAAGAAACAGACCCAGGAGATGGCTCAGCCGTTAAGAGCACTAGCTGCCCTTTCAGGGGACCCAGCCTCAATTCCCAGCACCCACATGGTGGCTAACAACCATCTCTAACTCCAATTCTAGGAGATCTGACACCCTCTTCTGCCCCCCAGCACTACACACACCTGGTACACTTACATCAGGCAGGAAACACATACCCATAAAAAATAAAAGTAAAAACCCAAAACCCAGATCAGTCCTAGAAGCCCAGTCAAAGGTGACCCTGAATACAAAGCAGATCCCAAAATGCATGGGAGCCCCTTGCAGGAGGCCTGGTGAGGCATATACGTGCAACTGCAGGTTTAAATGAATTCCAGGCGGCCCGAGTTGCAGACCCAAATGCAGAAGCACAGATGGGCAACTCCACCAGCTGTGTTTTGAAAAAGATCATATGATTGCTGATCAATGAACCAAAGAGACCAAAAGCAGGCAAGCTCAGAGCTGAGCAGCAGCGTTGCTCAGAGACCCAGAGACCAGAGCCAGGGTGGCAGCAGCCGGCAGGGCTGACTCAAGCTGGGAAGGGCACGAGGCACTGCGATGTGCAGAGGATGAGCCTCCACTGCCCTGAAAGCTGGGAGGGTTCACATGAAGGGAAGCTGCCCTGGTGGTAGGAGGACAAGGCTCTGGCTTCACTGAGTGGCTGGTGACAGGGACCACTGTGGCTCTGCAGGAAGGCAAAGTCTGCAGTCAGAAGCCGGTGCTGGGCACCCAAGGGGAGAGCTGAGGTCTGAGGTCTCTCCATGCCATGGGCAGCATGCAGAGAAGGACCTAACCTGGAGATGAGGTGGAGAGGGTGGACTGGGTGAGGACTCGGGGGTACTTGCTACATGGAAGGTGCTGAGGTGTCCTGCCTACCTGGCTGGTCTCACTCTCCTTGCCCATGACTGGGGGAGGTGGCCCAAGCTGAATGAGGTCCTGGGTTCCATATCCCCAGCTGGCCATCTGATGAGGCTGTCAGGATACCTGGTCAGGCCCCATGCTCCCCTGCTTGCTTGGGTCATATCCACACTAACCAATGCGCAGGGCTGTCAATCACCACCAGGTTACAGCAGCACAGGTCAATTTCCAGAACGGTGAGGGGTGCACCCTCCTTCCCAGCCTTCCCTCTCTGTCTTGCTCAGTGTCCCAAGTTCACCAGCCAGGACTTGGAGGCCCTCTTCAGACTTTTCATTAGCGAACGCTTTCAAGAGAGACACGCCTCTAGGGACTGATTAGAGCTGAAAAAGCTCAGGTGGTAGAGTGCTTGCCCAGCATGCACCAAACCCTAGGTTCTATCCCAGACTGCATAAACTAGGTTTGGTGGTGCATGTAATCCCAGCACTCAGGAGGTTTATATAGGAGGGTCAGAAGTTCAAGGTCATCCTGGGCTACATAGAAAACGCCAGACCAGCCTGGGCTACATGACATGATGTTAGAGAAAGAGAGAGAGAGAGACAGAGACAGAGAAACAGAGACTGAGACCCAGGCATTGGCTGAGGCCAGGTTTCAACCTTGGGCAGAGGGGAAAGGTGGATTGGAGACTGAGGGTGAAAGGGTTGGGCAAGGGAGGAGGAAGAAAGCCACGTCAAGGGCCTGGAATGACTTGGCAGTTCATGGCTCTATTACACCAATGTTTATTGAGCACCTGCTCATGGGGAAGACAATAGTCATATCCTGGGGACCCAGAGCAGAGGAAAACTCATACAACATCACTCCAGATGCACCACAAAACAAAACAGCAGAGGAAGCAGCATGCAGAGGTGGGTTAAGAATAAGGTCCAGAAAGGATGGGTCTGTACTGGGGGAAGTGGCCAGGAAGGCACCCAGAGGAGGTGGCGCCTGCCTGAAGGAGCAGGAAGCCGGCATCCTTACAGCTGCAAGATGCCTGAGGCAGAGGTTGGGGAAACTCCAGGCCTGCTGTCTTCCTTGAGCTCTGAAGTTTCTGTTTCCTTTGAGGAGAGTAGCACAGTCAGGGGAGGGGAGAAGCTGAGCACCATCTCCAAGCATCTGCTGGACATCCTGCTGTCTTTGGGTCATTGGTATTTGATCATGATGGTGAGGATCCCATAAATTAAGAAGGCTGTGGGATTTCTCTGCCCTTGCAGAACCACCCAAGATGGAGTCCTCGCCATGAAGAATAACCTAGATGGATCCTTACCTTAGGCCTGACTGTCCATAGCCACCTCCGATGAGGCGGGAGGGGCGCTAGATGGTGCACTGGGTGGGGCACTTGACCTTCTTACTGTCATCAGAGCTGGTCTTCAAGATGTCTGGGCCTCATAAGAAGCCACGGGATCCTCCTGCATCACCGAAACACCCATTTTGCCTCTTGCAGCCAGCTCTACAGTATGAAAGGGATCTGGGTCGTGCTACCACACCCTAGTCACTCAGTGGTAGTCAAGCTTCCTTTCCCCTCTGGGAACCAGACCAAATTTCCACTCTGGAGTCACTCTGTCTGTGAAGATGGAAGGGAGCATAGGCTCCACAAGGTCTAGCAGGCACCACTTCCTCTCAGAGCCAAGATGGGTAGAAGATGCTGGAGCTGTTCTTAGACATCTAGAAAGCTCCTGGTTGTTGTCCTTCTCACTGGGAATACAGCCCTGGCCAGGTTACATCTCCCGGGCTCAGGAATCCTTAGTTACAAACTCTTCAGTCTGCCATTCAAGGCCTTACCCACTGCTTTACTAACTTACCTCTCACTGGTCCATATTTTGCCCCTCTAGCAAAGTGTGTGCCAGTCCTGTGTGTGCGCGGGTACAGCTATACCTGTGTGGGTCTGCATGTGGAGGCCAGATGTCAACCTCCAAGGTCTCATCGCTCTCTACTTTGTTTATTGAGACAGGGTCTCTCACTTTTACCAGGACCTTGCCAATGCAGCTAGTCTGACTGGCCAGTGAGCCCCAGAGACCCACCTGTCTCTGCCTCCCCACCTCTGGATTACAAGTGCATGCCATGCTACCTCCTAACTTTTAAATTTGGGTTCTGATGATAAAACTCAGGTTCTCGTGCTTGTAACTTACTAACGGAGCCATCTCCCATTCCCAGGTGCCTACCTTTTTTATCGTCTCCCCACAGACCTCCCATCTTCACTTGGGGTGCTGGCTCTTTTGCCTTTACCTGATCCAAATGTCCTCTCATTACTTCTGTAACCATCTGCCCCACCTGACCAGCTTCAGTGCTGTCTCACCTATCAAGTCTTCCCTGTCATCATCTGCCCTCTGAACCCATGGCCTAAGGGATGGAGCTTTTTATTAGATTTGCATCTTTAATTACAGGAGCCCTACATGCTTGTAAAAACATTCCCACATTACAGGAATGGACTCAGTGAAATGGGTGTGTCATCCGACCTTCTTTTTCCTAGAACCCATCCAGTTAGCAGTTAGATGTATACACAGGTACCCATTGTACCCAGCATGGGATGGGCTCCTAGGGTCCATCCTTAGTACTTGATATGGGGTGTCAGAGTAGCGGTGGGCATGACCACAGTTGGTAGAAGCTTCCAGAGAGTGATTGACATGGGTTGACTTTGAAAGAAAATCTCCAAGTTCAATCTGTAGCACCTCTTGAATTCTTTTACAAGTCAGTTCAAAGAACAGAGCCCTGGGGAGGCATTCCTAGTTCATGTGGGAATATACATTCTAATGACCCAAGAGCCAGAAACTCATGTTCAAAAGGCAACCAGGACTCTGGAGAATCCCTTGGCCTGGCCTAGCCAGCCAGGACAAGCCCAGGCTGAGCTGAACCCAAGTCTGGCGGCTTTGCCTTGTCATCCGTGAGATAGAGAAGGGGCAGGGTTCAGGGCCAGACCTTTCATTCTCCAAGGTGGTTCTCTGCCTGGAAGCCCCTCTAATCCACCCACCTACAAACCGTAGAGCCCCTGTGAATCTTGCTGGCAAAGTGGTAACCCTCCTTGCAGTACAGCCTAAGCTAAGGGTGGCCATGGGGATAAATGAGCCCTGCCCTCCTTAGAAGAGGATCTGTCTAAGAACGAGAGCTCTGTTGGCATCTCCTTCTCCAGGGAAAAGAGACTGGAATGTATTGATACCAAATTGGGACAATGAAGTTTTTTTTTTTTAATTTTTTTTAAAATTCTACTTTATGTATATGAGTGTTTTATGTGCATGTATGTAAGTGCATCGTGTGTGTAATGCTACAGAGGCCAGAAGAGAGTGTCAGAGGCCTGGGACTGGAGGTATGGATGGTTTTCAGGGAACCTGTAAAGGCAGCTGTGGTCTTAACTGCTGAGCCATCTCTCCAGCCCTGACGACCAAGTCTTTAACATCTCAACTGACACTTAAGAGAAGCAAGTAGGGCTGGAGCGATGACTCAGCAGTTAAGAGCACTGGCTGCTCCTCAGAGGACCCAGGTTCGATTCCCCAGCACCCACATGATAGCTAACAGCCATCGGTAACTCTGGTTCCAGGGGATCCCACGCCCTCTTCTGACATCCAAGGGCGCACTTACATACATGCAGGCAAAACACTCATACACATAAAATAAAAATAATAAAATATTTTTTTGCTGGGCATGGTGGCGCATGCCTTTAATCCCAGCACTTGGAAGGCAGAGGCAGGCGGATCTCTGTGGGTTCGAGGCCCGCCTG
>NW_008328699.1:497470-523261 GCF_000622305.1 Nannospalax galili
CTACTGGGAGACGCTTAAAAAAAAAAAAGACCCCCCAAAAATAATAATAAAATATTTTTTTAAGAGAGAGAGGCAAGTAGAGGGGAGTACAGGGTTCCCTGCAGAGGGAACACCCTGGCTTACAAAAGGCAGATACTGGAGAAACTGAAAACTCAGGGTAGGATTTGGTGGCACCAACTACCAGGGTATGCAAACCCCTCTTTGCCAGGCCCAAAGGTCAGAACTTTGTAATGATACTGCCTAAGGTCTGTCCTTGGGTCCTTTTCTTCACCAGGTAAAGAATTACAAGAGGAGTTTGTAGTCACAGCACACAGCCAGGGTTTACTGAAACACAAGCAACACTCCACGCAGCAAAAAGACAGACTCCCTGCATGGGGCGGGGGTCCAGAGCTAGAGCACTGTCTACCCTAAAGAGACAGATACCCCCTTGTTGGGGTCCAGAGCACTATCTACCCCCTGGAGAGTCTGAGATTTTATATTCTATAGGGTAGGAGGTGGGGCAGGACTGGGCTCCCCTTTCCCTCTTTGGATTGGACAGGGCAGGATGCATGCTGTTAGTTGGTTTACTCCTATGAAAGCAGGAACCTGATTGGGTAGAGCAAGGACAGGAACTTGGAAATTCCCATCAGAAGGGGCCCACTGCTGGGTGTTGGGGGAAGTGGTCACCAAATGGGTCAACTTTGAACAAGAACCTGGAAGAAGGTCATCTTGGATACAAGTGAAACTAATTGGAACACAGTTGAATCTAGTCTGGTGCCTCCTCCCCTGACCATCTGCCTAATTCGGAACTAACCATCTCCTGTTCTTCAATTCCAGTGATCAAGATGGGTTAAGGAAGGTTTGACAAGTTTAGAGGAAGTGAATGTTTTGGGTGAGCGATAGTGGTGGGCTGGATCACTGCAGACATCTTGGAATTCAATACAGCATGTGGGAAAGGGGGAGAGGAAGGGGATTCTGACTTGATGGTTGATGATATAGATCCCAGATCCACAGGTGCATTAGGCAAGCAATTGTTGCACGGACTGGACTCACCATGGGGAGCTCTTTTGTAGGTGAACAACTGAATGCCAGTGACAAGTGTTTTAAGCTCTGATGGGGCAATTGAGTCTACTGCTATCTGTGAACACCTGTTCCAAGTCTCCACCTGGGCATATCATGTTTGAGACGCTGCTTGACCCCACAGTCCTGGGGTGGGTGTCCCAGGTACACAGCCTTAATACAAGCCAGAGGCTCAGCCACAGAGGTATGGGGGGGTAGGCTTCAACAAATTTGGATATACCCTTGGTGTTCTTCACACAATCCTAATATTCCCTACTCTCTGGTTTATCTCTGGGCTCATCTAGGCCCCAGGGGGTCCAGTGATGCCCCAGTGATGGGGCTTTGGGGTGCTATCTGAGATTGTGAAAATTGGAGCATTGCGCTGTGGTATGGTGTGACAACAGGCATAGGAATCCAAAGCCTCTGTTCAAGACTCTAGCTACACAGGGGGCTTTGATGACTCTCCTGTCTAGGCCTCCACCTGCCCTAGGCTCTGGGCCTCAGCCTGTTCCTTTTGCCTGCCGTGCTCTGCCCGTTGGTTACCTGTGTGGCTCCTGGGAATCTTTCTCTTCTATGCTTTTTTTTTGGGGGGGTGGGAATACTTCACTGGCTTCCTAGGTCAGATTCCATGGGTAAATTTTCTCACAGACCACGGTCCATCATGCCTTCTCCTTCATTAAGGTGGTTCATTTGCTTGTTACCACCCCAAGCAGACTGTGGCATACTCACCTCTGTATCCCCAGTCACTGCCAAGGGGACCCGTCCCTGCAATAGTCACCGAATGAATAAAAGTGTGAATGGATGAATAGATGGGCCAGCGAGATGTGTAAAGGCATTTGCTGCAAATCCTGAAGACTTGTGTTCAATCCTCAGTCTCCACATAGTGGAAGAAGAGAACTGATTCTGCCAAATTTTCCACTGGACTCCAAGTGTGTCTCATGACACATGCACCCCACCCACCACAGAATAAATAAATCAATGTAAAAAAATTTTAGGGACTGGAGAGATGGCTCAGCAGTTAAGAACACTGGCTGTTCTTGTAGAAGACCCGGGTTCAAATCCCAGCGCCGGCATGGCAGCTAACAACTGTCCCTAACTCCAGTCCCAGGGGATCCAACAGCCTCTTCTGACCTCTGCGGGCATTGCAAGACATGCGTGCACTTATCTCTATGCAGGCAATACACACATACACATAAAATAAAAATGATAAATTAAAAAATTAATTAAAAAAATTTTTTAAAGAAAATTAAAAGGAAAAGAAAAACAAGCTGGGCACGGTGGCGCACGCCTTTAGTCCCAGCACTTGGGAGGCAGAGGCAGGTGGATCTTTGTGAGTTCAAGGCCAGCCTGTTCTACACAAGTTCCAGTCCAGCTGGGCTACAGGGAGACCCTGTCTCAAAAAAAAAAAAAAAAGAAAAAATTCTCAATTGAGTTGATTTCGCCCCCCCCCACGGAGCATTTTCTAGGTTTCCATCACTTCATTCTGAAATGAGGAGAATGCTTGCTGCTTTACTTTGTGTCCGAAGTGGCTTGAACCCAGGGCCTTATGCATGCTGGGCATATACTCTGCCATGGAGCTACACCCCCAACCCATGGGTTTTTGACACAGACTCTGTATATGTAGCTCAAATGGACCTCAGCCTCTTAAGTGCATGGCTATGAAGTCGTTTTTCTGAGGCAGAGCCAGAGATCTGGCTTAGGGCCTGGTGAGTCATCTCCCAAGGGCATAGGGTACACAAGACCTATGGCAACCTTTGCTTTCACTACTGCAGGTAAACTTCACCTAATGAGATCCTAAGACACCCCAGGGGGATGGGGTATGTAGCTCAGTGGTAGAGTGCTTGCCTAGAAATGAAAGGCCCTGTTGTATCCCCAGCACCAAAGCATGTACACACACATACACACACACACACACACACACACACACACACACACACACCACTCGCACACAGTGAGATCATCTATATGTTCTTTAGCAAATGATTCTTCTCCCTGGCTCACTCTTTCTGAAGGCCAGGGTCTACAAGTGCCCCCCCCCGCCCATGTGTGTGTGTGTGTGTGTGTGTGTGTGTGTGTGTGTGTGTGTGTGTGTGTGTTTATAGTGCTGGAGATGGAGCCCAGGGTCTCCCACAATGCAGGCCAAGCACTCTCCCACTGAAGTTGAAGTTGGCCTGTGGGCATGCCTATGGGGAGTGTCTTAATTAAATTAATTGATGACAGCTCACACCTGTAACAGAGCATCCAGGAGGCTGAGGTAGGAGGATCATCAGGAGTTTGAGGTTAATGTGAGCTGCAGAGTGAGTTCTAAGTTAGCCTGGGCTAGAGCAAGACTCTGCTTAAAAAATGTAGTCCCCCTCTATGGCTCAGAGGTCAAGAGCACTGACTGCTCTTGCAGAGGACCCAGGTTCGATTCCCAGCACCCACGTGGCAGCTACGAACTGTCCTTAACTTCAGTTCCAGGGGAATCTGAAGCCCTCTTCTGACCTCTGCGGCATTGCATGACACAGGTGCACTCACATACATGCAGGCAATACACTCATACACATAAAATAAAATAAATAAATAAACAAAAAAATATATATATAGTCCCCCATCCAGGCATGGTGGCACACACCTTTAATCCAGCACTTGAAAAGGCAGAGGTAGACGGATCTCTGTGAGACTAAGTTCAGCCTAGTCTACATAGTGAGTTCCAGGCCAGCTGGGGTTATGGGGAGGCTGTCTCAGAAAAAAACAAAAAGTGTTGGAATTAAAGGCATACACCACCACGCCTGGTGGCAAATATGAAACTTTTACACATCAGAAGATATTGCTGGGCTGGCAAAATGGCTCCATGGGTAAAGGGTTTACTGTGCTAGCCTGATGACCTGAGTTCAATCCCCAGAACCCACATAAAGATGCACAACTCCACAGACTTCGCCATGAGTACCCTCTTAAATAATAATAAATAATAATTTTAAAAAGATATCACCAGACCACTGAGATGGCTCAATGAGTACAGACACTTGCTGCCAAACTTAACTACCTGAGTTCGATCCCCAGGACCCACATGATGGAGGGAGAGCATTAACTCCTGCAAATTGCCCTATGGCACACACAAAATAAGTAAGTAAAAATATAATTTTAAAAAATTTAATGTGCTGAGCCCTTGTTCGTAAGATGTTTTTAAGATGGACTGTTGATGCCTACTTCTAAAGGTTGTTGTGAGCATCTAATGAGGTGGTCAGCAGAAAGCACTCCAGCATGGTGGAGGACACACGCAAGTGTATCTCAATATTTTACAAGTACTGTGATGATTTTCCCTCCGTTGCCCAGGAATGCTTACTGCGTCTCATCTACACATCCTTGGCTGCTGCTCCACCCTTCCTCTACCACAAAACATTCTGGTCCACTTAGGCCCTGCTGATTTACCCCCAAGGAGCATCTGAGAATTTAAGAAAAACCTGATGGGCTGGGGAAGTAGCTCAGTTGGTAACTGACTGCCCAGCATGTGGTTCTACCCCCAGCACCACATAAACCAGGCCTGGCAGCACTTGCCTAAAATTCCAGCACTCCTAGGTGGAGGCAGAAAGATCGGGAGTTCAAGGTCATTCTTGACTACATAGGGAGTTTGAGGCCAGCCTGGGTTACACAAGACACATTCTCAATCAAAATAAAATAAGGGAAGGGAAGCAGAGGAGGAGAGGGAAGGAAGGGAAGGGAAAATAAGACAGGGGGAGAGAGGGAGGGAGGGAGGGGGGGGAGGGGAGGGGAGGGAAATGTGCTCAGCCAGAGGAGGAGGATGATGACAACGAGGATGAGGATGGGCTGCAGTCAGCTCTCATGTCTGTGCCTTATGTGGTCTTTTTTTTTGTTTTAGCAGTGCTAGGGATTGAACCCAGGGCCTCATGTCTGTTAAGAAAGCACTCTACCCTAGAATTAAAGTCCTATCCCTGTACTGTATTTCTTTTTCCCTCCCTCCCTCCCTCCCTCCCTCCCTTCCTTCCTTCCTTGACAGGATCTCATGTAGCCCAGGTTGCCCTCCAACTTGCTATGTAACTACAGATGATCAGATGACCTTGAACTTCTGATCTTCGTGCTTCTACTTCCTGGGATTATAGGTGGCTTTTTTTTTTTTTTTTAATTTTTTTTTATTTTTTTTTAGAGTGTGTGTGTGTGTGTGTGTGTGTGTGTGTGTGTGTGTGTGTGTGACTTGAATGCAATGCCTTCAGAGGCCAGAAGAGGGCATTGGGTCCCCTGGAGTTGGAATTCTAGAAAGTCATGAGCCTGCCTGATGTAGGTGCTGGGAACTGAACTGCGGTCGTCTATATGAGCAGCAAGTGCTCCTCACCACTGAGCCATCTCTACAACCCCATGCTTTGTTTGTTTGTTTGTTTGTTTGGACAGGGACTTCCTGTACCCCCAGCTGGCCTGGAACTCACTGTGTAGACCAGACTGGCCTTGATCTCACAGAGATCTGCCTGCCTCTGCCTCCTGAGTGCTGGAATTAAAGGTGTGCGCCACCATGCCTGGTTCCATTCCTGATTTTATGTGGTGCTGGAGATCAAACCTAGGGCTTCATGCAGGCTAAGTAATTATTCTACCAACTGAGCTATGTACCCAGCTCTCTATATTGTCTTGATGGTGACTATTAGCCTCATGGGAAGACTAGTGAGTAAAGAAATATAAGGGGCTGGAGAGAGCTCAGCAGTTAAGAGCACATACTGTGTAATTATGAGGACCAGAGTTTGGGTCCCAGCACCCGTGTAACAAGCTGTCTCATCCATGCCTATAACCCCAGCTCCAAGGGGCTGGAGACAAGAGGATCACCAGGACTTAGTGGATTCCAGTCTAGCTGAAAAAACTTGGACCCTGGTTCAGAGAGAGACCTTACCTCAGAAGAACAGATGAAGAGTCGTAGAGGGGGGCACCCAACATGGTCTCCTACAAGTAAGCATAGTCACTCACACACAGTCACACATACATACATACATACATACATACATACATACATACATACATAAATCTTTTTTTTTTTTTTTGTCTTTTTGAAGCAGGGTCTCCCTGTAGCCCCAGGTGTCTTGGAACTCACTATGTAGACCAGGCTGGCCTTGAACTCACAGAGATCTGCCTGCCTCTGCCTCTCAAGGGCTGGGACTACAGGTGTGCGCCACCACGCCCGGCTAACCTAAATCTTTTTTTTTTTTTTTAATAGAAATGTGAAGCCTGGCATGGTAGTGCCTTTAATTCCAACACTCAGGAGGCAGAGGCAGGCAGATTTCCATAAGATCAAGGCCAGCCTGGTCTACATAGTGAGTTCCAGGACAGCTGGGGCTACAGGGAAATTTGACTGTTTTGCCTCCCAAGCGCTGGGACTAAAAGCATGTGCCACCATGCCAGTCCTGTCTTCCAAATCTTAGAGAATGAGTGACAGTCAAGAGCAAGGAGATGTGAAAGTCCCAGTAAAGAAGGTAGGGGTTGGTGCTGAGATGGTTCAGTGGGTAAAAGTGCTTGCCACACATGCTTGATGACCCAAGTGTGATCACCAGAACCCACAGTGAAAGGAGAGAACCAACTCCCAAATTTGTCCTCCATACACACATCACAGCAAGTGCATACTTGTTCTGTCTCTATAATAAAACAATTTTAATGTTTTAAAAAATATTTTTTGGGCAGCTGGAGAGATGACTCAGCAGTTAAGAGCACTGACCGCTCTTGCAGAGGACCCAGGTCCGATCCCCAGCACCCACATGGCAGCTACGAACTGTCCTTAACTCCAGTTCCAGGGGAATCCGAAGCCCTCTTCTGACCTCTGCTGCATGCACAACACAGGTGCACTCACATACATGCAGGCAATACACTCATACACATAAAATAAAAATAATTTTAAAAATTAATTCACAAAGTGGCTGCCCACCCCTCTTTTTACTTTTTTATGTGTATGAGTATATTGTCTGCATGCATGTAAGTGCACCTGTGTCAGCAATGCTCTCAGAGTTAAGAAGAGGGTGTTGGTACTGGAGTTAAGATGGTTGTTGGCTATCATGTGGGTGCTGGGAATTAGGCCCTGGTCCTCTACAAGTGTTGTCAGTGCTCTTAACTGCTTAGTCATCTCTCCAGCCCCTAAAATGATTTTTTAAAGAATCTAGGAAGTGGTTGGAGAAATGGTTCAGTAGTTAAGAACACTGACTGCTCTTCCAAAGGATCTGGATTTGGTTCCCAGCACCCACATGGCAGTTGACAACCATCCCTAACTCTAGTTCTGGGGTATCCAACATGCTCTTCTGGCCTCCACATGCACAGGTGCACTTACATGCAGATAAAACACTCATATGCATAAAATAAATAAACAAAAAAACGTTTTTAAAGAATCTAGGGGCACAGAGAACGAGGTTTCTGCTGCAGTGTCTGAAATGGCAGGCAAACGCCTAAGCCAGAGGGGCAGGACCCTTACCCGAAGGAGACCACAGCTGCCCAAGGTTTCCAGCAGGGGAGAGACCATCAGATTTGTTTGGAGAGGCTCACTCTGGCTGTCAGGTGACCAAGGCACAGTGCTGACATGGGTAGGAGCAGGCAGACAGTAAAGAAGCTGTGACAGAGCCAGGGGAAGGGGAAGTCGCAGCTCAGACAGATTCAGGGTCTGGGGGGTGGGGGCTGGGGCTGGACTGGCCATGGACCGAGGTCCTTGCTGTACAGGGAGCTTGAGTGCATGGTGAGGGTAGTTCCTGAGACATGCCCAGTAGAACAGGAGAAGGGGGAATAATTCCAGGTTCTGAAGATCGGGTCATTCTCTCCACTTTCCCCATCTCTACATGGTTGTCCATTATGGTCAGAACGTTCTTTAAGGGCAGGGAGTAGACTGCTTGCCCAGAATGAAGTCCTGGGGCTTGAGCTCCAGCACTGCATAAATTGGGCATGGTGGTCCATGTCTGTAATGCCAGCACTCCAGAACTGAAGGTGGGAGGATCAGAAGTTCAAGGTCATCCATGGCTACCTAGGGAGTTTGAGGCCAGCCTGGGCTACTGAGACTCTGTCTTAAAAACAAAACAAAATAAAAAAGGAAAAAGGAAGTTCTTTGGGGAAAACTTCCGGCTGTAATTTGAGCTGCATCTGTTGTATACTGACCTTGCTGAGTCTGCCCAGTGCTGAGAAACCATGGGATGAGGAATGGGTGAGGGCCAAGGGCCTTGGATGGCAGGCATACTTCTTGCATGACCTCTATCAATCAAGCCAACCTCTGGTGCCCAACAGACTCAGATTCGGGGTGCGTGGGCTGGAGGAGCCGGCACAGAAGCCTCCTGCCCTGGGTGCTTCAGGTCCACACACGCCCTCCATCCCGCCTCTGGAGCCTGCTCTCACATCAGAAGCCTCCCCTAAGCCCCCACAATAGGTTCTTCCTCATGATTCTTTCAGGGGTGGGAGGTGAAGAGCAGAGCCTCTGATCCTGATGCCAGATACCAACCCTAGGAAATTACTCACCCCAGAGCAAAGTTTCAGAAACCCTGGCAAGAGACCCAAGCCCTGCAGACAATCAGAATAGCTGGGTCAGCAGGAGCTGTGGTGCCGCAGGGCTTCTGAACCTGTGTTATCCTAGCCTTCATCATTCCAAGCTGCAGGTGGGAGACTTGAGGTTGACCAATGGGCTAAATACCACCCCCCATTTCTTGCCAAGGGGACTTGCCCCTCTAGCTGAGATTGGTTGGGTTGTTGTTTGTTTCTGTTGTTTTTTAAATATTTCATTTATTAATTTTATTTTATGTATATCAGTGTATTACCTGCATGTATGTATTGCATCCCTGTTGTGCAATGCCTGCCAAAGTTGGTAGAGGGTGTTGGATTCTCCTGGAACTGGAGTTATAGGCAGTTGTTAGCCACTATGTTGGTGCTGGAACTCAAACCCAGGCCCTCTTCAAGAGCAGCCAGTGCTCTTAACTGCTGAGACATCTCTCCAGCCCTTTGTTGTTGCTTTTAAGGCAGGGCTTTATGTATCCCATACTGACATCAAACTTGCTATGTAGTCAAGGATGCCCTTGAACTTCAGGTCTTCCTGTCTCTACTTCCTAAGGACTGGGTTTAAAGGTGAGTGCCACCATGCCAGGTTTATGCAGTACTGAGGATCAAGTCCAGGGTTACATATGTGCTAAGCAAGCACTCTACCAACTGAGTCACATCCCTACTCCCCAAGATTGCCTTTCCATGTACTTGGGGTCCTATCAGTGGTTTCCTGGTTCCTGACCCCCATCTTGCCCTTCTGGAAACCACCAATTGGTACTTTGTTGGTCCCTGTCCCAGAAGTCTGTTCCTCAGCACCCCTTAGGAAATTTCCCAGTCTTGGCTTCTCATGAGCTCCCTCATTCCCAGGAAATAGGATCTGATGGCCAGCCTGTTCAAGTTCCCTTCTTCACTTACTTCAAAAAGCCAGAAACCTCCATGCCCTGTGCACTTGGCTTTCCTGGACCTGGCCCACAGCCATACGTGGTACAGCCACTGTCTGCCAGGGAGTGTGGGCAATCAGGTGGCCAGGGTTCCAGCTGCTGGGTACAGGGAGGCTGGGAAGGCAGCCCAGCAATGGTGGCATTTTTGTGACTAATGAGTCTAGAGGAACAGGGTGGGTTCATCAGGGAGTCACTGCCTCTCCTTCCTGATCAGTGTGTCTTTGATAGCCTTGAGAGAAGGCCTCTAGAGAATGGGTCATGTGATCGGCAAGTCTCTCCCCATGGGCCCTGCCCTGTTCTGCTCCAAGTGCTGGGGCATGGCTTTTTTATAGTAAGTGCTGGGGTCTTCAGCTCCAGGCCTTACTTGCCTTATTCATATAGAATCTCCTACTCTGGACCTCTACTCTGCAGCCCTGTGAAGTCCCCTAAACCTTTACCTCCCAACTAAGCTTCTGAATCTCTTCCAGATGGGGTGGGAGGGGCTTTCCAAAGTACCCAGTACCCATTCAGACAGTGGGCTGGGCCTGGCCGTATGAAGAAGCCATGACCACTGAGGTGGTTCATTGGAACAAAGCTTAAAAGAGAGAAGAGAGAAGTGGAGGGCAACCAGGTGAGGCCATCTGGAGAGGATCCAGCCATAGTATGCTCCCCAGAAGCCACATCCATCCCTGTCATGAGATTTCAAGATGGCTCCAGTGGCCCAAACCACTTAGTCTGTTTCATCTTTATCCTCAGCCACTGGCAGAGGCAGCAGACTCTTGAGGGTGAGGCAACAGGGCAACCGATCAACTGCCCTCTCCCCTCCTTCCATCCTTCGGCACGGACACAGAGGGGGACAGACAAGCCCATCCCTGCAAGGCAAACACAGGCCCCTGCCGTCCATGGATCTTGTCCCCTAGCTCCAAAGGGATGCTGCTTCTCCACCCCAACATACAACAGGGACTCTGGCCAAGATCACTTGAGACTTCCAAGAGGTGTGGCCTTTTTTTTTTTCAGACAGGGTCTCTTGTATACCAGGCTGACTTTAAACTCATGGTGTAGTCAAACATGACCTCAAATTTTAAAAAATTTAAATTTATCTGTTTATTTGTTTTGACTTTACAAGTGTTTTGCCTGCATGTATGTAAGTGCACCACATGTGTGCAATGCCCATGGAAGCCAGAAGAGGGCATCAAATGCTCTGGAACTGGAGTTACTGATGGTTGTTAGCCACTATGTGTGTTCTGGGAACCTGGCAACCAGTGTTCTTAACCACTGAGCCATCTCTCTAGCCCCTTCAATTTTTTTAATTTCATTTATTTAATACTTGGGGTGGGGGTATGTCCACAAGTCTAGAAGTATTTGTGAAGATCAGAGGACAGCCTTCAGGAGTCAAGTCTCTCCTTCTACTGTGTGGGGCCTAGAGATCCAACTCAGGTCTTCAGGCTTGGTAGCAAGCGCCCTTACCCACTGAGCCATTTATTGACCCTGACCTTGAACTTCCTCCTGCCTCCACCTCTTGGTTACTGGTATCACATCCACGCACCCTCATACGTGGTTTATGCAGTGCTAGGAATGAAGCCAGGGCTTTGCGCATGTTAGATAGGCACTCTCCCAACTGAGCCACATCCCCAGCTAGAGTCTGGCTATTTTCCTCTTTGTCCCTTGTACTGCCATATGACAGGAAACCCAAGTTCCCTGAGTATTGGGGTCAAGCAACAAAGAGGGCTGGGAAAGGCGTAGTGCTGAAGGAAGAAGCTACTAGAATCACATATGCTCCTCTCCCCTGGCTTTTGTCCACTGCTCCCTTCTCCAACCAGGTGATTCCTCCCCTGGCACCGTAGCCAGGATCTCCGGGGAGAAAGAGGCCTAAATCACCAAGGGCTCTGCATATGTGGATGGATGTGGCCAGGAATTCAGAGATGATCAGAAACCCCAAAGAAACTGGGCCTGGTGGTATGCAAGTATGATTCTAGCATGTGGGAAGTAGAGACAGGAGGAACAACAGCTCAAGGTCATCCTTCCCTACATAGCAAGTTTGAGGCCAGCCTGGGCTACATGTGACCTTGTCTTTCCAAAAAAAAAGTTGGGCATGGTGGCACACGCCTTTAATCCCAGTGCTCTAGGGGCAGAGGCAGGCAGATCTCTTTGAGGTCGAGGCCAGCCTGGTTGACATAATGAATTCCAGGCCAGCTGGGGCTACAGGGAGACCCTGTCTCAAAAAAACAAAAACAAAAGCAAGCTATAGGGCAGAGTAGATCAGTGGGTAGAAAGCTTACATCATGTGCATGAGGTCCTGGGTTGAACTCCTAGCACCAGGTAGATAACAAAGAGGAAGCAGGAGAAAACAAGAGATCTTTAGGAAAGAGTTCCCAAAGCCCTGCAGTCGCTGAGTGCCAGGCAGCCTCCTCGGGAGCCCGAGAGACCCCATTTCTCCCCATGGAGCTGGGCCCTGCAGGGTCAGGCTAGCCAGGGCCTGGGAGAACTTCCCATGCACTGAGAAACGCCCCCAAAGACTCAAGCAGCTGGGTCTGCATCCCTTCAGCCCCGTGCCAAAGTCTTGTGAGCTTCCACTCCCCTCTCAGAGCCTCAATTGCTGCTTCTGTAAATGGTATCATTATCCTAAGAGCTCTAAAGAAGTCTATTTTATTCCCAAATACTTCCACTTTTTTTATTTTTTATTCTTGTTATTTTTATTTTATGTGTATGAGTATTATGCCTGCATGTAAGTAAGTGCACCTGTGTTGTGCAGTACCCTTGATCCCCTGGAACTAGAGATACGGATGGTTGTTAGCTACTATGTGGGTACTGGGAATCGAACCTGGGTCCTCTGAAAAAGCAGCCAGTGCTCTTAACCACTGAGTGATCTCTCCAGCCTGGGACCCTGCCTCTTAAATGGAGACCTCCAGATAGCACCTTTACCCTGCTATCCCATGTGCTGTGCCCACATGGTTCCACTTCATGGGACCAGAGTCCAGGCAAAGATGTCAACACAAATGTCCCTTTGCTAATGGGAGGCTGAGCTGTCTAGCTCATGTGACACCCAATTACCTTCCTTTACACGAGGCCTGTTGATCATCTGGGAGGAAGGGAGTGGTTCGAGAGGAGGGTAGTGGGTTAGCTGTGTGTCTGTCCCTTAAGCTCACCATTGGCCAGCTGCATCCTTGCAGAAAGGGCCTTGAGGTTCAGCGCCAGCAAAATTCTCAAGGAGGGGAACTCCCCTGGGATCCAGACAAGGAAGGCCAGCTTCCTAGGCTTTAATGAGATGGCAGTGCCAACATGTGTTTGGACAGGCAGACTAACCAGAGAGTGAAGTCTTCTCATGTTTAAAGGAAAATAGGTTGTTGGATTGCCTATCAGACTCAGAAGCCAGGAACTGGTAATAAATCAAGAAAGAGAAGTGATGTTAGTGCTTCAAACGAAATTTCCAAGCTCAAGAAACAATTGAGCATTAAAATCCATCGGAGGGGAAAAAAATCTATTAAAACTTCAGGAGAAATGCTTCACTATAAATTAAGTTTCTCTGCCAACTGGGATAATTCAATAATTTCCCCTTGACATTCTCAAGATTGCTCTTTGGGGGGAATTATGAGGCTTTGAAGTCAGGAGTGATTTGTTTCCAAAGAAAGACAAAGTGATGCTGGGTATGGTGGTGCACGCCTGTAATCCCAGCACTAGGAAGCTGAGGCAGGAGGATCAGAGTTCAAGGCCAGCCTGGGATGCATAGGGGGACCTAGTCTCAAAAAAACAAAACCAGGAGTCAAGGCTGTAGCTCAGTTGGTATAGTGTTTCCCTGGCATGCTCAAAACCTTGGGTTTGATCTCCAGCATAAACCAGGCACAGTGGTTTGTGGTTGTCATTCTAGCACTCGGGAAGTGGAAGCACGAGGATCAGATATTCAAGTTTATCCTCATCGGTAGTGAGTTTGAGGCCAGCCTGGGATCCATGAAACTGTTAAAAAGAAAAAAAGGAAAGGAAAGAAAAGAAGGAATGGATGTGACAGATGACAAGGCTTCTAACCAAGGGGACACCCCCCATCCCCCGGACAACCAGTGGATCAGTCCACTGAACTGAAGGGTCCACAACGAGGAGGTATGTGTTATATCAACCAGGCAATGTCTAAGGCCACATCACGACTGTAACGGATGTGGAAAGACTTAGAGAAGACCTTGGGTTTTCTAGTATCTTCTAATACTTGGAGTAGCCTCAGCTTTCCAGCTCTAAAACCTTCTTCAGCCTTAAGGAACCAGATCCATCTGTGGGTCACAGGTGCCTGAGCACCCATCTTAATTAACTGGGGGGGGGAGTCTTCTTTTCTGTGCCAGGTCCCTCACTCCACATGTTCTTGATCTCCTATCATTTGGAGCCTCCACCCAGGTACTTGGCAACTCTGGTCTCTCTCAGTCTGAGGTCCAGCAGAGCTATGATACCAGCCTGTCTTGGTTGGCCAGAGCCACTCTGGCTGGTCAAGTGCAGCTGAAAGAGGGAGAAGAAGGGTGCTAGACAAGCAGGGATCTTAGAGGACAGAGCAGACCAATGTGACCATTGGGCACTAGCCTCTAAGACAACTGTAGGGAAAGGGGATGTCGGGTCAGGGGTCTAAACAAAGGTCTGAGTAGAACAGGGTTCCAGAATCATCCAAACTGGCTGTTTCCAAGTCACTGAACTCCAGTGCTGGCATCTGTCAAATGGAGGTCATAGCAGTACCTGCCTTACAGATAGAACTGAATATGACGATGTATGGGCAACATACATGGACCATGTATGGGCCATGCCTTGAACACAGAAGCAGGACTTAGTACCTTTGAACACAAGCTCCCTCAGCCCTTCCCAGGGCAGGAAACCCATTCATTCATGCTCTGCTCAGGTTCCTTCTTCTCTCCCTCCTCTTCTACTCAAACTTGCCTTGGGGACATGCTTCCTTCAGAAAGAATCAGGAAGAATGATGTCTGCTGCAGAGCTGGGCCACCCAGCCAGGGACCAGCCCTCATCATACTTGGAACTCACAGATGTCACTCAATGCTGCAACCAATAGTCTTCCCAGGAAAGATGCTTGGTACGTTAATGCTTTCTTTTTGCAGAGTCCCTGGAGGATGAAGTGATTTTTTTTTTTTTTTTTTAACCTACGGTCACAGCTTTCTGGTAAGTCCTTTGAACCTAGACTGGGGACCTGTGAACCTAAACCACAGAGCAGGGTCCCATCTTAAGATTTCCTCTTCCTTCCTTTCCTCTGATTTTCCCATTGAGTCAGAGCCTCACAGATCCCCACACACGGGTCATTGAGACAGAGGGGCACACGGAGGCAGGGACATGCCAATCTTCTTCCTACTGTTCTTTGAGCCTCCAGAAGTTGAGATCACAGGACTCAGCAGAAAGAGGTCAAAGAGGAAGGAAGTGGGAGAGTCTGGGAAAATTTCCATTCCTGCAGCTGTTGGAAGTAGTTTCACTCAGACACTGGCTCATAGCACTGACCGGCTCAAAGGTCATCTTATTCCCCCTTCTTTGGGTCACTATCACAGGGCACTCCCCTTTGCTTCTTGCTCCTTGGCACCAGTCTCCAGCCCTTGGGACTCAGATTGAGTTTCTTTCCTCCCTTTCTTTTTTCATTTTTTAAGACAAGGTCTCACTGCATAGTCCTGGCTGACCTTGAACTATGTAGACCAGGCTGTCCTTTAACTCACTGTGCTCCACCTCTGCCTCCCCTTTGCTCCCCAGTGCTGGGATTAAAGGTATGGACTACCAGCCTTTCTGTGACACTGCTACTGGCCTTGACCCCACAGGATCAGGGATCAGCCAGTGACAACAGAGTGCCATGGGCTTGCTGCTAATTTGTGAGCAAGGCAGAGCTGGGCAGTACAGAGGTAATGCATCTAGGGCACCCAGTCTAGCACTCAGGAGATTCCTTCAGAGAAGGAGTTAAGAGAAAACTCGGGCCTAGAGCACTTTAGTCACCAGGTTGGACAGTCAGCAAATGTTTAGGTAACGCCACTGGTCTTGGGAATAATAAATATTTGTACTAAGTTCGCCCCGGGTCAGGGGTTGCCCGGGTTCCTGGTTTTGCCAAGGAAGAAAATAGTGAGGTCACTCATAAGCACCTGGATCCAGGACAGAGACGGGTCAGGAGGAGTTTTGGATGTTTGGAAGCTGCAGCCCAGACCACACAGGCACTAGCTTGAGTTTCCCTGTCTCTAAAGGGAGGTAAGAGCGGTACCTCCTGTAGACAGTGGGTGCCTGTAATCAAAATACTTGTGAAGTTTTTGCTTAGCGCGTAGTGAACAAGTGCCAGCCTTTCCTAGTACTTGATACAGATGGGAAAACCCAAGGGAAATGCGGCCCATCTGGGAAGCAGGGGGTGGTGGGCCGGCCTTCCCGGAGCAGGGGCGGGGCGTCTCCCTCCACGCCCCTCTCCGCCCCGGCCACCTCTCCTCCTCGGAGCTTCCTGGCGGCCAGCGCGAGCTGAGTCACTACGGCCCGCTACCCGGTTGGCCTTATCTCAGGACCTCGCTAATCCTGAAAGTCCCCGGCCTATCCTCCGGGCTACACCCAACTTGCACCAGGTGCCTCCAATAGTTCTGGAAATGCTCCCACGGGTTTGGGGCGCCGAGGAAAGAGGGAGCCTGATTCCCGGCTCTCTGGAGAATTCCCGGAGGCCCCTGGGAATCTCCCGGGTACCGCTGGGCACAGAGCCTATCTTTGCAACGCTTAACTCAGCTTCCCTCTGGGGCAAGCGCTCTTTCTACACATCCCCCTGGAAATGCACCTGCCCCAGAGTTGGAAATGCCACCCTACGCTTGGAAGACGAAGCCAGAAGAATGCGTGCTGGAGGCAGACGGTGTCCAGGGTTGGGGGTTGGGGGGAGGCGGCTGCCTGGCTCCCTCTGGCTCCGCCTGTCCCTTCCCAGCCCCCAGGACTCCAGGGGAAGTGGTGGGTGGGGGAGGGGAACCAGGCTGACAGATTCTGTAAACAGAGCCGGTTTGGGCCTCGGCCAAGGACGGGGTGTCCTGGCCCAGCCTGGGTGTGAGGCCCTCCACCGCTCTCCAGGACACCCCGCCCCGCCCGGCTGCCCGCGGGTGCCCGGCCCTCTGCCAGCTCCAGCCAGGATGTGCCTGAGTCTTGGGAAATGGCCAGTTCCCTCCTGGGGAATGTGTCCCAGACTGGGCATGGCAGGGACGGTGAGGTGGGAGGGGCGTCTCTATGGGCCATTTTCCATCTTTCCTTCATCCAGTGTAGAGCTCAGGGACACGGTCAGACTCAGTCCCCGGAGACTCCTGTGCTGGGTTATTGCTCGGCCCCCAACTCCACCTTCAGTCCTGTCCCCTGTTCTTTCCCCCCACCCCCAGGCAGTCCTTGGCAGATGGGGAAGCTGACCTACAGTCTCATTCTGAGCAAGCCCCTCAAACAAGCCCTGCCCCCTTTAAAATCTTGCCAAATGTGGTCTGTGGTGCCATGGCCTCACAGGGCAACTCACAGAAACGCTCTGAAGAGAGGGCTGGGGAAGGGCAGACATTCCGGGAGACTCAAGCTACAGGAGGCTGTGTGAAAAACACAGGGGAGGGGGGGTTCCTGGGAGTTACTTAGAGATAACGGTACCCCAACAGGTAGAGGCTGCAGGTACCCCAGCAGGTGGAGGCTGCAGTGGAATCTTTTATCAGGAGAGGAGAGGGTGACCAAGGGATCAAGTGCCAGGGGCAGGACTTTACTGTGGGGGTGAGCATTTCCAACACATGCTCCTGAGTGCCTGGGAATCCTGTAGACAAATATAACTGCGAAGCACTTAACAGACTTGACATCTGCTGGGGATGTAGCTCAGTTGGTAGAGTGCTTACCTAGCACGCAGAAGGCCCCCTGGGTTTCATCAAGCATCACCTTAACCTGGTGTGGTGGCACAGGCCTGTAATTTCAGCTTTTGGGAGGTAGGAGCTGGAGGATTAGAAGTTCAAGGTCATCCTTGGCTATGTGGGGAGTTCAAGGCCAGCCCAGGCTAGAGACTGTCTCAAAAAACAAAACAACAGACCTAATACCATTCACTCACTGCCTTTATTTTAGTGCATCTGTGTTCTCCTGGAGAAAGACAAATGGGATAGAAGGCCCCTCCCACTTTAACCCCTCAGAAGTTGAGCCCTTCTGAAAACTTTGAGCCCCAAGAATTTGTAACTATTTCTCACTTGCTGGCTCTGGCCCAGATGGAAGGAGTGGGCATACTTGGGCATTAGGAAGATGGGGTTTTCCTCCAAGGGATGGTGGCTGGTGGCTGTGACAGAATTCGAAATGAATGAGTTTGGTGTGTCAATTCAAAAGAGCAACTCTCACTCACCTCAGAGAGGATAAGAGTTTATTCTGGAGCCAAAAATGAGTGGCAATGGCCCAGGAACACAGATTCAGGTTACCCAAAAGTCCATGTTCCAACGTGGTAACAGTTTCATGAAATTGTTAAGGTCGCAGAAGAAAGAAGGCCATAAGTCAAGGCGCTTTTCAAATACATTGGTGGAGACAACAGAGAGGCAAGTTATAGCAAAGTGGGGAGAATTCTGCTCTAGGCCTTAGATGCTATCTGACAGGCTTCTAAGCCCTTGGGTTGGTGGAAGCTGGTGGTCTGCTAAGTTAATACATTCCAAAAGATTTTTATCTGTTAGTCACAGGATGTTAAGTCAGACACAGAGGTGGGCAAGGAATGGTTATTTAGAGGGCTAAAGATAGCCCAAGATAAATTATAATTATGCTCTGGACCTGTAACATTCCAAACTTCACAATCACTGAAGTTCTAATCAGTTAATCAGCCTTGCAGGAGGTTCAGTTGAAGATGCAGGGTTTTATCTGGGAGCTTTTGTTCACAGGTAGGTGGACATGGTAACGCATGCCTGTGATCCCAGCACTTGGGAAGTGGAAGCAGGAGGATCAGGAGTTCTGGATCAGCCTTGGCTATATAGCACACTCCAGGCTAAACTGAGCCTGTCTCAGAAATCAGTCATTCAGTCAATCAGTGAGTTTTGCAGACTTGGAAAAGTTTTGGGTCCTAGACCCCCGTCAATCTCCTCCCCAGATCAGGTCCCCAATTAAGCATCACTTTCCTGGTTGTAGTTGGGGAATTGGTAGCCTGTGCAGACTAGATACAAATCAGAGGTTGTAGATCATGGCAGGGGTCATGGCTGGAGGCTGAGTAGGGCGTGTTCTTCTATGAGGACATAGCCCAGGCTAAGCCCCACAAGGCTACATGAGCACGGGAACAAAGTTGTCCTCTGAAAATGAGCTTTGGCCTCCCCATGTTGATAGGGAATAGATCCCAAGCTGCATTGCTAGCGGATCCATTTGACATAATGAACTGACCCAGTAGATCCTGCACCTACTGGGAAGCAGAAGATGGTCAGAAGAGGGAAAGAAGATGGAGACAGGAGCATGACTGGAACACATATCCCTTAGTGCTCCTGAAAATCTCCAAAGCACTAGGCAAAGGGCTGTGGAATTGCTGCTTTGGCAGGTAGGGACCAAAGTGGGTGTGGGTGTGGGGTGTGCTCGTCAGTTTTCACAGTCAATTTGACTGGATTTGAAATCACCTAGGAGATATACCCTTGGTATGTCTTTGAGGCAGTTTCCAGAAAGATTTAACTGAGGAAGGGAAGACCTATCCTGAATGTGGGCCATACTATGTCATGGGTTAAGGTCTTGGACCCAATAGAGTGGAGAGGGAGAAATCAAAGGTAGTACCAGTGTGCATCTCTTTCTGCCTCCTGACTCTGAATGCAATGTGACCAGCTGCCTCACCCTCCCTGCATGATGGACCGTATCCCCTCAAACTGTGAACCAGAACAAACCTGTCCTCCCTTAGGTTGATTTTGTCAGGTATTTTGTCATAGTAAGGAAATACATAAAGGGATGCAAGGCAAATGTCCTGCAACCCTGCTGGGTCCCCTTCCCTCACTGGCTGGGGAAGTAATGTGGTCTCCCACCCCCCAATTTCCCAAACTTGCAAGTTGCTTGTGGAAACCATAAATATGGCTACGTTGCATGTGGCAGGAGGGTATTTAGATGAGAGTGGTCAGTGGAATGGGCATCCCCAGGAAGGTCTCCAAGGTAGAGCCAGTGTGGGAAGCCTTTCTGGGTGGGCACATTTTAGTGGCCAGATGAGTGTCAGCCAGTCTGGCCAGTGTCTGGAGAAAAGACTGGTGAGGCAGGCTGAGAACCATCATGGTGTCTCAGGGCTAGCAGAATACACAGCCCCAGCCCTACTTCCCCTTCTCAACGCTGCCAGCAGAGCCTCCAGACCTGTGTCTGTTTATCTTTCTCTTGTCTGTCTGCCACTTCCCGCCAGCCCCAGTGTGGCTTTGAGGTCACCAGTGACCTGGCTTAACTGCCCTTTTGTTGTTGTTTGCTTCCGGTTTCTTGAGGCAGGACATCACTGTAACTGGCTGGACTGGAATTCACTATATAGACCAGGCTGACCAGGAACATGCATTGATCCTCTTCTGCATCAAGTGCAGATTTTGCAAGGGCATGCCACCTCACCCTGTATCATCGCTCTTTGACAATAACAGTCATTGGGCTTGAGAGATGGCTCAGCAGTTAAGAGCACTGGCCGTTCTTGCACCCACATGACAGTGGACAACCATGGGCATTGCACAACAGGGATGCACACATATATGCAGGCAGTACACTCATACACAAAAATAAAATATTTTTAAAAAGAAATATTTTTAAAAAATAACAGTTTAGGAGCTGAGGAGATGACTCAGTGGGTAAAAGCTTTTGACCCACAATCATGAGTTTGACTCCCTAGAACCCACATAAAAGCCAGACGCAGGAATACAATTGTCTAATCCCAGCACCCCTCCAGGAAGATGGGAGGCAGGCATGGGGAAATCTCTGGGAGCTTGTGGGCCAGCTACCCGGTGTGAACAGCAGAAAATAACAGAGACCCTGTCTTCAGCAGGGTGGAAGGCAAAGATCTACACCAGAGGTCATCCCCTGACCTCCATACATGCATCATGGCCACATGTGCCTGCATTCATACACATTGTCTATATAACACACATACATAGAGCGAGAGCAAGAATGAGAGAGAGAGAGAGAGAGAGAGAGAGAGAGGATGGTATTGGAATATAGCTCTTGTCTAGCATGTGTGAGGCCCTAAGATCAATTCTCAGCACTACAAAACAAGTTTAGCCAGGCATGGTGACACATGCCTGTAATCTCAGCACTTGAGGTAGAGTCGGGATCAGGAGCTCAGGGCCAGCCTGAGCTACATAAGACCCTGCAACAAACAAACAAACAAACAAACAAACAAAACAAAACAAAACTTGGGGCTGGAGAGATGGCTCAGCAGCTAAGAGCACTGGCTGCTCTTGTAGAGCATCTGGGTTCGAATCCCAGCACCCACATGGTGGCTAACAACCATTTGTAACTCCAGTTCCAGGAAATCCAGTGCCCTCTTCTAGCTCCATGGGCATTGTATGCATGTGGTGTACTCACATACATGCAGGCAACACACTCATATAGATAAAAGAAAGATTAATTAATTAATTAATTTAAAATCAACTTAATGGGCCTGGTGTAGTGGCACATACCTTTAATCCCAGCACTTGGGAAGCAGAGGCAGGTAGATCTCTATTACTTCAAGGCCAGCCTGGTCTCCATAGTGAATCCAGGCCAGCTGTGGCTGCAGGAAACCCTGTCTCAAAAAGACAAAAAACAAACAAAACAAAAAACAATTTAATGAGATATAATTCACATAGCATAATGAATCATCTATTGAAAATGTACAAAACATTTTTTATATTCAACCAATACCACAGTAACTTCAGCAGATTTCACCCCCACCCCAACCTTCAGAACCCAGAGCCATTGCTGGTGGCTCCTCCTGCCTTGCCCTGCTCCACTTCCAGCCCTGGGGAACCTCTAATTCCCTGTCTTGCCTTTTTAATTTCATTTCAGTGGAATCAGGGCCAGGGTGTAAATCAGAGGTAGAGTACTTACCTTTCACACTCAAAGTCCTGCACTCCTTAAGTTCCATCACTGAAAACAAAACAAACCCAAAGGAACCAGTTTTGTGACTGAGTTCTTATATGATTCTTTTCAAGTTACATCTATGATGTAGCATGGGTCAAAACTTCATTTATGAGCCAAGTACAGGAGCACGTGCCTGTTATTCCAGTGCTCGAAAGGCTGAGGCAGGAGGATTTAGAGTTCGAGGCCAGCCTGGCCTACATAGTAAGATACTTGTGAAAAAAAAAAAATCCTGATGGTACACTGCTTTAATCCCAGCACTCAAGGGGCAGACACAGGTGTATCTCTATGAGTTTGAGGCCAGCCTGGTTGGTCTGCATAGTGAGCTCAGGAAGCTCTAGGTCAGCTGGGACTACAGGGAGACCCTGTCTCAATAAGTAAGTAAATAAATTAATCAAAACATTTAAAAAGGAAAAGAGAAGCCGAGCATGATGGCACACACCTTTAATCCCAGCACTCAGGAGGCAGAGGCAGGCGGACCTCTGTGAGTTCAAGGCCAGCCTGGTCTACATAGTGAGTTCCAGGACAGCTGGGGCTACAGGGAGACCCTGTCTCAAAAAGATGAAAAAAAAAAGGAAAAGAAAAAATTCATCCCTTTTCATGGCCAAATTATATTTGATATTCTGTCACTTAGATATGCCACATTTTATTTTTCTGTTCATCAGTTCATGGAACTTTAGTTTTTGGATTTTTTTTCTACTTCTTGTACATCATCAGTAATGCTGCTGTGAATGTTCATGGGCAAACTGTTGGGTGGACATATTCTCATTTCTCTGGAATATAGTCCTAGAATAGAGCTGCTGGGCTGTATGGTAACTCAGTGCTAACCTTCTGTGCTTAACCTCTGTTAATTGTTTTCCAAATCCAAAGCAGCTGTACCATTTTACAATCCCACCAATGATGAGGCTTTTAATTTCTCCACATTTTTGCCAACACTTACTATTGTCTGTCTTTTGGAATACAGCACCGTAGAATATGAAGTAATATCCCATTATGGTTTGACTTGTGTTTCTCTGCTGACTCATGCTACTTTTGCTTACTAGTCTTTGTGTGTATGTGTGTGTGTGTGTGTGTGTCTGTCTGTCTGTCTATCTGTGTGTGTTTGGCTTTGGTAATGCTGGGGTTGAACTCAGGACTCCCACATGCTAGCTGAGCACTCTATCATTAAGTTGTATCTCAAAACTTTATTAGCTATTTTTTTTTTTTTTTTTGGTGTCTTTTTTGAGACAGGGTCTCCCTGTAGCCCCAGCTGTCCTGGAACTCACTATATAGATCAGGCTGGCCTTGAACGCACAAAGATGCACCTGCCTCTGCCTCCCAAGTGCTGGGATTAAAGGCGTGTGCCACCACGCCCGGCTTATTAGCTATTTTTATATTTCCTTTGAAGAAATGTCAGTGTCTCTCTTTAGCCCTATTGGCCTTGAAGTTGAAGTCTTCATCCTCCTGCCTCAGCCTCCCAAGTGCTGGGAGTATGGGCCTGCGCACCACTCCGAGCTTAGATACAACTCTCTTGTCACAGATCTACTTTGCAAGCATTTTCTGAGTTGTCTTACATTTTTCTTCTGGTTCCTGCTTGGGGGGGGCGGTGCGCGCGCTTGTGTGTGTGTGTGTGTGTGTGTGTGTGTGTGTTTACTTATGTATGGGCATACACATGTATGCAGGTACATCTGGAGGCCAAAGATTGAGGTCAGGTGTCTTCCTCCATAACTTTCTACTTTGTATATCAAGGCAGAGTCTTGCACTTGAAGCCAGAGCTCCCTGATTTAGCTAGTCAGGCCAGCCAGCTTGCTCTGACGATGCCCTGCCTCTGCTCTGTCGTGCTGGGATTACAGCAGGCGGCCACCCTCATTGGGCCTCTACCTCCTGAATGCTAGGATTATGGGCATCTGACACCATGCCTGAATGTGTAATATTTTCTTGATGGTTCCCTCTGCTGCACAAAATTTTTAATTTTGTTCCATTTATTTATTTATTTATTTATTTATTTATTATTTATTTATTATTGTATTTTGTCTTTTTGAGACAGGGTCTCCCTGTAGCCCCAGTTGGCCTAGAACTTACTATGTAGACCAGGCCTGCCTTACTCACTATGTAGACTAGGCTGGCCTTGAACTCACAGAGATCTGCCTGCCTCTGCCTCTTGAGTGCTGGGATTACAGGCGTACGCCACCATGCCCCAGCTCAGCTAGCTTTTTTATACAGCCCAGACCCTCCTCCCTAGGGATGATGCTGCCCACAGTGGGACGGACTTTCCCACATCTGTCATCAATCAAGACAATCTTGCACAGAAATGGCCACAGGTCAATCTAATTAAGCCCATTCTCCAACTGAGAGTCCCTCTTCCCAGGTAACTCTAGATTATGTTAAATTGATAATAAAAACTAACCAGCACAACCCACCCCTTGTCATGTTGACACATACACATCATTGTTTTTATTTTATAAATATTTTATTTATTATTTTTATTTTATGTGTATCCATGTATTGCCTGAATGTACGTAAGTGCACCCATGTCATGCAATGCCTGCAGAGATCAGAAGAGGCTGTCAGATCCCCTGGGACTGGAGTTACGGACAGTTGTTAGCTGCCATGTGGGTGCTGGGATTTGAACCCGGGTCTTCTGCAAGAACAACCAATGTTCTTAACCACTGAGCCATCTCTCCAGCACCTAACACATCATTGTTAAATTATAACTTTTCCTTTTTTGCTTGTCCCCAAGTTCTACTAGTGTTATAATACAAAATACAGTACAACTTTAAAAGTTCCAGTCTATAAAAATTCCATCTGAAGAGGTCAACATCTTTAAAATTTTTTAGATCTCTTCTGTGAGCTCCCATAAAATAAAAACAAACTACAGAGTTCTTATTCGAAAAGGGAAGAATCAGGGCATAGGAACAACCAGGTCAAAACAGAACCAAAATCCAGCAGTGTAAATCCAAATCTTGTAGCTCACTGTCCAACATCTGAGACTCATTCATGATCTTCTGGACTCCAAAGGGGTAGGGTAGCCCCACTTCTCTGGCTCTGCCCTCCGTGGTATACACAGCTTGTCTTGTAGGCTCAAGCTGACTCCAGTCTACACCTGCCAGTATCCTTGGCTGATGTCCCATGAACTTGTCATCTCCAATACCCTTCTTTGCAACTGAGGTAGCATCTTCACCAATGGCCTTTCTTCAGGGACTCTGACCCTGCCACATGGTGCCAGGCTTCAGCCACTCTCCATGACCCCCTCAATCTTGCATCCCTCATGCCTTCTAAACCAATACTAGGTGGGCAACTCTTACACGTTGCCAAGTTTCAACTATCAGCTTGAGAGAGAGCCTTAACTCTCCCTGGACCACAGCTTCAGTGTGCTGAGCCTAAGGAAATATACCCCAGAAGATTGTCCCTCAATGATGCTGCTCTCATATTAATTACAGCTGATTTTCCAGTCCAGCTGAGCAGCATCTACTGTCCCGGTAAAGCACAGACTTCACTTCAGCAGTGCTAGTCTCTTGTTGATCACAGGTGATTCTTCAGCCTCAGCTGACTAGCGTCTATAGGTTCTTATACCTCTGATAAGAATGGCTCTGATCACCTGGGGAATCAATACTACTTCCTGATCCTTTTCATCCAGACCAATGGATTGCCTTCTCTGGGCCCCAGGAGCACTGCTTCTGGGCCTGACCCCACCCTCACCTCCCTCTGCTTCCCTTGGCCTGAAAGATCCGCCCCAGGCCTCTCTCCTACCCACAGGCTTCTCTCCTGGGTAAGTCCATCGCACCCTCAGCTCCTTGACTACCCCAGCCTCATTCACCCTCCCACCTCCATCGCCCTTCTCTCCTCTGAGTTTGAGCCCTGCCCCATTCCTTGCCTTGGGGCCCCAGACCCTGGAGAACCAATACTAATTCCTGATCCTTTTCATCCAGACCAATGGAGTGCCTTCTCTGGGCCCCAGGAGCACTGCTTCTGGGCCTGGCCCCACCCTCACCTCCCTCTGCTTCCCTGGACCTGCACCACCTGCCAGCCTCTTCCTGGGACACGGGGACTGACCTTTCCTCTTCCTGATCCTTTGCATCCAGACCAACCCAGCTCCTCAGTGCAGTCCCCAGGAACCCTTGGGAGGCGGCCTCTTCCCACCCCATCTGCCTTTGTATCTTTGGGTGGCACGACCAAGACCAGCATCTTTCCTGGGCCAGGCTCCCAGGCCAGTCCAACCCCCAAATTCCTGAGGCCAAAATCGTTCCTGGAGGGATCCAGACCTTAGGAGAAAGCCTGAAAACATCTGACCCTCATCTGACTTGGGCCTCTGTGGGAACTCCTGAAGACAAAAGCAATCTGGCCACTCCAATATAAAATCAAAAGAGAGAACTGGAAGCTTAGA
>NW_008328699.1:524950-525421 GCF_000622305.1 Nannospalax galili
TAAATTCATGGGGATTAAAGAACATACTCCTGAATGATGAATGGGTCAAAGGAGAAATTAAGAAAGAAATAAAAGCATTCCTGGAATTAAACGAAAAGGACAATACAACACTACAAAACCTCTGGGACACGCTGAAAGCTGTCCTTAGAGGGAAGTTTATAGCTTTAAGTGCTTACATCAAAAAAGCAGAAAGAACACAAAGAAATGACTTAACATTGCAACTCAAGACACTTGAAACACAACAACAAAGGAAACCCAAACCCAGCAGACAAGAAGAAATAACAAAACTCAGGGCAGAAATTAATGAAATCGAAACAAAGAAAACAACACAAAGAATCAACGAATCCAAAAGCTGGTTCTTTGAAAAGATGAACAAGATTCATAGACCACTAGCCAGGTTAACCAAAAGAAAGAGCACCTCCAAATCAACAAAATCAGAGATGAAAGGAGAAACATCACAACAGACAACGA
>NW_008328699.1:527451-528113 GCF_000622305.1 Nannospalax galili
TTTTGCAGGGAGTGGTAGTGCACGCCTTTAATCCCAGCACTCTGGAGGCAGAGGCAGGTGGATCTCTGTGAGTTCAAGACTAGTCTGGTCTATACAGTGAGTTCCAGGCTACCTGGGGCTACAAGGAAAGGAAACCCTGTCTCAACAAAGACCAAGTATAAATATAATGTGTATTCATATGATACGTATGGCGTGTATATGGACAGTCATACCATTCATGCCACAGTATACCGGGAAGTCAGACGACCACTTTGCGGAATCATTTATCCCCTATCTTTATGTGGGTTCAAGAACTGAATTCGGGTTTCAAAGCTTGACAGGTGCCTTTAGCAGTTAAGCCATCTTACCAGTCCATGGTTGACATTGTTAACTTTAAAAAGTAATCTTAGAGAGGTAGGACCTTAGGAGAATGGTATTATTAAGGGAGAAATGGAGGAAATGGGGGCACCTTAAGTGGGAAAACAATGATGGAGGGGTGAGACAGTGCAAGAGAGAGATAATGCCTAGCTAGTTTTGAAAACCATAGGGAACCATATTACTACTACAACCTACTGACAAATTATACATACCTGATCAAGAAATACATGTCTAGGTAAGGTTTATCTGAGAACAACTGGTCTTTGCCCAAGATTTATCTACATGACACTCAGTAATTAAAAATT
>NW_008328699.1:529316-546467 GCF_000622305.1 Nannospalax galili
AACTGTATTAATTCAACTGTGAACCTAAAAATTTACAGCCAATTTTGAAAGAGATGCATCTTAGCTCTGGAAATTGTTATTGACTATGTCAATGCTGTTGTAATGAAATACTTCTTCTAATTATATGGTTATTAAATAACTAATTTTAAAAAAGATAGTAGTGAAGAATAAGAAGATTGAGATGTGGACTGAGTGCTAGAGAAGGTTCTGGAGCTAGTGTAAGGTCAGTTGGGTGCTTCAAGTGTGACCCTTATTATTCTTGTGGAGATGAACATGGGTACTTATTGTGAAATGCTGGGACCTCTGTAATTCACCATAATATATTACCACAAAGTCATAGAGGAATGGAAATGCCAACAGCATCTGGCCCCACAGAAGATTGCCAGGTGGTCCTGAGACCATTCTCCCTATTATCTGTGGGTTCAAAGATTCATGAATAAAATGACAGTGATGGTTACAAGGATGAGGAGAAAGTGGGTGCATTGGCGCACGCCTTTAATCCCAGCACTTGGGAGACTGAGGCAGGTGGATCTCTGTGAGGCCAATCTGATCTACATAGTGAGTTCCAGTCCAACTGGGGCTACAGGGAAACCCTGTCTGAAAAAGATTTTAAAAAAAAAAAAAAGAAGAAGGAGGAGGAGGAGGAGGAGGCTTAATTTAGACAAGGGCCCTTGATGGTGCTGTCTTGTGAGGCTAATGAAGTGGGCAACTGCTCAGAGATCAGGTGCAGGGAAGTGAACACTGTACCCCAGGCCCCTTTTATGTATCTTTCCTTACCCTGGAGAAGCACACCTTCAGAAAACTAATAAACTATCAAGAAGCCAAAAAAAAAAAATGGCTCTGATAAAGTCTTTACTTCCCTTTGAAAATTCCCAAGCGAGACCTCCACTGTCTGCATCTCTGCCAACATTCTTATCTTCCATGCCCCCTCAAAATGGCCCATTAAGCACTGAACACTTAATGACTGTCCCAGCTCAAAGTCCTCAGTGCTTCCACAGTCCTCCCCAAAACAACATGGTCAGGTCCTTCACAACACCTCACTTCCCTTGTGCCAATTTCTGTTCTAACACCATGACCAAAAGCAACTTGGGAAAGAAAGGGTTTATTTCTCCTTAGGCTTTCAGATCCCAATCCATCACTGAGGACATCAGAACAAGGATCAAGCAGAAACCAAAGCAGGAACTGAAAGGGAAATTTCCTGGCTCACTCAGTTCCTCATGCTGAGATTCCTTTCTTTTTCAAAAATTTTACTTATTATTTTTATTTTATGTGTAAGAGTGTATTTCTTGCATGTGTGTAAGTGCACCTGTGCTGTGCAGAAGTCACAAGAGGGCCTCAGATCCTTTGGAATAGGAATTACAGTCAGTTGTTAGCCACCATGTGGGTGCTGGGATTTGAACCTGGGTCCTCCTTAAAAGCAAGCTATGCTCTTAACCGCTGAGCTATCTCTCCAGCCCCAAGATAACTTTCTTATACAACCCAGGCTTACCTGCCTAGAGATGGTGCCACCCACAGTGAGCTGGGCCCTCCTTCATCAATCGTCACTCAAAACAATCTCTCACAGACATGCTCACAGGTCAATCTGATGATGGAAATTCTTCAATTGATGTTCCCTCTTCCCAGGTGACTCAAAGTTGTGTCAAGTTGACAATAAAAACTAACCAGCACACAGGGTCTAATTTCCTTCTTTTGCATACGAACATCCAGCACTATCTCACCCCCACCACCTTGACAACTACGATGGCTAATCTTGGTTATCAACTTGATTGGATCTGGGATCAACTAAGAGACATACCTCTGGGTGTTTCTATGGGAATATTCCTGGAAGGACTAACAGAGATAAGGACCCTCTCTAGAGTGGGTGGCACCTGCTAGTAGCACCCCAGATTCAAAGAGGTCTAGGGAAGCACAGTGCTCCTTTTGCCTGCCCACCTTCACTCTTTGCTGATGAGTGCATCTGCTCTGTTGCTGCTCCTGCCATCCTTTGCTGACATCAGAACCCAGCTTCTCAGCCTTCCACCATGGACTGTAGACCATTGGCTTTCCAGGGATCCCCCAGGCCTTCCACATCAGATTGAGAATGCTGAGGCATCCAGCCTCATGGACTGCAGCTACTAGAATTTTAGCCTCTCCGGTATAGAGATCTGTTGTTCTACTCAGCCTGCATTGTGCAAGCCAATCTAACAATATATATTTGTTCTGTCAGTTCTGTTCTTCTAGAGAATGCTGATACGGTACCTGTGCTGGATAGCTTCCATTGTCAACTTGACACACCTGAGTAGTGGGAACCACAAATGAGGAACTGCTTCTACTGAGTGGGACTGTGGCCATGTCTCCGTGGTGTTTTCTTGATTGTTGAGTGGTATGGGAGGGCCCAGTCCACTTCAGGTGGTGCTACCCCTGGGCAGGTGATCCTGGGTTGTATATAAGAAAGCAGGCTGCCCAGCACTCATGAGGCAGAAGCAGGTGGATCTCTGTGAGTTCAGGACCAAGTTGGTCTACGTAGTGAGTTCCAGGCCAGCTGGGGCTACAGGGAGACCCTGTCTCAATAAGACCCAAAAAAGCAGGCTAAGCACAGACCAGGGAGGCAAGCCAGTAAGCACCACTCTACTCCTTCATGGTCTGTACATTGGTTCCTGCCCTGAGCTCTTGCCCTGTGCCTTATCTTCCCTCCATGATGAACTATAAGCAGAGGGTGAGATAAACCCTTTCTTCCCCAAATTGACTTTGGTCAGTGAGTGTTTATCGCAGCAATAGAAAATCAGCTAAGACAGAAATTGGTACCAAGAGTGGGGTACTACTGAGATGGACCTGACCATATGTGTCTGGGAGGATTGTAGAAGTTTTTAGAGCTTTGGATTGGAAAAGTACTTGGAGCTCCGTGATCTGTTTTGTAAAAACTTGAAAGAGTGTTGAAAGAGTTATAGATGGTGGAGGCCTGGCTTGTGAAGCTTCAAAGGGAAGTGAAGACCCTATCAGGGCTCTTTGTGTGATACAATTTGAATTAAGAATTTTTGGAAGTGAAACCTTTTGTGCTTTACTGGGATAACCAATGCTGGTCAGCTGGGGCTGAAAAAATCAGCTGTGAGTAACAAGAGAGCAGCATCATCAAGGTGCATCTTCTGGGAAATATTTCCTCAGGGTGAGCACACAGAAGCTGTGGTCCAGAGAGGGCCTGAGACTCCAACTCAAGCTGGGAGTAGGACTTGGTAATATGTAAGTGTTTCCTACATGGAACAGGTTTTGAAGGCATAAAGGGGTCATGGAAAGCAGCTGAGACTTGGCATTGTAAGAGGCCAGGAAAGGCCATTGGTGAAGGCACAGTCTCAGTTACAGTGAAGACTCCCAGGATTGAAGGGGTCATGGAGAAAATGAAGCTTAGCACCTTGAGAGGCCAGGACAGCCCACTGTTGAAAGTGCAGTCTCAGTTTCAGTAGAGATCCCAGCATATTAGTGATGCCAGGATCATGAGACTACCACCAAGGACAGTGGCAAGTGTGGAGTGGAACCAACTGAGTCTTCAAGACAAGCTTTGAGTGCTATGGACAGCAGAGCCGGAGAAGTGTCACTGCCCAAGCCCTTTGGAGCCCAGGAGATTGTGAGTGAATCCTAGATGTCCAACATTGAACTACTTTGCTGGACTTTGGTTTTACTTAAGTGTGCCCAGTTCCTCCCTATTGAAATAAGACAGTATTTAACTTGTTTTATAGGAGCCCACAGTTAAAAGACTTTTAAAGAGACATTGAACTTTCAAAGTGTTTGAATTTTCAAAGACTATGGGACTTTTAAAGATGCACTATATTTTATAATGTAACATTAATATTAATATGAGATCTTGGAGTTAAGTAATGGAAAGGTTGTGTTTAATAGTGATGTGTGTTTGTGTATCTAGTTGACAAGGGGTCAGTTGTGCTGAATAGCTTCAGTTGTCAACTTGTCACACCTGGGTAGAGGGAACCTCAATTGAGGAATTTCCTTCATTGAGCTGGACTGAGGCCACGTCTGTGGGGCATTTTCTTGATTGTTAAGTGATGTGGGAGGGCCCAGCCTACTGTGGGTGGTGCCACCCCTGGGCAGGCAGTCCTGGGTTGTATAAGAAAGCAGGCTGAGCACAGGCCAGGGGGACAAGCCAGTAAGGACCACTCCTCCATGGTCTGTACTTTGGTTCCTGCCCTGATCTTTTGCCTCCTTCATGAACTGTAAGCTGAGGGTGACATAAACCCTTTCCTCCCCAAGTTGGTTTTGGTCAGTGTTTTATTACAACAATAGAAAGCAAACACCTTTCTCAGAAAAATAGTTGAGGTCTTATTTCTGTGGGCTAACAACTGCCCACAACTCCAGTTCCAGGGAATCCAACACCCTCTTCTGACCTCTGAGGACATTACACAACACAGGTGCACTTATATACATGCAGGCAATATACTCATACACATAAAATTAAAAAATAATAAATAAAAATATTTTTAAAAAATAAATAAACAGGGGCTGGAGAGATGGCTCAGCAGTTAAGAACACTGGCTGTTCTTGCAGAAGACCCGGGTTCGAATCCCAGCACCCACATGGCAGCTCTCAACACCCATGAGAATGGAGGAGCAGCTGCCACTGGTGGTGACTGCAACTATCTACATGCAGGCAATGCATGCATACACATAAAATAAAAATGATAAATAAAATTAAAAATAAATAAATAAATAAACAGGGTTTAGCTATGTAATCAAAGCTGGTCTTGAACTTGTGATACTCCTGCCTCAGCTTCTCCAAGTGCTGAGATTGCATGAATTATTCATTTTAAAGTTTATCTGGAGGGAATAGGAATGTAGCCCAGCTGGTAGAATATTTCCATAGCATGCACAAAGCCCTGGGTTCCATCCCTAGAACCTCATAAACTAGGTGTCATGATGCACACCTGTAATTCCAGCACAGGGGAGGCAGAGGCAGGAGTTTAAGGTCATCCTTGCCTATATAGCAAGTTCAAGGCCAGCCTGGGATTCAGGAGACCGTATCTAAATAAATTAATAAAATGAGATAAAGGATCACTGCTTGAAAGGTATTATCTTGGTTTCAAGTCAGATAAGAAAATCACACAAAAAAGAATCTATAGATCAATATCTCATAACAAAATAGAGATTAAAATCCTCCACAAGGGGCATTGAGATGGCTCAGTGGGTAAAGACACTTGCTGCCAAACCTAATAACCTGAGTTTGATCCCTGGGACCCACGTGGTGGGGCTTCTGAAAGTTGTCCTCTGACCACCACATGCACACAAGCACCCCCCCTCAGACAAATAAATGTAATAGCTTTTTTAAATCCTCAGAAAAATACTTGAAAACTAAATTAGTTTCATGTTATATGAATCTCACTTCGATAAAAATTATACTTTGTGAGCACTACTTTGTGATTTAGAGATGTTTAAATGTGTGATTTGAAAATATTTTATGAGGTTTTAAAATCAAAATATGTACATATTTCCTTGTGGTAAAGTAAAATAATAGTTAAGGCTTTATGTGTACATCTCAGGATCACGTAGTGATTTTTCAATAGTTATGGGGTATTTCATTGGATATATCTTATTTTGTTGTATATCTAACTCATCTGAAAAATTTTTATTATTACATATTATGCTTAATGCTTATTACATATTATGCTTTAATGAATATCCTTTCAATTGTTTCTCAGAAGAGACTCATTATTTTCTGAGATTCTTTGCTTTAAGATTGATTCCTAGAAGTGAATGATTAGGGCAAATGGGAGGTATCAACATTTGTAAGATTCTTCAAGGGCTGGGGAGATGGCTCAGTGGGTAAGAGTGCTTGATGCATAAGCATGAGCTTGATTCCCAGCACCCATGTGAAAGTCAGGTGTGGCCCTGTGCACAGCCCAAGGTGCCTGTAGTCTCAGCGCTGAGAGGACAGGCAGTGGTCAACAATAGATGGATTGCTGGGGCTTGCTGGCTGCCAGCCTAGCCAAAAAACAGTGAGTGCTGGGTTTAGTGAGGGTAGTAGTTACTTTCTGTTGGGGTAAAGGAAAAATGACGAAAAAGCAACTTTCGGAGGAAAGAGTTTATTTCATCTTACACTTCTAAAACACACCCATCTTTGAGGAAAATTAGGACAGGAGCTAAGCAAGAGCCTGGAGACAGGAGCTTGAAGGAGACACCATGGAGGAATGCTGTCTACTGGCTTGTTTCCCTTGAGATAGGGTTTCCCTGTGTAGCACTCACTGGCCTGCAACTCTCTACATAGACCAGGCTGGCCAGGAACCCACAAAAATCCACCTGCTTCTTCCTCCCAAGTGCTGGTATTAAAGGTGTGCACCACCACGAAGCCTTAGCTTATGCCACCTGTCCAGGGATGGCACCACTTGTAGTGGGCCGAGCCCTCCTATGTCAATCAACAATTAAGAAAAACCTCATAGACGTGCCCATAGGCCAATCAGATGAAGGAAATTCCTTGGTTGAGGTGTCCTCTTCCCAGGTGATTTTAGTTTGTGTCAAGTTGACAGAAGAAACTAATGAGCAAAGTGAGAAACCATAACTCAAGGAAAAAGTAGAGCATGACAGAGGAGACACCCAGGGTTCTCCTTGGACTCCGGCACTCCTGCACCCCTACACCCCTACATGGACATCTACGTATACCCACCCCCCACACACCCACAAAGTACATGGCCACTTGCTTCCTAGTTTCAGCAACACTATGAGGTATTATATTGAAAAAAATCTTTACCAGAAAAGGCACACAAAAAAGTAAAGTCTTTAGAAAATATTGTAGGAGGGCTAAAAGTATAGCTCAGTGGTAGAGTATTTGTTTGTCACACAGGAGGCCCTAGACCTAATCCCTAGCACCATTTAAAACAAACAAATAAGAGGCTGGAGAGATGGCTTAAAAGAATGCCATAACGCTGAGTGAAGTAGTGTGCGCCTGTGGCCCAAGAGGAGGAAGGCGGACCAGAAAGAAGTTCCAGATCACACCCGGAAACATAATGAATTCCAGGCTACCCTGGTCTACAAGAGACCCTGTCTCAAAAAAAAGAAAAAATACAGATACAGAGAAAGAAGGAATATTTATAGTTAGTAAATGGCCTACATCCAAAGTATCCAAAATGAACTTGTCAAATTCATCAGATTAACTGAGGAACAGTAGAAATATTACAAATAAAAATTTGTGCCAGAGGGGCTGGAGAGATTGCTCAGTGGTTAATTAAGAGCATTGGCTGCACTTGCAGAGGACCTGGGTTTGATTTCCAGCACCCACATGGCAGCTAACAACCATCCTTAACTCCAGTTTCAGGGGAATCTGACACCCTCTTCTGACCTCCGCAGGCATTGCATGACATGGGCGCACTTATATACATGCAGGTATAATACTCATACACAAAATAAAAATAATAAATAAAATATATTTTTTTAAAAATTGTGCCAGAGCCAGGCATGGTGGTATATACCTTTAATCCCAGCACTCAGGAGGCAGAGGCAGATAGAACTCTGAGATCAAGGCCAGCCTGGTCTAATAGGGAGTTCCAGGCCAGTTGGAGCAACATAATGAGATGACACCCTGTCTCAAAAACACAAAAACAAAACAAAATTCATGCCAGACGTGGTGTCCTACACATGTAATCCCAGCACTGAGACAGGAAGATTGCTACAATTTTAAGGCCACCCCAGGCCTCATGGTGAATACTAGTCCGGTCAGGATTGTTTAGAAAGATTCTATATCAAAGAATCTAAAACAAGTCAGTTGAAAGGAAGAATCCCCGTGTCACCTCTAGTCTCCACATGCGTGTACACACATATGCACCTGCACACAAACATGCACATACATATACCACACACATATATGTAAATAAAGACACTAAGAGGATATTATGAACAACTTAATGCCAATAAATATAAAGGGCTTCAATGAAATGAAAAACTTCCTGGAAACAATGATTTATCAAATGACTCATGAAGAAATGGAAAACCACAATAGTCCTATAAGTCTTAAAGAGTACAATTATGCACCTACAGTTGGGTGCGGTGGTTCACACATGCACTTGGGAGATGAAGGCACAAGGATAAAAATGGAAGGACAGGGCCTGCAAGATGTAGGGTCAACAGGTAAAGGAGCTTGTCACCAAGACCAAGACCTGAGTTCAGTCGCTGGATCAATATTATGGAAAGAGAACCAACTCCCACAAGTTGTTTCTTCTGACCTCACATGCATGCCGGAGCACATGTGCCATGGTGCATCTACATGTGCATACACAATAAAATTTTTTAGAGCTGGGCATGGTGGTGCATGCCATTAATACCAGCACTTGGGAGGCAGAGGCAGGTGGATCTCTATGAGTTCAAGGCCAGCCTGGTCTACATAGTGAGTTCTAGGACAGCTGGGCTACAGGGAGACCCTGTCTCAAAAAGACCAAAAAAAACACATTTTTTTAAAAGTTTTTTTTAATTCAAGCCCAGTCTCAGCTACATACATAGCAAGTTTGCTACATGAGACCCTGTCCCAAACCAAAGAAAAGGAAGGAAGGAAGAGGGAAGGGAAAAGAGACAAGAAAAGTCCAGTAGCTGGGCGTGGTGGCACACGCCTCTAATCCCAGCACTTGGGAGGCAGAGGCAGGCGGATCTCTGTGAGTTCAAGGACAGCCTGGTCTATATAGCAAGTTCCAGACCAGCTGGGGCTACAGGAAGACCCTGTCTCAAAAAGAAAAATCCAGGTGTGATAGTGCACTTCTTTAATACCAGCATTTGAGAGACAGAAGCAGGCAGATCTTTACGAATTGGAGGCCAGTCTGGTCTATATAATATGTTCCAGGCTAGCTGGGGGTACATAGTGACACCTTGTCTCAATAAATAAATGAATAAATAAATAAATAAATAAATAATAAGGGTGAAGAAATCTCTAAGTTGGCAGAATGCTTGCCTGGTATGCAAGGGAGCCCAGGTTTGCTCCCAGCACTGCATAAACCAAGCATAGTGGTGTTATCTCAGCACTCCAGAGTTGGAGACAGGAGGATCAGAAGTTTAAGGTTATCCTTGGCTACATAGTAAGTTCAAGGACAACCTTGGCTACATGAGACCCTGTATTTTTTAAAAGTTTTCCCAGAGAGAAAACTAAAAATTCAAGATAGCTTTATCTTCTAGTTATGTTGAACATTCAAGGGAAACATATACCAATAATGCACAATTGTCCTGTAAGCTTACGAGTTTCCACCTGGGGAACAGTTCTTACTTCGTCAAGTCAACATGATTCTGATCCAGATCTGAAGATCAATAAGGGAGAATTAAAGTCAATCTCATTTCTCAAAACACTAAATGATGTGATGAGTGGAATTTGGCCAGCTATAAAAGAAATGAGACATTTGACCTCCAAGTTGTGGTAAACTCTAGGAATGTAGCATTTGGTTAACATTCAAACACCAGTTAATGTAATTTATCACAACATACTTCAAAAGGAGAAAGTTTAGCTGGTTATCTTAATGGATACAGAAAAACCACTAGGTACAACTCAAAAGTGATTGGATTAAATGGATGAGTAATTTAAAATCTCTTTTGCCAAACAAGAAATGGAAAGAAACTCCTTAATCTTATAAAGACTGTCTTTAGGGGCTGGAGAGATGGCTCAGTGGTTAAGAGTGCTTACTGCTCTTGTAGAGGACCTGAGTTGGATTCTCAGTGCCCATGTCAGGGGGCTCACAACCACCTGTAACTCCAGCTCCAGGGGATCCAATGCCCCCTTCTAGCCTCCTTGAACACCTGCACTCATGTGCATATAACCACACAAAACACAGACACATACACTTAATTGAAAATAAAATAGCTAGGTGTGGTGCAATTCACCTTTAATCCCAGCACTTGGGAGGCAGAGGCAGGCCTCTGGCCTCAGTCAATGAGATTGAGGCCAGCCTGGGATGGTCTACATAGTGAGTTCCAGGCTAGCTGGGGCTACATAGTGAGACAGACCCTGCCTCAAAAACCAAACCAAACCAAACCAAAACAAAAGAAAACAATGATTTTTTAAAGAAAAAGACTGTCTTTTTTAAGATTCATTTTTTTTATTTGTAATTATATGTGTATGTGTGTATCTGTATGGGGGTATTTGCATGTAAGTGCAGTTGCCCTAAGAGGCCAAAAGAGGGTGTTGTATCCTCCCTGGAGCTAGAGTTACAGGAGGTTGTGACCCGGGTGCTGGGAATTGAACTTGAGCCTCTGCAAGAGCAACAAGCACTCTTAACTGCTAAGCCATCTCTCTAGTCCAAGAATGTTTTTTTTTTTTTTTTAAAAAAAAAAAAAAAAAAAAAAAACTAACAAAAACCCTCTTTTTTGGGGGGGGGCTACCACTCCTTGGTGTATACCCAAAGGACTCATTCAACTGTAAAGATTGAGACAGGGTCTCCCTGTAGCCCCAGCTGGCCTGGAACTCGCTATGTAGACCAGGCTGGCCTTGAACCCACTTGCACTCACAGATCCACCTGCCTCTGCCTCCCTGGTGCTGGCCTTGAACTCACAAAGATCCGCCTGCCTCTGCCTCCCAAGTGCTGGAACTAAAAGCATGTGCTACCATGCCCGGCTATTACTACTTTTTAAATTTTTAAAATTTATTTGTATTTTGTGTGTTTTGCCAGCATGTGTGTGCAGTGCTCCCAGAGGCCAGAAGAGGGCATTGGTTCCCCTGGAACTAGAGTTATAGAGAGTTAGCTGCCATGTGGGTGCTGGGAACTGAATCCCCATCCTCTTCAAGAGCAGTAAGTGCTCTTAACTGCTGAGCCATCTCTTCAGCCAGTTATTACTTTTTGTTTGTTTTTAAGACAAAGTCTCACTATGTAGCCCTGGGTGGCCTAGAACTCCTTGTGTAGACCAGGCTAATCTTGAACTCACAGACAGCAACCAGTCTTAGCCTCTGGAGTACTGAATTTAAAGATGTGGTAGAGATTGATCTTTTTTTTTGTTTTGTTTTGTTTTGGTTTTTTGAGACCAGGTCTCACTGTGTAGTCCTGGCTGGTCTGGAACTATGTAGACATGCTGGCCTTGAACTCACAGAGCTTTCATTGTCTCTCTGCCTCCCAAGTGCTAGGATTAAAGGTGAATGCCACCACAGCTGAATTAATCTACTTGAATTCATTTTTGCACAAGTTCTGAAGATCTGAATTTATTTTACTCCACAACTGGTTAATTGTGCCCCACCCTCACCCATGGCCTCAAACTGTACTTTTTTAAAAATATTTTTTATGGGCTGGAGAGATGGCTCAGCGGTTAAGAGCACTGACTGCTCTTGCAGAGGACCCAAGTTCGAGTCCCAGAACCTACATGGTGGCTACGAACCGTCCTAACTCCAGTTCCAGGGGAATCCAACACCCTCTTCTGACCTCTGAAGCATTGCATGACATGGGTGCACTCACATACATGCAATGCAATACACTCATACACATAAAATAAAAATAAAATATATTTACGTGTTATAAGTGTTTTGCCTGCATGTATGTAAGTGCACCCCTGTCATGCAATGCCCGAAGAGGTCAGAAGATGGGTCATAGTCCCTGGTACTGGAGTTACAGAGAATTGTTAGCCACCATGTGGGTGCTGGGAATTGAACCGGGTCCTCTGGAAGAACAGCAAGTGACCTAACCACTGACCCATCTCTCCAGCCCCAGCCCAAATTATACTTCTTCCTCCTATTATCTTGAGAGCCACCTTTATCATTACAGATATACAGATACGGTATTGTGCCGTAGCTAAGTCTATTTCTGGAAATTTTTCTCTCATTGTGGCATCTGTGCCCTAGTGTCAGTTCTGTGAAGAGCTCAAGAGTAGAACACAGGCTTGGTATGGCCAAGGCCCTGGGTTCATCCCTAGCACCAAAAAATCCCTACCAGGCAGTAAGAAGGAGCCAGAGTCACCGTCTCCTCAGACCCACAGCACTGTTAGGAGGAACCATCTCTCCTTTCCTCTGCCCAGCCCCCATCCTGTGCCTTGCTCATCAGGCCAGGTGTCCTGGTTCCTATCCACCCTCATAAGAGGCTCAGAAATCTCGGGCTTCTCTCAACCTAGGGACTCACCACCTTTCTCTGACTTCATCCCCCTTCATCCGCCATTTCAGAAATTCTCACAGGTCTCTAAATGAACCCCATGGCCTCAGATGAACCCCACACCCATATTCTCAACATTTCTGAGTGTCCCCATCACTTCCTTGTGAAATGGAAAACTGCCTCCCTCCACAATCTCTAAGAACATGTGTGTCCCCTCTGGTTAGTCTATGTGTCCCTTGGGTCTAGAGATGGGGAGGGTCACCCTTGTGGGGGGTTTTCCAGAGATTGTTGTGAGATTTTGCTTTTATTTTTTTATTTGAGTCATCGTCCCCATTACATAGCCCAACCTGGCTTGAGATCCTCCTGCCTCGGACTCCCAAATGCTGCGATTATAGGATTAAGCCTCCAAGCCCAGCTCATTGTTTTTATGTTACTTCCAGTGTATCCTCCTTAGAGATACCAATGAGATCTGCAAGAAGCTTGTTCAACAGCTAGGCTGGGGTACCCAGACCAGAGAGAGACCCTGCCTCAAAAACAATGTGGAAGGTAAGAACCAACTCTTGAAAGTTCTCCTCTGACCTCCATATGTGCACTGTGGGTATGAGCACACCTATGCTCACACACATACACACACTTAATTAAAAATATGGGACTGGAGAAATGGCTCAGCAGTTATGAACACTGAGCACTGGCTGCTCTTGCAGAGGACCAGGGTTTCGTTCCTAGCACCCACATGGAGGCTAACAACTCTCTGTAACTCCAGTTCCAGGGGATCTGACACCCTCTTCTGGCCTCTGTGGGTATTGCACACACACGATGCATTACATACATACAGGCAAGACACTCATACACATAAAATAAAAAGTCAATAAATATAAATACTAATGACTGGGGCTGGGGATATATAATAACTCAATTTTTATTGTTGTTACTGAGCTGGTGTCTCTTATAGCCCAGGCTGGCCTCAAACTCTTTCTGCAGCTGAGGCTAACTTTGAAACCCTAGGCCTCCTGGGATTACAGGCATGCACCACCACACCTGGCTCCTGTTGTAGCTTTTGATTCCAGCATTCTAGAACACAACCATGTCTCTGAGCCCTTGACCTATTCAAGATCAGGCCTCCACACTGGCTCAGCCTCCCCTCCTGTAGCCAGGATTCTAAAGGTTGGTTTTCTGTCACTGTGACTCTTCCACATCTCAGCTTCATGCATCCCACTCTCCCATAGACACTGCCTTTCTCTGCAGCTCACCATCACAGTACCTAGAACCCAACACTTCATCCTAAGACCCATTGATCTGAACAAATATCAGATCACCGTTATCTGTCTAGCATCCCACTTCACTCCTGACCCAGCCTGGAGACCTTGTCTCACCATCACCTTTTGGTCTTGCTACTCTATATTTTATAATAATATATACTAATATACTATAATACTACAGTATTGTCACCTGACAAAGCCACAACCTGGGGATACACATGGGACCCACAGGCTGATGAGGACTGAGGGTAAACTATAACTCGCTGAGCTGATTCATCAGTTCTTTGATTTATTCTGCAATGCTAGGGATCAAAGCCTCGTGCACGCTAAGCATGCTCTCTACCACCAAGTTGTGGGCTCAGGCCTGGTCTTACTCACCGACCACAACCCTCCATGAGTGGTAGAAGCTGCCCAGGCACCGTGCTCCATCTCCAAGTCTATTCACACCCGCTCTCCTAGACGATTGCTTCACACCTCCTCCTCCACCTCACTCTCAGCTGACAACCTCTTCCGATTTTGCTAAGAAAATAGAAGCCCTCGGCACAGAAGTTGCGCTGGCTCTGCCATTGCCCACCCACCTGCATCTGTGCCCATCCGCTCTGCCTTTCCTCCCACTGAGACAGCACCCGGCCCTTGTCCCATGGCAGGGCAGCCCCATTTCTTTTCTCTTTTCTCTTTCTCTCTTTTTTTTTTTTTTTTTTTTTTGTGGCAGGGTCTCATGTAGCCCAGGCTGGCCTTGAATTTGCTAGGTAGCCAAGGCTGACCTTGAACTCCTGATTCTCCTGCTTCCACCTCCCAAGTGCTGAGATTACAGGCATTCGCCACCGCACCCGGCTGTGCACCAGATGCCAACCCCACCTGCCCCTCCAGGGCTCTGTGCCAGCTCTCACCCCCTTCTTACCCATACTTCCCTGTCTCTGTGATTATTTCCACCAACATGCAAAAAGCTGCAATTTTTCTCTCTGAAAAGAAAAATTCATGGCCTGATATTCTCAAAAACCTTTCTCGGCTCCCCTCTGTGGTATAACTTCTAGAAGCAATTGACCCTTTGGGCCACCTTCAAGCCCTCTTCCCTTTCCTCTCCTTTATTCAACTCACTTCACCCCCCACCACTACCCCCAAACTGCCATCAAAGAGTCTCTCTCTACAGCTTTAAGATTAGTGGTCAATCCTTGGACCTTACCTGCCTTGTATCTCTATAGCATATAAAAGTTTATCTCTGCATTCAGGACGCAGAGGCAGGCAGATCTCTGAGTTCAAGGCCAGCCTGGTCTACATAGTGAGTTCCAGGCCAGCTGGGGCTACAGGGAGACCCTGTCTCAAAAAGACCAGAAAAAAAAAGGAGAGAGAGTTCGTTGTTCATCTCTCCTCCTCAGCATCAAGTGGGGACCCCCCACCCCCTCCTTACCCCCCACCCCCATCTCCTTTATCTCCTCAGTTGGCCTGTCTCTGTCCCCCTTGCTGGTGTATGTTCATCTCTAAGCTATCCTTGCACATCTTGCCTCTACCTACCCTCCCTACCTGATGACCTCCTCCAGGGTCCTGGCTCTAAACACCATTCAGCGCCTGGCATCTTCCAAATGCATTTCCCTGTCAGAGGCTTTTTCTGAATTCCATTCCTATTGTCTCCGGAGGCTGACTCACAGCCACCCCTAACAATCAGGCTCTGCTTGCCAGTTCTCCCCAGTCCATATTTGGCCTGCTTTCCTGCAGACATTCCAGCTTTGACTCTTAAGTTAGAGGAGGAAAACTAAGGTTTTTGCTTCATTCTGCATCTGGAAGGCAGGCAGTGACTCAGTCAACATGGCAGCCCATGACTGGCTCCTCCCGCGGCTGGCCCAGCAGGCTCAGAGTGCAGCGCTCTAGGCACAGGGGGCCACTGTGGCTGTGCCTCTCACCTCCCAGGTACAGGTGCCTGTCCACTGATGCCCGTAGGGCCCTCCTGCCATGTCTCCCTCCTGCTTTCCTTCCCAGGTTCTGGGACATAGCGATGCATTCTGAGAAGACATGGCTGAAGGCTCAATCCTGAAGGTATTGCCCATCCATCTCCATACCAAGCTGGAATTACCTCTGCTCTGGGCTTCGTAGCCCTCTGGAATCCATAAAAAGTCAGGTGGGTTCTTCTGCAAGGTGCTTTGGCTCCTGCCCAAGGAACCCACTTGGCTTCTGTTTGTTTTGTTTATTTGTTTGTATTCATCTTTTTAAAAAATATTTTATTTTATGGTATGAGTGTATTGCCTGCATGTGTATAAGTGCGCCTATGTTGTACAATGCCCGAGAAGCTCAGAAGAGGGCATCAGATCCTCTGGAACTGGAGTTACAGACGGTTGTTAGCCACCATGTTGGTGCTGGGAACTGAACCTGGGTCCTGTGCAAGAGCAGCTGGTGCACTTAACCACTGAACTATCTCTCCAGCCTTTCATTTATTTTTTGAGACAGGGACACATGTATCCTAGGCTAGCCCAAAACTTACATAGATGAAGATGACCTTGAATTCCTGATCTCCTGCCTCTACCTCCTGAGTGCTAAGATTACAGGCATGTGCCACTACACCCAGTTTTATACAGTGTTGGGGTTCAAGCCCAGAGCTTTGGGTATGCTAGGCAAGTACTTTATCAACTGAGTCACATCCCCAGCTGCATACCTGCTTTCATGGTGGGCTGTGTCCCCCTAGCCCAGGAACCAGAAATGGGAGGACAGGAGTGCCGTCTGTCCCCCAAGACCACACCTGAGTGGGCTTCTCAACAAAGAATGGCGATGGAGGGCTGACTCCCTCCCAACAGCAGTCAAACTGCAATTTTACAAACCAAGAATTAAAGCCTGGAATACTCAATGCCCTGCGGTCTCTCAAAGTGGGAGGGAGGATCCTGCAGCAGGCTGGGCTGCCCTCAGAAGCCAGGCACACTGGCAGGAGCTACTCCAGTGCATAACCACTCTACGGGTCATGCTAATCTGCTTTTTCCTCCTCTTCAGGGTATCTGGCTGAGGCAAAATTGAATTATTAATCTAGTCCTGTTGTGCCACTGTTACTTTTCCAGACAAGCAGTTGATTCATCACTTGCACACTATCAATTTCAACATGCAATTTGCAATGAAATTTGACTGATCAGCAATACCATAATTAGTTGCAAATGTCTGTGTTGGTATTTATTCCATGTAGGGGCTTTTTCATTAAAGTGACGAAGGCCAATAAATGCCATGCCTTCACCCCAGGACATAGGATGAACAACAGTTGTGTCATGGGCTAGGGACAGGCCTGCTGTAAAAGAAACCAGAGGGACTAGAAGTTGCCTATCAGAGCTGTGCTTTTGCCTTCCAGATTTTTGTTGTTTGTTTTTTTTGTTTTCTTTTAAATATTTTATTATTTTTTATTTTTATTTTATGTGTATGTGGGTATTGCCTGCATGTAGGTAAGTGCACCTGTGTCATGCAATGCCCGCAAAGGACAGAAGAGGCCATCAGATCCCCAGGAACTGGAGTTATGGACAGTTGTTAGCTGCCATGTGGGTGCTGGGATTCGAACCCAGGTCTTCTGCAAGAACAACCAGTATTCTTAACCACTGAGCCATCTCTCCAGCCCCTTTCATTGTTTGTTTTTTGCTTGCTTTTATGTATTTCTTTACATATTTGTTACATTTATTTATTTATTTTGCGCATGTGCCATGATGTGTGTGTGGAAGTCAAGGACAACTTGTAGGAGTCAGTTCTCTCCTTCCACCATGTGGGTCCCAGGAATCGAACTCAGGCTGTCAGGCTTGGTGGCAGGCACTTTTTTTTTTTTTTTTTTTTTTTTGGCTGAAGTTTTTATTTCTGAAAGGAAAGATTTTTCAACAATTGCATTGATCATTCAAGGAACCGTTGGCACTTAAAATTTTAATAGAG